>NW_027460280.1:58381942-58689201 GCF_050947875.1 Dermacentor variabilis | reverse complement strand
TGTACACATCATATCAGATGGGGAGGTATCGCGGTTTTCGTGACGTCGCGTGACAGACATGTGAAGTGGGGGTGGTCGAAAAAAGTTTTTGACCAATCGTGGAGGGCTGATAGCAGAATTGGAATAGAAAAGTTTGGAATAGTTTTACGTTATAGCGCCCCAGACTTCTTTTCCAGCACGTCCTAGTACCAACCGCAGTGTTGTGTGGGATGAACATTTTTGAACAGTTGGCGGAAGTGCATTGTTGTTGTTTATTAAATGATGTTACCGCATATAAATGGGCCACCGAAAGATTGGTTGTACCGAAAATCAAATATTAACTCCAGTGACTAAGAAATGTAGGGAAAAACAAACAAACAAACAAACAAAACGAGAGAAAAGGGGATAAGAGCAATAACGAAAAATAGCCGAGGTATAGAATATCACTTAACACCGTTGAAGCCTGATATATAATATACGTAGAGCGCGCTGTATCAGCGACATGGGAACATCCAGTCACAGCCTGCGTTACCTAAACAATGCCTATCTCTATAGTAACGACATAGAAAAAGAAACACACTGAAATCACTTAAAAATACGGTGTAGGTTCACGTAAAAGTGTACGAACTCAGACACTACAATGTATCGTCTTCAAAGAGACTGCATAAAGTCGCTATCTATCAGAAAATCGCGAAGAGTTGTTACAGGGTGTCTTTGTCTGGGCACAAACAAGGACCAAGAACCTACTCCACAGATAAAGGGCGCCTATGAAGCCGGAGAGGCTGCGCAAGGCCTCTCGCTGGCGCTTGTATTGGGGACACTGGATGAGCAGACATTCCACAGGTGAATCCGAGAAGTTACAGTGGGTGTAAGCAGCAGACTAGCTCTTCTTGATTCTGTGTAGAAGGTAAGGTGTGTAGGCCAGCTCCAGGCGTGGTCCATGTGTAAGCGTATTAATGTGCGATCATTGCGATGGTACGTTCTGAAACGCAGCGTTAATCAATCCTGAATAGGAGAGATGACTTTGCCTGGTCGTCAAGCTACATGGTTTCACTAAGTTCAGTGTAGTCTAGATTTAAAAAAAAACTCTTGACATTTGATATTTATATTCAATAGGGAGAAACATAACTTGGATACTTATCCAAGTTATGTGCCGCAGTCGCTAGTCTGTTCGTCGCCTAATTTCCTTTAATACCAACATGGCCCGGAATTCACTGAAAACAGACCTGATTGCTAGCCAAAGATGGAATTTGGGGTACTTTGGAGATTTCATAGGGTAATAAACTACTGCCATCGTAATACTGCGACGTAGTTAGCATTGCTAAATTCGTCGTCAAATCGGAATAGATCACCCGTCTACTGATACCAGCACTGTCTGATATGGATCTCGCCGCTTGCAGTAAACCGAAGAGTTTGGCACTCATACATGACGTCTGGTGAGAGAATCGGTAACTTTTCCTCACGTGACATTTAGGAACGTAAAATGCCGCCGTCCAAGCTTTATCGGTTGTTGAACCATCCGTGAAATCAAAGGAGAAGAAATCTCGCTGACGGTTCATTTGAAGAAGTGCTCAGTCTCCAAGGGATGAGTAGATGATTTCTTCTCAATGCGCGGAGTTGTCAAAGTTACAGTAGATTCGGGAACTCGCCAAGGAAGATGTTGGAGGTCAGGGCGTACAGGGTGATGAAGCTGGGCCACAATGGCCTGATGTGGTCATACTGCACCGCAGACACGTCCAGATCTGTGAAGTAGCTGTAGGTACGGCGAACTGTTGTCGAGTGGCTGGAAACATCCATTTACAGTAATCCTATTCACTTGAACATGAGCACAAAACGGCAGTACTTAACTACAACTACGCAAGGTTAAACTAGTAATGTCGGCACTCTCTGATATTGTAATTGATTTAAAAAAATTTTAAAGAAAACGAGGGCTCATAAAGCATAGCATAGCAAAATAAGGAAACAATAAGTAGGCAACACTAATTGTAGTCACATTAAATATTAAGTAGGGAAAAAATGGGGGAGGACAGAGTCAAGCAAGTTATATGTATGTCCACTATGTTAATACTTTAAAGCTTTATGTGTCATACTTTTAAATAAGTCTCACCTCTCTGCATGGCAGAATCGCGGTGAATTTTGAAGTAACAAATTGATCAGCTGGCCAGTTGGTATATGTTAGCAAATAGAAAAAGAAAAGACAGCGGTAAAACGGAAAACATTACGAAAACGACGGGACAGGCTGGAACTATCAACTAAAATTTATTACGGAATAAAAACAAATACACTCTACGGCGAGTCTCCTCGCACATAAGCAAAAAAAAAAAAAAATCGCGAAATAAAACTTTCAAGGTCAACGTCACTTAATCGGAGTAAATCCACAGTTTAACGGGTGACATTGTGAAGTTGTGCCCACAGGTTGTTTCAGAATATGAGTCTGAAACACTGACGCTGAAAATATTTGGAGCGTCAGCTTCCTGCATGTCCGGAACAAACGATGAAGTCATGTCATGATGGCTTTAAGTCTGGCTTTTGTGTCAATCGACCGGCTTTTTCAGCAAATAATAATAATAATAATAATAATAATAATAATAATAATAATAATAATAATAATAATAATAATAATAATAATAATAATAATAATAATAATAATAATAATAACTAGCCCAATTTTTTGTAAGCAGTCTACTAGTCAGTTTAAACCGTATACCTTTGTGGTGAAATCAGTCTTGAGGAATTCTCTTAATTATCGCATCTTCCGTATATTTAGAAAATTTCGAATGTCTTTTCTGAAACACCCTATGTAGTATACAGTGCGGGCTGTAGCCATCTCCTGCTCTTTCTTTTTACTTCTCACAAGCCGCTTATATTTCAAAATACATGGCATGTTTTATGTGCACACATGCGTTTTCGTTCATATCGCGGCCAGTTATATTTTAGATTGTTGCGGACCTTCCTGTACTCTGCATTGCTCTTAGCCATCACAATACTGTGTTTGTATGAGCAGTATTCTTGAAAATCTTGCGTGTTACGCTAAATCTTAAATAAACACGCGTAGTCGTCACCACTTTACGGTGATTACATTTATTTTTATTTTTCGCTTCCATGAAAAACAGCAATACTAATACTCGGTATCTCGGTATCAAACTGCAGTATGAAGGCAGCGCTGAAGTATCTCTATACACGCTGGGAGGCGCCTGAACTATATTCTCACTCGGTAAAAACAAGTTCCCTTTAACGCATATATCCGCGTTCCATCTAATATGTGCTGGTGCCACCCTTCAGTTGGTGGTGGTGACTACCCATTGACGCGCTATGCCTTTCGATGTCAAAAGAATGCTCGTACATGTCTTACCACACGAGAATATAACCAAAAAGAAGTGTCACCCACTCGAGAATAGTACGAAGCTTTTCAGACAGTCTGTGTATGAATTTGCTTTGTGGCTTCGTGAAACTGTCGAGTGGGTTACCCTTTCGTGAAACTTCCTTCACCTTGCCATTTCTTCATTGTGTGGCGTGTTTTATCAAGCACGCCATACAATGGAGCAATGGCAAGGTGAAGGAAGTTTCGTGAATGTCGAGCAGGCAGCCGAGGCCTGTGCCTCGGACTAAAGGGGCTCTGACCATTCCACCGGTATCCCCCCTCTCTCTCTCTTTCACTTTGCGAATTTTCCCAAGATGTGATTTGTCATATGATAATATGCAATTATGCAGCCTTGGAAACAAATTCGACAGGCGATCTGGTGGAGCAAGTTGTTTAATAAGGTTATAAGTTTCTTTGTTCTGGGCCGACATGATGTAACGATTCCATTTCAATGCTATTCCTTTTGGCGCTTCGTAAGTGTTCAAAGCAGCGTTCCGCCCATATCATGAACGAGATCAGCCAGCCACGAACGGTGGATGGTGAGGAAGGCATGAAATCGAGTGAAGGGAATTCTTACATTATACCGGCCCAGCTTGACTATAAAAAATAAATACGATACCAAATAGCTTAACGAGTTTTAGAAAAGCAGACCGAAAATCAAAAGTGCGCTACGACGAAGCAGTAATTTTGGCTATTTTGATGTAGTCCCTCCCATGTTGTAACGCTGCTCCTATTAGTTCCGTGTGAAAAAAAAAAAAAACGAGAAAGAAAGCCTCGTTAGCGGATAAAATCTCGGGCGATGGCAAGACTTCGTTTTCTCTCGCGTTGAAACCATGGCAGTGATGACGTCACTGCATGATGATACCGATCGCGGTTGTATTTCTCGCGGGATAAGGTTGCCGTTTTTTTTTCTATTTTGGAAAAAATCTAAGATGGTTGTCATGCTGAAGATTATTTTCTTGTCAAGTATCAATCGATGGTTTTTATCAGTAATTAACCTGCCTTCATCACTTGTTGCCAATATAGTTCACACCGAAAGGAACCGTTTCGGAAATTTTGCATTACAACCTGCTGTACACTACTCCGACATTTTCTGCAATACCATTCTTTTCAGTACGTAAAAATGACTGCTTACTTACTATAGAGTAGTAACCTTCCAATCTAACTTTATATTTTCATGTAGTGTCCCTCACATAAGAGTATTTGTAGTAACTTTATGATCATGCGTTTCTAAACTGGAAAGTATCACATATAGTTGACGTGAAGAGTGGCAAACGTTCTGGCGTTTCCCTTCTTGCTTCTTCAATCAGGTATTAAATCTCACGTGAACTTTGTCGAAAATAAATAAAGAACCTCTTTTTGTGGCTCTATTCGGTCAACTTTAATGTCGTTTGTCTTTGTTTTTTGTAAGCAGGTGCAGGAACTCAATTATGCGTGCGATGCAGCAGATGTTACAAGTAATAAATACAAGAAGAAAAAAAAGGAACGCAATTCGAGCCAAGGAGGCATTCCCTTAGATCTCGTGCGTCTATGCTGAAGCCCATTCACCACACTTACGCTTGCGGCAATTAATGTGCGTAGATTCGAAAGCGTATTGAAACACCTTGGACTAGAGAGACCAGCGGATACATGATTTGTACAATTTCGTTTAAATTTTGTTGCGTAAGCAGTCGATTGTGTATGGCGAACCATTAATGTGGGACAAAAGCTGCAAGTACTTCTAACAGAACGAGTATTGCAACCACGTGCGACTACAATAATTATTGGGTTCCAGTGTCTAGAATAAAAAAGACACTGAAGACAACAGGGGAAGTAGCAGGAAGGGCTGTCAATTAATTTCGACCTCCAGAGGGTTAGATTAACTTAAATAAAATCAAGGTACATGAGCAATTATGCATATCGCTTCCATCACAATGCGGTCATCGCGGCGAGGATTCGATCCCGCGACCTCGTGCCAATGAGCGCAATGCCACGGCCACTGAACAACCGCGGCAGCTCACGTGCGATGAGCGCAAGCGTTGTTTACCGAGCATTTCTTGCACCTAATAACAAGAAATAAGATATTATGGTCATTATTACTAGTAGTAGTAGTAGCAGTAGCTGTAGAAGAACAACAACAACACCAACAAGAAAAAAAATCCCATTTTATCGATAAGTGAAATGGAGGAGATCGAAGCATCATGCATTCCCAAGCTTTCGAGTGGAAATCTAGTTAAACACATACCTGCCTACTACCTACGCAAGGACAGGGCCTGTCACCTAATGGTACATCGATCGCGCCATTCTGAAGAATGTATTACACTGAGTGAGTGAGGCCTTAAAGTAGCCTCTTCCTGCACCACGAAAGCAACGAAGGATGTACAGCAAACCATGCCATATTGCTCAAGAAGATCACTAGAGCAAAGGCAAGGAGACGAGTGACGACTAGCAGCGGAATTTTATACTTCGCGTTTCCCGAGCGCCGGAGCCTTATTGGACCGCATAATTAACTGAAGAGCTTTTGTTAACGGTTGTTAATGTGTCTCTTCTGCACGTTTTATCTGCAAATAAAACCTCATGACTCGTTCAGATCGCATACTGTTCGTTGCGCATTATGTGCTCATCTGCGTTAGCACTACGAACTGTGCGGTTGCAGAGCGAACTCACGTTGTGGAAAAATAAGGGTGAACTTTTTTTTTAATAATATCACGTCGCGCGCTGCTGACGTAGATCGCCCTCAAAATAAAAACTGCTTCGATTTCGAGAGAGCATGAACGTAAGAGTGAAAATTTCGAAGCTGGCACTTTCAATTTTAAGGGGACCAGCTACAACCGCGTCGTTCTATGTGGAATTTCCATTTCTGATATGGCATCTGAATAGTGCGACTAGTTTACACTACGCTACTGCGGGCAGGTATTTAATAGCTGGCGATATCGGCTTACATCCTTCTTTCTGTCTCATAGACCGAACTACGTAGCTTCATCTTGCAAATCGAGAAACCCGAGACACGAGGAAGAAAGAAGGCATCGTAATCTTCCTTCTTTCCGTTGTCTCCTATTTTGCTGTTACTTCACAAAACGCAATTTGATAGCTTTCCTAGCGAGCAACTTTACCGCACACATCAGTCACGAACAATTACAGACCCCATGATTCGCTCTAGACTGGTGACGCTAACCGGCAAAGACTAAGAATTCCCTTCTCACGGAGACGCTTCGACCTTGGTCCGCAGAGCAACCACGCGACAGCGCCCTGGAAGAAGTGTTCATCGAAGCCCTGGAAGAGCACACTACGCAGACGGTCGGCGGGGTGCTGACGGAGCCGACGTTCGTGCAGCCGCTTCCGGCCATCGCCCAGTTGCGGCCCGGCGAAGAGCTGCGCCTCGAGTGCACCGTGCAGGGCAGGCCCGAGCCGCGCGTCTCCTGGTCCAAGGACCTGCTGCCCGTGCGGGACGCCGCCAAGGTACGTGCCCGCTTCATTCGCCGCCGGCGCCGACTGACCCCGTTTCCTTCTCTGTGCAGCCCACCCAGGAGCAAGGAAGAGCGCGGCTGCTGCTCGCTGGCGCAACCGAGGGTGACTCGGGCACCTACACGGCCGTCGCCAAAAACAAGGCCGGGGAGACGGCCTGCTCCTGCCAAGTGAAAGTGGCCGAGTGAGCATTCGTCGAGGCGCCGTGCGCGCGCTCTCGGTTTCTTTATTTTTCTTCTACGGTTACAAAATTCCTGCGTGACCCACCGCGAGGCCCCGAGTATAGACGCTTACGTAATGCTGCAGGGACGCTCCGCCGCAAGAGCCTCCGCGAGTGCTCAAGGCTCTGGAGGACCTGGAAGTCAAGCCCGGACCGGATCCCGTCACGCTGGAATGCGTCATTGTTGGGCGGCCCGAACCAGAGGTCTCCACTATCGGTTCCCCTGTTTCTTACTTTCTTGCTTTCTTTCGAGCCATTCATCTTCTCGGAGACAGCCTTATGCGTTTCCTGTCAGAAAAGAAAAAGTGTGGGCGAATCAGCGCCTTTTTGCCGTTGGCATGGTGGTGCGCACTACCCCTGGCTTCACCCTTCGGCTCTTCGGAGCGTCGGTGCTGCTATAGAAACCGCACTCCAGGGTTCGATGATAGCTCCGGTTGCGCAAGAAATGCCTTTGCATATGCAGTGCTCAGAGAAGAAGAACGCCGCGGTAGTTAAATCCAATTTCGATTCAATTTTATTGATAAGTAAATTAATACAGAAACAGTAATAAACTGAAAGGGGTCCCAAAGTAAGAACTGCAGGCGGAACACCTTACACTGAATTCATTTTTTCATTAGCACACTGATTGCACTTTTTCTGTAATTTTGACCTATTTATTCGCCCAGAAAGAGCAATGTTTGAGGGATAAGTGCTACAGGTAATAAGAAATGAGAAGGGAATTTTCGTATGCTCGGGAAATGTGTGGAGCACTGACAGTTCCGCGGCACTACACATTTTTCAAATAATCAACATGAAATAACGACAAAAAATTACGTGCGGGCAGTATATACCGATCTGGACTGCACCAAAAGTGTAGATGAAATAAAAGGTAAACTGCTTTTTAGCACCTACAAATGTACTTCTTAACTTTATCACTGCATATAGATGTCTGAAATAACATAAGCCCACTCCGTATAATCTACACTCTTAAATTTGCCTTTGCAACGTTTCTCACTTCATATTTGTGCACATCATGATTATTGAAGCATCCGGGCTGCTGGCAGATGCATACGACATGATACCGCTATTGTTTACAATTATAGTAATTTGAAGCTGCAGGAAGAGAACCACAGGCATTACAGCATACAATTCCGAGTGGCATATCGCACGCACGCATGCACGCACACACGCGCACCGCCCCCCCCCCCCCTCCCTGCACACTACATATTGCCGCATACGCACACGTATATTTATCCAGAGCTTAAACGACCATTAACTTAGGTAAACTTCTGGTAAAATTATGCATTGGAGTTGCAGGGAAATGAGAATCCGGGTTTAATTCAGTGCGCATATAATCGGTCTTCCGATAATGCCATGTCAGTGGGATGACTTCAAGTTGTCGGTGCCTGCAAAGACGAAGCGTTGCGCTCTGCTTTTGTCTCTACCACGAAGACTATGCTTAATCGTTCAACGGAAGCTACGCTGCTGTCCTCACTAATGTTAGCAGATACAAAGAAAAAAAAGAGAGCACGGAAATATTTCGGGTCTGCTACAGCTTATGCCGTTTTCTCTCATGCATATACAGACATGGCGCTGCTGTTTTTTGATGGCTTTCTTCCATTTCGTGTCATCACTCATCCGTTCCTTGTTCAGCTTCTCCGAATCTTGGTTGCTGGCGTGGGCTTACCTTTCCTCACGCCCATTCCTCTTCCCGCCAGGCTCAATCATCATTTCCTCAATGCGAACTCTGAACACGGTAACCCTAATGAAGCACAGTTTCACATGCAAAGGTAACCGTCGTTATCATATACCTCAACTTAGGGTAACATTCGCACAACTACTCGGTGGTTTGGAAATTTTTCGTCATGGTAAGATTACGCAAAGTAGAATTTTCAGCAACGAACTTTAGGTAACTGTGCCGCCATACGTCATCGTATAGGATGCATGACACTACGTGTCGCAGTGAATTTAAATGTGCACTACCTCCGTCATTGTTATTAACATCGATGTTACATTAAGTCATGGAGAAAAATTACCGGAACACACAAGTTCACGTGGCAGTTACAGTCAATATAAATGCCCGGTGGTTACCTTGAATGGTTAAAAAGTGCTCCCTCCGCAAAAGTTGGTCTTCACAGAGTTGCTCTGGTCAATTCTCATTATGATGCCTTACCATTTCTGTATTCGTTCTTGAACCTTTGCTCATATACCTCAGTCGCCTGCAGCGTGAACAGCGAACTCCATTAATTGCGGAAGCAGTTTAATGTACTTACGTAATTATCCTTTAGACGATATTCGATATCGCCACCCTATAAAGGCCCATACCACCCTGTAGGTGGGCCTGTGTGCACCTCAAACGCACGCGCCACTTGGCACTTCTCAGCAAGCGTTGGGGCCCATAAAGAATGTTCGTTTTATACATGTCAATATTAAGCATATATACACCGCGTCTGGCGGGTCTTCTTACGTCGACACATATAGGTGAAAGCCTTACGGCCGCACCCGGGCGCCTACATTCAATTCGCGTTTACTCCTATATCCCCCACCCCAGTGCAGGGGTGCTATAACGTAAAACTATTGCAAACTTTTCTATTCCAATTCTGCAATCAGCCCTACGCGATTGGTTAAAAACTTTTTTGGACCACCCCCACTTCGCCTGCCTGTCACGGGACGTCACGAAAACCGCTATATCTCCCCATCTGATATGAGGTGTGCACACTGATTATGCATGATTTGACCGAACAAATGCAAAATAGTTATTTATGATTCGACGTCTTTTCTCCATTAGCCCTCGGCTACTGGTCAAAGGCTTTCGGGCTGCACCCACTTCACCTGCTTGTCACGCGACGTCACAAAACCACAAAAACTCTCCGCGTCAAAGTGACATGTACGCGTTAAAGATGCATTAATATGCCGAAAAAAACTGAGTTTTCTTTTGGATAGCCGCAGGCTGCCCCGTTCCGAAAGGAATAAAAGATGGCTGCCGCCGATCGCCCAGGCACTGGCTACTCGCACCTACCGGAAAGAATGGGTCTATTGGCGAATATTAAAACTTCTTGCGTGGCCGCGTAACGTTTTCGAGCACTTTCGGTACGTTTGCGACCTCGTTCTGCCAACTCTTCTTTGCTGAGGATCCATTTTAGCGTCATTCTTAAGCTTCCGTTGCATGCTGCCGCGATTTTCGACCAGCTACCGCGAGTTAAATAAGGGAAAGCGGACCAATCGCAGACGCCGGCACCCCCCCCCCCCTCTTCGTCCGGTTATCGATTTTCAGTGCAGTGGGTCAGCCCTATCAAATCTCTCTCCACTTGAGCGTGCTCCTCGCCTCTTGCCAGCCAATTAGATGAGACAAGCCGCTCAGCGTAAGCAATGTTATTCGTTTTTTGAAGCAAACAAAAGTGACCTCTTATGAACGAGGAGAGCGTTTGATTGGTCTGTTCAGACAACCCTGCGGGTGACCGCTCGATGCTTGCGTCGGCAGTCACGCAAATTTGACGGCAGGAGATTGGAATAAAAACATTTTGTAATAGCTTTACGTTATAGGGTCCCAAACTAGCAAACCGGAAACTCGCCTCTGGTTAACCTCCCTGCCTTTCCTCTGTCTCTCCTTATATATATATATATATATATATATATATATATATATATATATATATATACAGCGTTTACTCCCGAAAAGACCTCTACGGATCCGCTACTGACATTTCAGATTGTTCCCGCTCGCTCTCAAATTAGGTAGATATCGCGACTGGGATTGTCATTTCAATTTTATGGTAAGCTTGCGGGTTCGGTCTGAAGCCGATAGCAATGACCAGTTATGCGATTAGATTTATTTTATAAATTTGGTGCTTCGTGTTTCCAGTAACAATCCCCATTTTCCCTGGAAACGTGTATTTTTGCCTCCGTTCCAGAGAAGCTTCAGCCAAAGAACTTCGCTAAAGTATTTCCTTGGCGTTACAAATTCTAAACATAAAAAGGGTGCCAGAGAGAGACGTGGAATTTGGTATGTAAGTTAACCTTTCTTTTCGAGGTTATACTAGCTATCAGTCGATCATTGCTGGTAACTATTTCCTTCCCAAAATTGTAAGGCTTATTTCGAAGGGAAAAAAAAAGTTCAATCAAATTGCGGAGTTGAAAGTTCCGAAACTGCTAAGTGGATTCGAGGGGCGCCGTTGCAGAGGGCCCCGTATTATTACTGATCTCCTCAGGTGTGGCAATGTTCACCCAAGGCAGGATACACGAGCATACTTGAGCTGTGTCTCCATCGGAATGGCTTCTGCTTGGCACGGTCGTGCTGATGCAGGTGCCATTCCGTCTGCTGTATTATTCAGTTCATGCCATCTTCACTTTGGCTTTGGCATGTATAATAGAGAATGGCATGCATGGATCCGCCCAAGCATAGTAGCATGCCTACGAGCCACTTTCAGATTTTTATTACTGAACTAATTGTTGAGCTATTGAGTATTGAGCTAGAGCAGCTCGTGTCAGGTGATCTAATGTTTGATGACACCGCTGTGCGATTGCAATTGGCGTCGGGAATATGAGCCAGCTGCTTCAGGTTTGTCAATGCCAAAAATAAATGAACGACTGAAATGGAGTTAGACATACTGAAGCGCAAGAAAAATAAAATCTTGCAATATCAGTCGTCTTATAGTTTGCTGCCGTAAGGAGGAAGGTTCCTTTCTCCTTTTCTTAATTTCGTTTCGAGTCTGCATGCTACTATGGTGTTAATGTCATGGAAATAGCAATAGATAATTAATTACGATGAACGAGATCAAAGCGGCTAGCAAATTACGTGGCTAGATATTAAGATGGCAATGAGCGCACTACGCAAGCAATGAACAAGAAACCAAAGAGGTAACGAGGACACAACGCTGTGTCCTCGTTACCTTCTTGTTTTTTTTCCCTTTGTTTGCGCTGTGCGCTCATCGCCATCATGACTGAACTTTTCCAACTCGCCTAAATCACCACCTTTATATCAAGCGCTGAAATATATTGCTTCACTCGCACGTAACGCGCGGGGAATTTATGTGTGTGGAGCACGAAGCTTATATTCTTTGTCCATTGCGCAGGTAATTTGGTACCACAACACACAACCTATCAAGGAGTCCGAGCGGGTGCGACTTTTGTTCCGCGGAGACAAGTGCTCTCTTTTGTTCAACGGCATTGGCGCCCAGAACGCGGGCACATACCGCTGTTCAGCGGTTAACCCTATGGGAAGCTGTTACACGGAGTGTAAACTGCGTGTACCGCTCGCCGCTCCCGTGTTTCTGGAGCCTCTCAGAGATGTGACCACGGATGAAGGCTGCCGTGTGGTGCTCACTGCCAAGTTGTGGGCGCCGGAGCCTCCCTTCGTGCATTGGTTCAAGGATGGCAGAGAACTGCTGCCCAGCCCAGATTTCCAGGTATGACAGGCGTTACTATTGCGGCCTTCGCGAGATATTGATGAGCCGAGTCATTTTCAACTCATCTGCGCGCACCACTGCAGGTCAGCCACGACCCGGACGGAACCGTGAAGCTACTGATTCCCAAGGTGGCAGGCAACAACAGCGGTCATTACGAAGTAGAGGCCAGTAACCCCGGAGGACGCACGCGCACAGGCTGCAAGATGCACGTTCGCGAATCTCAGGTAGCCGCTTGATTGGGCCAAACTCCTGAGCAGGGCGCAAACGACGCTGTTTTCTTTCTGTGCAGAAAGCGGTCCAGGCGGCTACCACCACCCAGCTAGCGGTGTCGAGAACGTCGAAGCAGACCGTGTCTGTTTCCAAGAGTGGCTCGGAGCTGCGGCTAGCCCGTTCGCTGCCTTCCGAGCTGGTGGTGCAGAGTGGAACCAAGGTGTGCCTAAGCGTGGCCAGTGCGCAGCCGCCCGGTGGCCAGTTGACTGCCTCATGGTTTCGGTCGGGTCAGCCTATCACTGACTCACCAGACTTCCGACTAACCCGGTCACTGGAGAACGTGGCCGGCACGTCACTGGCCGTGTTCAGTCTGACCATCTCTGAGGCCTTCCCTGAGGACTCTGGCGACCTTGAAGTGCGCGTGCAAGGCCCTAATGGCGTTGTGACCGCGGACACCAAGCTAGTTGTGCTTGACGAAGACGACGAAGGAACTGACAACGTGCAAAGGCGCGACGAGGGCATCCAACAAGCGAGCGAGGTAAAAGTGTACGAGACAAAGCTGCCTCGACCGGGGCCAGGAGACTCAACTGGATTGGCTCTGTCGGGAGACCTGCAAATGCGCGTGACTGAAGTGACGCATGTGAATGAGATGCCGCCGGAGGTGTCTGAAGAAACTACCACCAAAATAGTGGACAATGCAAGCGCCAAAGACAAAGTCACAGAAGAAGTTACCCGCCGAGTGACCAAGAGAGTCACTGAGATTACCAAGACCCAAACTAAAGAGGTGAGGGGTCCCTTGGTCTACAAATGGGAGTTTCGCAAGTAGCAGGCCTACCTGGGACGCCATGCTTTCATTGCGGCGTCCCCTTCTAGTTTCCTCCTTATACTTGCTCGGCTCAAGGCTGGCATGGAGACTGTCCCACAGGCACCTTTCTTGTCCGTGCTTTCTGGTGGTGCTCTCCGTTGTGTTACCTGTCTGTATGGCTGCCGCTCGGAATAGAGCGCTCTCCTTCCTTACCCTTGGCCGCCCGTCCTTAAGTGTTTGGTGTAGCATGCTCGTCACAGTGCCTTGACCAAAACCGAGAGAAAATAATCTTCACAGTTGTAACGGTGACATGAAATAAAGCCATGCTTTGTGTTCAATATGTGTTGCATGTTGTCTCCTTCCCATCTGAGATGAAACGTGAGCACCTTGCACACACGTGGCTGTCGCTTCCTTGCGCCGCACGTAGATGGGCCTGCTGCTTGCGGCACAATGTACGTAAACCAAGCCTTGTGCACAAACGATCGCGAGAGCCTTTCTATGCCGCTGTTCGGGCGACAGTGGTTGATGAGTGGAGCATGGCCGCGACAGGGTCCCGTTTCCGTTGCAGCTGAGCACCAGTCGGGCCAGCCGCGCGGCGGGGCCCTTGGGGCGCGTCGAGCCTATCCCGGTGGCCCCGGAGCCCAAATTCGACATCCTGGAGCCCAAGTACGATGCCCCGCTGTTGGGCAGCAGGCCCATCCGCGCGCCGTCGCCCGTGCAGCCGGAACAGAGCCGACCGTCGCTGTTCGAGCCGCTCTCGGTGCGCACCAGCTTCTGCCTAGAGACGGGCCAATTCCAGAGTCCGCGCTCCATCATTCGCACCAAGACGGCCAGCCCCGTGTGGAGTCCCAAGAAGAAGGCCGTGGTAATCGCCGAGAACCCGGCAACTGGTCAGCGCGTGTCGGCGCCCATCTTCCTGCAGGTGAGTGGTGCCAAACACGCAACGACACGTGCCAGCGTCCCGGCGCTCGCAGGGTCCCGAGGACGTGTACGCGGCGCCAGGGCAGCCGGCGACGCTGCGCGCGCTCGTCACGGGCTGCCCGGCTCCGCGGCTGCGCTGGTTCAAGGACGGCCAGCCCGTGCACGGACCCGACCACGTGGTGGGTCAGCCGTCCGGTCCGGCCCCTTGGACCGCCTGGCTCAGTATCCCCGAGGCTTTCCCCGAGGACTCAGGCGTCTACGTGTGCACGGCGTCCAACCTGGTGGGCAACACGAGCGCCTGCTGCAGGCTCACCGTCTTCGGTCAGTTGCTGTCAAGGGCGGCCTATTCCGGGAGCGCCGCCGCCGGGCGCGCCCCGATCCGCGGTCCGACGAAAAAAGGCTTTGACGGCCACGCGACCGGAAGCAGGGTGTGGATCATACGGCGCGATGACACCGTGGCCGAATGATGCGACTAATCGCCAATGCCATGACAGTGACGCCGAAAATACGCGCCTTAGTAAACACCGGTCGAAACCCTAGAAATGCCGGCCAGAAACTGCGGCCGCCCCCAGAAATGCGCTTCCAAAAATGGCGGCGGCGTAAGCTTACACCGGAGCAAAAATAGGCGGGAAGGGGGCGCTCTCCGCGTCATTTCCTGTCAGGGGCGCATGCGTCGGGGAACGGGAACGTCCCGCTAGCTAATTCGGGACCAGTGTCTGGAGATGCCTCTCCGGGCTTGACGCTCTCTAGACTCCGACTCGAAACGGTAAGTCCACATCGTGGACCGCTTTAAAGTCTCCCTGAGACCGGCTCGAGGCGACGTCAAAAGTGCTGGCCTCGCCTCGCGCGCGGTCCACTGAGCTCGAGTGCGTCTTTGACTGCGGTGCTCATTCCTACCACTGCTTGCCTTCCAGAAACCGGGATGGTCGTGCAGCCGGCCCACACGTAAGTGCTCGTCCTTTTTTCCACGAGCGAGGCTCGCCGTGCTTTGGCATCCCAGGTCGCCCTCGGATGCCTCCCGGGTGCGACCTGCGGCGCAAAAAATCACTGCGAGTCGGCGCGCCCCGGCTCCTTCGGCCGGTGTCTCGAAATAGAACAGCCGCTCGGCACCAGCTGGAAGTCCGGCGCTTGCATGCACCACGCCGATGCGGACGTGAAAAATACGGCATTCTGCGAAGTGATAGCGAAGGCACACTACTGCAATGCCGGCTCACTGCTTCTTTGATTGAACCCGAAACCCGGGACCTCTCTTCATTTTTTCGCCTGTGGAGCTATACTTGCTAGCTGTAATATAAGGTTGCCGAGTTTCAGCTGGTGCTAGTGGCCTCCCCTCTTTTGGCACAAGTGTGTGTGTTTCTTTTGCGTAGGTGGTCAAAGTGATGCCACCGTGAGTTGGAATAACATTCTTGAGCAAAATATCCTGTTCGCATTTCAAAGGAGCCGTGTATGTTTTATTTGTGCGACCTGGACCCGCGAGAAAGTGTGCGATGTCTCGTTATGCGCAATTGTACTAGCTCGTGCTTGATGAGGTGTCAGGATAGTGGTCATGCCAGAGCTATTCTTTTCCGCTCTCGAGTCGGTGCCAACGCTGCCGCGATAGGGTTCCGCCGGCTGTTAGCTCCTCTAGGAGACGGCTGTGCGACCTGCGTGCTAAAAAAAGCCGAATTGCGCAGCTCCACAGTAGTCTTGCTGTTTTGGTCTGACTGCGTCATTCCCTGACATCGTGTCCTGCTAGCTGAGCGCAGACGACAGGTCTTCCGACGGGTCCGCCATCTTGCCTCAGCAGCACCTGTTGACACAAGCGAATGGAAACATGTTTTCAATAAGGAATGCCAGCAATAACAAACAAGACGTAGGGAGAAATATCTAGTGCAAGACATGATTTCATGACATGAGTTTTCTTTTCGAACATTCCTGCACAATACGGCGGCATATTGATTTTCTCAATATATTCCTTGCACAAGCTGCACTAGTTAGTCCCGGAAAGTAAAATAACAGAGGTGAAATTAGACTGGCGTTGACCGATTATTGTGCACGCACACAGACATAGCATTCTGCAGCCAGTTTATGTTCAGCAGATGCAAACTCAAATGTTTTACTGTGATTCTTCGCGAATGCAACGACGTAGCTCAGTCACGTGAATATTGCGTATTTGGCTCAATTTAGTTGATTGAGATGAGAGAAGGTGCAGCGTTTGTGCTGAGTTTTCTTAATTGAAAGAGAGTCCACACTTCCACTGCCGATAGCGACTGTAATGACGCAATCGACTCATTAAGATCTCGACAGCAAATAATGAATGTAATGAGTGTTCCTCGTAGCCTGTTGACAGCGGCATAAATATTGCGAAAGCGCATTTTGTCTATGCCATTTCCATGTCTTTGAGTTTACGGACAGAATTTGTTTGCAACAAGTGCTTGAATGACTTGCATTCATTATGATTTTATTGTATTCTCTTATTAGCTGGTGCACTTGTCTAAATAGATCGTACTCCAATTCTTATTTTCTGCAATTTAGTTAAATCACGCATCAATAAGAGGTAGTATATGAGCATGGGAACGCTACATGTCTCCCGACTTGTAGTTGCTGTAGCGCTTTGGCATGAAGAATGTTACATTCGTTGCACCGCTACCCACAGATTGACGTAAATTTTGGTCATTCAGTTCCCGTCATGGAATAAAATCCCACTTCGTCTATTATTTGACGCTAAAGCGTGAAACTTGGCGCGCAGATATTTGCTATACTTGTTAATTTTATTTCTATTTTTTATTGCTATTTTAATACATTTGAGCTATAACGCCCCTTCCCTGTAATTCAATATCAAATTCAGCTATGTAGTTGACGAAACGTGCGATTTGCACATAGCTCTTCCTGCGTTGGAAGCCGGCAAGAATGAGCTCCATAAACTGTTTTTGAAATGTTACCCTGGCGTTGGCAGGACAGTGGGCTCATGCCACAGGCCCTACGCCCCTGAATTTGGGGATAGTTCGTAGCAACGGACGTTTGAAAGCCGTAGCCGTTCCATGCTTGCGCTCTGCAGTACGGGGCTAGTTCGGAAGGGTACATCATAAGGGTACGTGTCAACGGTAGCCAGCCCTAGCGAGTAGATGAGCCGGACAAACAGAAAGGCAGTGAAAGAGCACAATAAATCTCATGTTCCACGTGGACGCCTACACGTTCCAACTTGTATTGATTGAACTAGCGTCAGATCGTAGGGTGCACTTGACTCATTGTGCACACGTGATCAGTTATTTATAGCTTCCACCGATGCAGTCGCCACCAGAGCGCAGACACTGAGTATCATCACATTATAATGATTTTGCCCGTTAAGTTTGGGCGCCATTAGCCTAATTATTTGGCTGCCATCTTATTGTGTCCCAGTTCCCAGTTCAAGGGCGACAAATGTATTACTTATTCGGTTTTGCTGGGAGCCGATCTGCTAGGAAGTCGCACAAAACTTCGTTGCACACAAATTTATGGCAGAGTTCACTAGGATAAAATTTCTTTTCTGATTCATAACAAGCGATTGCTCACATATGTGGCGACAGTAGGTGTGCTCAGTTATGTTTGTTCATTGGCCTGTTCGGTTCATCGAAAAAATGAAATTGAAATATTCATTGTGCTCTTTCGCTAATAAATTGGCTTCTTAAAAGCATCTGTCAGTCATCGCATATACAATCTGATTAAACAAAATTCTTTTCGCAATTTTAATGCGTTGCTACAACTTTTTGTTCTGCATTCTATGTCAGGCGTTCTATCTCTTAAATTTACGCTCTCTATAACCTGTGAAAGGGAATCGTAAATTGAAAAATTTATGTACTATATGATGCCCTGGGCCATGTTTGTAACACTATTTTTTAAGAACCTAATTGGTCATGGTATATTCATTGAAATAACTGCGACGTAAATTTAAGAGGCGCTTCAGTCGAAAGTACACAGCGTTTACCAAAACCCGGCATAGCACACTTTACTGCCCTGCTGCACAATTTTGGCATTGGTGCTGGAGTGCTTTAACTACGTGGGAGGTGGTCGGATCTAGTGATCTTTCCCTTCTGCGCACAGAATATCTCATTTTTTTCACCACTTCTCCAAAAAGAAATCAGATGAGTGTAGGAACATAAATTTGCGACAATCCTTTGTTCACATAATGACATAAACATGCCGATACACCACGTGTCATAGGAATGCGCAGTGTTAAAGCTTCTGTGCCGTCAGGAGCGACGTTTTTTATATATATGTATACCTTAGTAGAGCTTTACTAGCATTTCCGTACTACACAATAGCTGGAGCTAATTTGCTTCCACAAGGGGAGTGGCAACAGGCTCGTTTATTTATTTATTTAGCTGGCGACTGCTATTCACACACACATACAAATGGATTCGCAATTTACAGACGTCCGAGTACTGGCCAGTCATAGCAGACAGGTTTCACATTTGTGAACAATAGTTAGGAGGGGGCGGGGAGGGTCTGTGTGACGTGTTGCACAAGAAAGCGACCCGAGGCGGACGACTCGGCACGACATATAGGCCAATGCGTAAGGCGACACTGAACGCAAACTGAACGCGCGTTTCGAAAAACGATCTCCGATCGCGCCCCAGTTAGGTATACAAGAATAGCAGGACGGCGTTAGTACGGCGCAGACAATATACAATCTTCGTCAAGAAACGCTTTAACAAAAAAATGTCATACATATCCTTCGAAATTTTCTTGCAGAATAGTTTGTTGTAGCTGCGCTAATTATGCCTACAAGCTTATGCGCGTAGGCCATTTTTTTTTGGTACGGCCAGCTGTTTTTCCAGTACGTCCAGACTGACGGCAGCGCCGCCGCTTCTTCGTGTCGTCACACTGCTCAAGTTGCCCGCAGCCGAGGCGTCTACAAATAGGAACCATTTTGCAGCTTGAACCATAGATGAACTCATTTCAAGCTCTGTTTTTCATAACGCCGAACGGCGAGGCAAAGGAGGTAAGTACGGAAACGCGGCGTGCAGCCTGTTCGAATGAGGGCTACGGTGCAAAAAAGCTAAATTCAAAGTGATGGTGTTTAACGCCCGAAAGCGGCCAAAGGGCTATGTGGAAACGCCGTGTGGTGGTAGGAGTGGCTCCGGCTAAATTGTGGGTAATCTTTAACGTGCACCCAATGCACTTATTCCGCCCCCATCGGAATGCGGTCACCGCGGTCGGGAACCGAACCTGCGAACTCGTGCTCAGCAGTAGAACGCCAGAGCCGCTGAGCCAGCGTGGGTGAGTGCAACAATGCAGTGGCCAACGTGAGGTACCTCATACCGGGACAGCGATGGGGCGACCTTCCTTGCTCCTCTAGTGGAGTCTGAACATGAACACGCCGGCTAAGAAAAGTCGTGTTGCCACGAACGCTTTTTTTTTTTCTCCAGCAGCCAAGAAATCACTTCGCGCCGCTGCTGTAGGATCTACAGTTACAGGTCGAGGTCTTATAGCGGCAGCCGTAAGCTAAGGTGTGACGTGTTCGCTGTTGAATGGTACGTGTTGCGGAACAAAGCCATGAAGAGGAAGTGTTGCTGCACCGTTGTAAAAGAAGGTGGTAGTGGCGAGGGAATGGGGAAGCGAAAGGCGAGCTCACGACTTGGCACCAGCGCGGCATCTTTAAGATAGCAACATTGAGTAAGCTGGAGGGAAGGATTGTTGCTATGATCTTCCGTCACCACGGAGATAACGGAATCGAGTTGAAACTAGAGAGCTGGCCTGGTGAGTGTAGCTGTAGCGCACTTCCTAGAAAGCGGAATATTGGAACACTGTCAGAGACTTCGTACTACGAGGGCCAGCCGCCGCGAATGTCGGGGAAATGTGGAAATCACCTTGGCAGAACTTGGCGCAGCAAACCTTCCGTCCACACGCCTTCAGCGAGCGACGGTGGCACGGAGCACTACGCATTTCTTTTTTCCCTTCTTGATCATCTCTTCCTGACGCACTCAAAATGAGCGCTCCGCAGTTCACACTAGACGCTCGGCTTCATCGGCCTGCTGCGCGGAATATAGTCACCGGCAGTGCTTTTACGTCATAGCTGTCGTCGCCGAAAAGAAAAACGTGATCGCTCTTGTGACAAGTAAAATTAACTGGGTAAAGAAAACTGAAAGATTGCCACGAATGCTTAAGTGGAGATAAAACATCACTTTGCTTGATTCAAGAAATGTTGACTACTTGGCAATGTAATACATTACCTTAGTCACAATGCCGTTCCCGTAGCTGCACTCAATTGACGTCAGCTATGGCCGAGTGCCGTATGGTTGCTCAAAAAAAAAAACACTGCTAATACGGTTCGGAGAGAGAGAGAGAGAGAGAGCGAAACAATTTATGAGGCGACAAGAGAAAAGCATCCCAGAAAGTTATGTACAACGGCGAATCAGAAAGTCTTTGGCCCTATTTATTTTTAGCCAAATTACTGCTGCAAATGAAAGTCAACATATCCATTCCCAGCGGTGGACCTTTCTTGGACAGGCCCGGCCTTATCTGCCGGTAGCTCCGCGGCATTGCGCTGCTGTCAGTTGTTGAAGATGGCGCTTGTGCTTCACACTTCAACGGCGTACGAGCAAAGAAGTGTGATCCTTTTTGTATGGAGCAAGGGACGAACGCCCATCGAAATCCACAGGAAAATGCAGCCCACGCATGGGGAAAGGTGTTGCGGTCCGCTGAAGAAGTTCCTGGCGGGGCAGCGATTCACGTGCGTCGATGAAGCCAATACAGCAGTCCGACGGTGGTTCCACACTCAGCCGGACGAACTATACCGCAGTGGCGTTCCAAATTTAGTGCTGCGATGGGACAAATGTCTGAACCGGTGTGGGGACTATGTGGAAAAATAGTATAAAGTAGGTGTGTGTCTGTGTGTGCCTTATTTGGCTAATAAAAAAATAGGGGCAAAGATTTTCTGATTCGCTCACGTATATATAAAGAAAAGAAAACTCCAGTTTTATTCAAATTTACGTACAGCTGCTAGTTTTTAAGTAACCGACGCACAAATCGTCAACTAGCACGTGAAGTTTCAATTTTGTAACCAGCATGCGGCTTCCCTGAAAATATGTAACAATTTTGAAAGTTTACCGAAAAAGAAAAAAAGCTCCCCGGCTTGCATAACGAGTACACTAATACATTTTGGGGGCAAAATTTGACAGCTCACGACAATATATAAGTAAGGAAAATAAAGAAGGTGTGGCGGTTCTGCGTAATTTTGCGATGTACACTCGCCGCTGATGATCGTTTCAATCCATTTGAGCAGGATTAACAATTGGGTGGTACTGTTGTAAACGATGAGAAAAAAGTAGCATCTCTGAGATAGAATAAAAAATAGGCTGGGGGGTTGACTGAAAGAGCGTCCGGTTGCCAATCCTTCACCAGGTAACACGGAATGTAGCGGTTACTTGTTCTCTTTATGGTCCTTTTGAATATCTATAAAACAGTTGCTTCACCAGCCCATGAAGGATACTCTCTATCTATTCGGAACTACCGTCGTTCGTCAATCGCACCACACCTCTCACATTATCAAAATATTTAATTCGTGTATGGAATATACCGGTGCGAAAGTTCTTTAGTAGACTCCAGTGGCAGTTCCTACAAAAAAGTCTTATTTCAATGTGTCAATCAAGAATGTAATTACTCACGCGTTTCTTAACGTGTCAGACGCTTGGAATTTAAGAGCACTTGAAATAGTGACTCAACATGAAAAGAAAGAAAATGTTTATTTATATGTAACAATGAAGTTTCACATAAACCAGTTTGTTCTGTCCAACTAAAGTAAAGACAGCGGTAAAGAACAACTATGAGGCGTGGCAAAGACAGATATTAAGCCGTGTATTCATAAGGGAGCGTATGACATACATACCTCTCCAATACCGCGGATCAATGATTGGTTGATTTGCACGTCGCGACCCCAAACTGGAGCTATGACAGACGCCGCTCGAAGGGCTCTGTATTAACTTTGGCCACAAGCAACTTTCAAGGTGCACCCAGTTCTCAGTACACGAGCGTCTTTTTTTTTTTCATTCCGCTTCTATCAGAGTGCGGCTGTTATGGTAGAGAATCGAATTCGCGATTTGACTTAAGCAGCAAGCAGTTAAGCCTGACTTTCCGGGGAAAAAATTGGTTAGGTGACGTGCAGGGTACACCGCATGGTACACCAAGCGTGTTAAAGTATATATATATATATATATATATTGAATATTTAGAAATAGGAAACATGCAGGGGCTTTTCTGTGCCCAATACTCGGGCCTGCGACCGTCAGAATCTTCAGCTGATAACTCAACCAAGCTTCCTTGATCAACCTTCAAGTAATGATTTTGCGGAACGTGTTGCCTTTGCGAAATTGAAGCCAATCGGTGGTAAAGACGTTTCCACTACATAGAAATCCTGAGACAGCATCACTTTAGTTCTTGTGTTATAGATATGGCGTGCTCTCTGATTATATGTAAATTATGGCAGGTTGTACTCGACTTACACAATTTTTTATTTCTTCATTCCTTTTTTTTCTATTCTTTTTTTTTGCATTCGATCGAATTTGTTTGTTATCCCCAGGGTCGCATTACTTAATAAACAATTTTAAGATAACACTACCCAACAAAGATAGCGAAATTTATTGTCGTTCCAGGCACTACTTGCCCACTGCAGCTCTTGCGCTAATCCGGGAAATATGTAACGACAATGCTGCGGCCTGTGAATTTTAAGATGGCTGAAGAAAACCTGCGTCTTTCTTCTGCGCATAAAACTGTATCCATGAAAATTGGCTGATAATTTTGAATAATATTAGACATTTTAACTAAGCACAAGCATTCCGTGCGCCCTATATGTCTTTGTGCACAGTGTGCCTTTTTAGCGATGTTTGAAATGGGGAATAGGTGCTAATTAACTAGAGCTCACAAAACTGCTGCGCAGACATTTGTCGGTTAAACCAAAAGATAATAATCATTTGACTTATTACACAGCTTTCTTTAGCATAGTGATCAAACTTATAAGAAAACGTTAGCGTATAATTTTACTTAAGCGGACATTAAATTTTAAGGTTTCACTAAATGCGGGAACGATATGACACATTTTGCTGCCACCCCCCTTTTCCATAGAATATAAATAGCGGCCTCGATATCGCGGTAAGAGACGTAATGCAGCACTATCGTTTTTATTATTTAAACGTAAGGTGCGAATAAAACGATGGCAAGTGTTTAGGCCCAATTGCGTAGCCTCTAGAAGCACATAAAAAAAAAAAACGGATCAACACACTTCAAAAAAAAAAAAAAACACAGGAGCAAGGCTGGGACCCTTTGTTTCCACAAAACAGCAAAGCCGTGAACAATCACTTCGCTGAGATTCATACAATAGTCGCATATAAACGCATACTTTCATCGCAGAAATACACCGCGATAGCGTAATTAACCGATGCTTTATTTTTATACTTCACGAGGCTTTACTCCGTGCAACAATGGGAGTCCGTAATTATGTTAACTTGGTTCAAGGCAGTTGCTAACGCCTGACGTTCGCACGCGTCACAGGATGTGTTATTCACGTGCAAACAGCGGCAACTGTTGCCCACTGGGCCTCTAATAACGTGCGCCGTCTGTACTTTGGTTGTTTCAGATGAGAGCTGGCCATATGCCACGGTTTGGTAGCTCATTGTCGTTCTTAGTTTTTAAAATAACTTTTACTGTTTCGTTAGTGATACATATGTATATGAGATGTTATACATAAAGGAGTCCCACAGTTAGAAGCTGCAGCGGGACCTGTTGTTCTTAGTTGCATAAGAATACAGTAATATAAAAGCGTCAGTGGCAATAACAAATAAATAAGAAAAACGTTTGCAGAAGTTACGCAACGTTACAATAGTAAAGACGAAGACAACACTTCTTAACACAAAGACTGTATACCGGATGTTTCAGCGAACACTTTCAAACATTTTTTTATATTGCCCCTGGCAATTCTAGTCCATGAGCTGGTCTACTCGAAGAGGCGTATATTATTTGCAAAAAAAAAAATGAAATGGATAATAGGCGAATTAACAAAAATTCACTAATTAACTTTTTAGCTTATTACGTTATGGCACGTATCACAATTTACAAATTCTATCAGGGGAGTTTGCAAGGCGGATTCACTTGGAATGAATTCTCAGGATGACACCACTTTCGAGATATTAATTCCCGAACTTTTTGTACAAATGCATTGGTATTACAGTTACTTACGTATCTCAATACATAAAACGATTTTTTAAAGAAATTAAGTGGAACGACAGCGCAATTTTACCGCAAGTTTAACGGCTTATACCGGCAGTTACCAACCGGCTCCTCGCTTTCCCTTTCCTGTAAATTGTATATATGTGTTCAAAACAAATAATAATAATAATAATAATATAGCTCGTAAATGGTGTCATCCACACAGTTCTCTTCAAGTGCATATGCCTTGCAGCCTCGCCGGTTGGAATTTATAAATTAATGCGTGTGCCATAGGGTAATTGGTTAAAACCCAAATTAGTGATTTTTTTATTAATTAGTCGTTTAAGCATTTCAACTTTTCTTGGGCAAGTAATGTCCACCTCTTCGAGAAGACCAGCTCATGAACTAGAAGTGTGCTATCTGCCACTGCCAATTTAAAAAAAATAAACTGAAAGTGTTCGCTGATACACCATGTATGATAAGTAATCAAAAGACAGGCAAAAAAAAGTGCATCGAAGGAGGAACGCTGTTTACAAAGTTGCAGTGTAAGTTCAATAATACGATGATAATGCTGGTGAAAGTTACGGATGAGTCGGTAAACTATTCCAAATTCTTACACCGGCAAAATGAATAGTTGGTTTCCCGTAGTTGCTGCGCGATTTTGGGAGTATGGAATTATTCTGTAAAGACAATCCTATATAGTGTTGGGGTTAGTGAGACTATCTCTTCCAATGACATCATTTAAGTGTGGCTTTTTACGTGGGCGGCATTCAGCAATGCCATGGTTATACCAGATAATTTTATTTAGTGAGAGGAGCTTTAAGTCAGTGAAGATGAGGGTCACACGAGCGCTATAAGGAACCGATGCAATGATACGAACAGCGCAATTTTTTGTTGCGCGGCAATTCAGCTATATGGCAGCGGTATGTGAGACCCCATGAGCTGACACAATAATTTAAATGGCAATAATGACGTGCATTTTTCAAGATGACAGACATAAGTTCTAGAAGTGTTGACTGTTGGGCTAGTTGGTCGTCCATATTTGAAGTAGTAGCTTAGCGCAAATAAAACCACGGACACAAGGAAGACAGACAAGGACAAGCGCTACTCACAACTGTTTAATGGAAGGAAGGATAGTGCATATATATATATATATATATATATATATATATATATATATATATATATATATATATATATATATATATATCCTCTTGTCACGCATGCGCCTACCAAGCAGAAGTGAAGCCGGTACATGCACATCAAAGGCGGTCTGGCTTGTACAGGCTTCACTTCTGCTTGGTAGGCGCATGCGTGACAGGAGGATATATATATATATGCACTATCCTTCCTTCCATTAAACAGTTGTGAATAGCGCTTGTCCTTGTCTGTCTTCCTTGTGTCCGTGGTTTTATTTGCGCTAAGCTACTACTTCAAATACACACATAAGTGACCAGCACTTTCTGCACTTTAGGAAGCAGGGCGCTCCATTATTTATTCCCGGCTGTAATGCGCTGAAGAAAATGTCCGTTCTCTTCTGAACAATGTGAGCATTTTCAGCGATTGTATTGCTCAGAGAAATAGGCCGCCAGAAGTTTATAGGAGGAAAATAGGGAGAGGGGGTATTCTACGCGAAAGTTTGTCCTTTCCCCGCATTTTCCTTTCTTTTGCTGACTTGAGTTTTTTTTTATTTCTTCAAAAGCCGAAAAGCACAGGAAAAGCGGCGTTTTGCGGAAATTGTCTGCCTTTAGATGATATCATTTTATTTGCCCACGCCGTACACAGAGTCGGTTTGATGTGCGCGCCCGACTACAAGTAAATGCGATGCTTGCCTGCCTGCAGCGTGGCTTCCACGACTTCATGCCCTTGGGCACTCTAAGGACGCTTTGCTAAAAGGGGAGAACCACGCACCGTCTGCGTGTGTGACGGAGCATGAGGAGGCTCAGGGACGCAGAAGAGGAGGATGGGTTGGCATCAAGGTAGAAGGGCGCGTTCCTAAGATTCCTCATATTTTGTTGTTTTTTTTTTCTTCGCGCTAGTGGATAACTCATCGGCTACGCGAGGCCTCTGTGCCGACGTCGTAGCTGGGCGCACGTTTTATGCCTTCGTCACGCGGCCGTCGCAGAGGCCCTCGAGAGAGGAAATTCGCTTACGCAAGGACTCTTGGCACGCAGCTGCATAGTACAATCGGCATTATTGCATTTTTTTGCTGAAACGTTAGCATCGTATTGGCACGAGAAGCGCATTGAAAACGGCGACGGCGAGCGCCAAATGTGCGGCTTGGCTTTAGGAGCGATTTTGCGACCAGGGTAAAACACACCCGCGTGCACGCACACAAGCACCTACACACACGCACACGCCCACACACACTTACACGCAGTCCCCTCTCCCACAGAGAGAGAGAAAGGGAATGCATTTTTTATTGCCGTAATTTCTAGGCTGGCCAGATAGAAAAAGACAAAAAAAAATTATCTATATAGCGGTAACGGCAGCGCCGCAACATTTTTTTTTTTCGTATTCGGAGCGCCCAGCGCGGACGAAAAGGTCCGCCCTCCTGAAAGGCGCGCGTCGACGCGCGCCTCGGCTGCAGCTACACACGGCGGCGGCCCGTTCGCAATATGCGAACGTGCGAGGGTGCGGCGGGCCGGCGTCTGTTTTTGGCCCGGCGCTCCAGATACGTGTTTCCCGGCGGCGGGGCTGGCATGCGACTCAGCACAGCAAAACTTCGAGCCCGGGCCCCGGGCTAAACTTGTGGCGGCGGCCGGCTGGAGCCGCGCCATGCACGGCACGCGGCAGCCGCTGCTGCGTTGTATAACGGGCCACCAGCGTTTTTCTGCGCAACCGCCAGCGAGGAAACTGAGACCTCATTGTCCGAGGCAACCCTATGGACACGATGTGCTCGCAATGATAAGCCTCGAGGACAGCTGTCGCAGCCACGTCGCAGCACTGGGCGAAACCGTAGAATCCCTGGATGCAATGCAGAATGCAGTACACTCCTCAAGATCAGGCAGCGCGTAATCTGAATTCAACGGCTTGCGCGTGTATGCTTAAACACTCGGATCATGGATAATACAACACGACCATATTGTACATAACCTGAGTATAATGCAAAGTATTGTGACTGTACATCTCAGAGGAACAATAAAATCGCTTCTAACAGAATTATTTCACTCTACAGGCTTAACCTCCCGAGTGACTGCTTGTAAATTATATTGCCCATTGCCTTCGATTCTTCTCGGAATGAACTAAGATGCGGTTACTTAACATATTCTCCCAGGATGTGATATAAGAAGCACGCGGAAAATGGTTTAATTATATTCTTGCTGCCAGCTTTCCAGAAAATCGGCTAGCTTGACATGGGCCGTTGTGTCACCGCAAACGACAAAGAGCAAACATGAATGCTTTTTCCAATACCGCGAAATAACCTAAATATCCATGATGCAGCTCAATACGGCAACCCGCCACACCATGTTGCATCTATGTGTTCATGCAAAGAAAACCGGATTTACTATCTCAAACTTGAGGCGATGGCTGCTTTGTCCACATACATGGAGTTCCTTCTTCTGGCTTCTAGGCAGCGGCATTTCAACAAAAAATTTGAGTTTGATGTTCGTAACACGCCAGTCAGTAATAAGAACTGACATTTAAAAACAATAATGTCCCTTGAGCTGTATTCAGATCTCAGGAGGTCAAGTAGCCGTGCGAAAGCAAGAAATAACGTTAGGTCCTATTTTAGGGTGGCTGGTCGTAATAGGCGTGCTCTCAGAAAGACACGACCTTTAATGTGTTTTGAAAAAGCCGTTACATATTGCTCGCGTGCTGCTTAAGTCACATGCCCTGTTTAAAATTTAGCACGGAAGTTTCCTTCTATTTTTACTGTCCAAAAGTAGCAATCCGTGAAGCATGACATCAAGTAAACAGCCAGATCGGAAACGAACGCGTAGGACGCAAAGCCAGGCGCTTTGCGTCCGTCGCCCATTCGTGTTGTCAGGTCACAAAATGAAAATGACTTGTTTATAACATGCAAGAACAGGTGTGTTAGACATGAAAACACAAATAAGTTTACGTGCAGTACTGATATATTTAGCAGAGAACATATTCGCAAGTGAGACGCGAATGCCGAAAGAAACTGACGGTAACACAACATTAGCTTTAAACAGAGCATCGATTCTTGGGCGTGCTCACGCGTCATTCCTCAGTGGGTAATGACGGACGTCGCATGTGACGAAAACGCTCCGTCGGCTGCAGTCCGAGACCGCTGGTTTCGTAACATGCACGCGGCAGCACGCATGTGGCGTGGCGCGAACTGACGTAGGCATCGCCGGCTGGAATCTGATATGACTGGTGTTCAGGTCGAGACGTTTTGGGAACACTAGCGTGGCCCTCGCGAGAGAAACCTCAAAGAAAGAATCGCGAGGGAGAAGCGGCGCGTAGTGACTCACGCCCGGCACTGCAACAGTATGAGTGACGACGAACACTTTTGCCAGCGTGAGTCACGCCTCGTTGGTCTTCTTCTGTCACCATAGTTTCCTGCTTTCTTGTTTTCTTTTCTTCGGGAGCGTCCACTTCAAGCGTATTTCTCAGGCAGCATTCCAAAAACTGTGGGATGTGTGACCGCGCTAGCAATCGGTGTTACTATAAGTGAAGGTTGTGGCATCAGTTCGTCTTCAGGCGGGTCTTAAGTTGAGCCGCAAGCGGCGTCGCACTACAGACACGCGGAGTCAACGAGGCGATGTGGACCACCGCTGCTGGCGACGGCCAGGACCGTGAAATGTGTGCCACTGTTACTCCGCTTGGGAACGGGGAACGCGAGTGCTTGTTCGAGCACAGGGCGCGCGCGCAGAGCGACGGTGGCCTCATGACAGAGTGTACTTATGACGGTATCCTCATGGCAGGTCGACATAGTATACCTGATGAGCGTGGCCATTAGGGCCGTCCAGGCCTCCGTGGAGTGAAAAGATCGATTGCAATTCCTAAACCGGCTGAAGGGATTGTTGGTAGTAAATGAAAAAGATAGGCAACGCAAATTTAAAAAAATCATTAGGTTATTGATCTGTTATTTGAGATTTTTATTTCACGGTGGTATCTCGGTGACACTCGCAGATGCTCAGAGCGACGTTCAACCGCAGTGTCCCTGTTGACCAGGCGATACAGGTCACACATTAGGCTGCTGCACGGGTGCACTCATGGCAAAAAAGGAAGCTTTTAAGATGCACGGAGTAGCTCGCCGACTCTACCTCCTGTAAAGCAGCGTGGAATGTTCCTGGGTTTGGCGGTGTTCCGTGTCCCTGACTCAGAGTTCAATGAGCAGCCATGGCCGAGCTAAACGCAACTTTTCAGGAGCAGGCGACTCTGTCTCACGCGCATGCCTTCCCTCTGCACCTCTTCTGCAGGTGGGGGCCTCCGAACGCCAGCCCGCCCACGTTTGAGCCAATCACACAGGGCGGCGGGCTGCTGTACGAAGGATCTGATGCCAAGTTCCAGGTCAAAGTACACGGGAACCCACCTCCCGAGGTGGTGTTCACGCGGCGGGGCATGCCGCTGCGCAACGACCCGAGGCGCCAGGTGACTTACGACCCGACGACAGGCATCTGTTGCCTGCACATTCGCAACCTGACAGCCGAGGATGACGGCGACTACAATTGCTCGGCCGTCAACATTGCGGGCGAGGCCTCGCTTACCCTTACCATCCGCGGTGAGTGCGCGGCCCCGCAGCTTCTTCCGCATGTGCCCACGTATACGCATCCCGGTTCTTCGCAGCTAGTGCTAAACCACGAATGAGCCGCGATCTATTAAAGTGCTTCGTCTGTCGCTTTAAGAGAAGGTGCGGCCAACGGATGAAGATTGGAGGGCAGCGAGGTGGAAGCACCCACTTTGCTACCTTCCAGTGGGACACAAAAATAGTTTTAGCATGTAAAACTGAATAAGTGTAACTACCAGTAGCGTCCCAAAGTACGGCCCCTTGCGCTACAAGGGAAAAAGGCAAAACAAAACGCCACAACTTTCACGACATTACATGAGCCTGTTATTGAGAGGAAACGCACGAATGACAGTCCGTCCGCGAATGTTGTTACTCAAGCTTGGCTTAGTTGAAAGAGCTGATGGGTTACACATGGTTACACATGGTTTACACAATAAGCTGATGAAATTTCGCTCCTTTCCGTTACAGCGGCGGCGGCAGCTGTTATGCGTGGTCAGATGCAACAGATGACGACAGTTCAAAGGACACAAGTCATCGATTCGAGGACACAAGTGCAAGATGGCGTTTCGCCGATCCACTACTTTGCTGGTCACGACCAGGTAAGGCTTTCTTGAGTGAGCGAGACCAACGATGACCACCACAACAAGACGTAGGAAAAAGAGCATCCTATTTAGGACGAGTGGGGTAACAAATTTGGCGCATTCTGGAAAATTAGTCCTCCAATATACAAAAACCCCTTTTTATAGGGCGTGGAAAAATATATTCCGTGATTGAAAAATGCGCGAGTGAATGGTTTCGGCCTTATACGCACTTTTAAGGGCGTGTATGTCTCTTTTATATGTTTTACTATAACTGCTGCATGAGTGCAAAATCGAGCGTCATAATCGAGCGTCATAACATGACACTCACGTATGCTGCCAGATACATGGATGGGTGAACAAATTGGCACCGCCTTCATGTCTAAAGATGAAGCCGATTACAAAATATCTAGACAAAATAACAGGGCGCAAGCTCACATGGTGCTTATGTGTGAGACAGCGTCTGTGTTGAGTGGGCCAACTGTCTCGTTCACGTCGACTTCATCGACCGGGTCACAGTCGGCGGATAAAATTTCCACGCGACACCAGACATAGTTGTAATGTACATTAGTGTTGCGCACAATGCTTCATTAAGCCCACGAATGTCTTCATGTGCGTGCATCTATTTTGTGATTTGAAGATGCTGATCACTTGCTAATCGTTGTTGTGAAATGCCATAACATACACGTGATGAGTCCACAACAAGCATAACAATTAATGTCATTTTGTGCAGGCTGAATAAGATTGAGCACCAATACTAAATCATAAACTTAATGTGTTAGGCAATGTACATATGCGCGTATGCATATGACGTCCTTCATGCTTATACGTAATAGCCTATGAATGGGTATGTGTTTGTTCTACTCGCAGACTTTCAGAGTGGACACATTCGAGTACCGGCTCTTACGCGAAGTGGAGTTCCGCCAGTTCCTGATTGGACGTGAGCAGGCTCCTCAGCCGGCCATTCCGGGCGCGCCCATTTCTGCACCTCAGATTCAGGCACGACCTCGCAACTCCAAGCTTCTGGAAGGATCCGATGCCACGTTCACAGTGAAAATCGCCTCCAATCCTCCAGCACAGGTAAATAATCAGAAGCACCTTTCCCTGTTCCCCATTGGAACTGGCTCTGTTTCGTCAACGCAGGTTTATTGGTTCCGGAACGGCGAGCGCCTTCAAGCATCGCAGAGGGTGATCATGGAGCAGCAAGGCTCGACTTACATTCTCCGCATCCACATGGCTCTGCCGGAAGACGCTGGCTATTACACAGTCCTCGCAGAAAATAATCAAGGCTGCGTTGCCTGCTCTGCGCACTTGGTTATAGAATCTATGCCTAAGGCGTAAGTGACCATACTTTGGCTCAAAGTAGATGCTGCAATATTCAGCTGCACGGCCTGTATTCCATGCAAACAGGCTGAACCTTTGTATGTTATGAACATGTTTCCGCAATCTTTCGTTTGCAGCGAGGAGCCAAGACAGGCAGACTCATCCAGCTTCGTTATGACAGAAACATCGCGAACGCTCAAGCCCAGCTTTATCAAAATACCTCAGGACCAGGAGGTCACCGAAGGCAAGATGGTGCGCTTCGATCTGCGTGTATCGGGACGGCCATTCCCAGACATTGCATGGTTGCGGAACGGGGTTCCCGTCAACGACGACGCCACGCACAAGCTGCTGGTCAACGAAGGAGGCCAGCACGCACTCATGATCACGGCGGCATCCCGGGAGGACGCCGGCACGTGGACTTGTATCGCCAACAACAAAAGCGGCGAGTGCCGCTTTGAAGTACACCTTGTGGTCATCGAAAAGGAGCAGGTGGTGGCACCCAAGTTCGTCGAGCGCTTCCAGTCACTGAACGTGCGCGAGGGCGAGTCTGTGACGCTGCACTGCCGTGCCGTGGGTACGCCGACGCCGCGCATTACCTGGCAGAAGGACGGCCGACAGGTCCACTCACAGCCGCCCGACCTTATCATTGGTGAGTTCCAATGAGGCATTTACTCGCAACCGCTGTTCGAAACGCAGCTACAGCCATCACTGGCCATTTCCAGCGTACCATAGCGCGGATTACACGACGTTAATTTACGTTTTGGTTTTGCAGAGACACAAGAAGGAAGCTCAGCATTGTACATGAACCGTGCCACCGTCTCAGATTCGGCGTGGTACCAGTGCACTGCACAAAACCAAGCGGGTTCGACGGCGACAAGGGCGCGACTACATGTGATGGGTATGCTAATAAAGTTGTGCCTCTCGATAAGCGGGATTTTACAACGATGTTTTGCTACTTGTGTGACACTCGGCATGAATCGCTAATGAATCGAAAAATCCCGCCGCGCTTTTCCTTGCTCATTGCAGCTGAACCGAAGAAGCACAGCGAGCCATGGTCGCTTCACCTTCCCAAGCCAAGTAAAGTTATATCGCCCGAGTAAGTACAGGCACTATATTGGGGATATTTAAAAAGAACAAATAAAATATTATGCCCCTGCCCGTGCCACAACGTATATCAGGCTTCATCCGATTTTACATTTAAATATTAAGGGCATCAGTCACATAAATAATTTAGAGAGAAAAAAAAAGGTGGGGGGGGGGGTTCCATCACCAGCGAATCCACGGCTAAGGGAGCGGGCCCTGCAAAATGGCGACGTTTATTTTACCGGTGTGAATACAACAATAATGATAATAATAAGATTCTGGGGGTCTTGGAATCTTGGCTCACAATAATCTTGACTCACCAAAACTAATAACCGAGAGGTGTTTGAGACATGAGGAATAAAGGTGTAGCAGCTGTCGCCAACTTTCAGTTTTCTTGTGGCCACCGTGCAGGAAGTCGCCACCGCGCGAAACCATCTGGCTGCGTCACGTGGAGCGCGCCTATCAGCCAGTGCGGGGACCGGAGGACGAGAGGGCGCCCCAGAAGCCGGCCTTCACTACACACTTGCAGGATTTGATCTTGCACGAGGGCGAGCGCGGCCACCTCGACGCTAGGCTGATTCCCATCGGGGACGAAACCATGATCATCGAATGGTTTTGTAACGGACGCCCTATTGAAGCAAGTGAGTGCGCAGCAGTCCGTAATATGTGTTCAAGAAGTGCTTCGTGTGCTTCGTTTGCGCACTATCGCGTAAAATTTCCCGGTCGCTGCGGAGTGTGAAACTATACGGTTGCCACATGTGTGTGTAAGAGAAAAGTATGCAAACAGACCTCTCTGTTAAAGTCATTCAGTTTTGAAAATTATTATTGTGCGCAACTGCGTCTGCCACGCAAACACTTTGTCTTAGAGCGATTATGTTCTTTAAAGTTACAGTGAATTTTTACTCTATATTTCAGGCTCCCGTGTAATGACCACGTATCGCTTTGGATATGTGGCGTTGACGCTTCTCCATGTCTATCCTGAGGATTCTGGCGTATACGTCTGCCGGGCAGCCAACGAAGCCGGAGAGGCGACGACCACGGCCACACTGCGATGCACAGGTGAGCGTACGTTTTCTGTGTCGGTGTCCTTTAACATTACTTGCCCTATGATGCATTCGAGTGACTCCTCTCCCCGAAACCCCCTCCCTTTTCTCGGCTTTTGTGCTACAGCTCGGCCAGCAATCGAACGCAAAGCTATCCAAGAGGACAGTATCAGAGCCATTCAGGAACTGGAAGACGCTGAGAAATACTCCCGACAGCTCTCCATCGACGAGACCGCAACTCTTACAAAGCCTGTGTTTATCAGGCCACTGAGCAACAAAGACAACCTTCTCGAAGGTAAAGCGCACTGTTTACAATTCAGAACATGAAGTAGATTTGCAATGACTGGGCTTTTATTTAAAATCGGTTTAACCGTATGAAAGAACTATCCATTTCAAACAGTGTTGAACGTGGTTGCAATCGTATAGCGCCCTTGCTAACGAGCGACTAATGTATGCGAGTATTTCTTTTTGCCACAGGATCGAATTGCCACTTCGAAGCCCAGCTGACTCCTGTAAACGATCCCACTATGAAGGTGGAATGGTTCCTTAACGGCCAGCCACTGACAACAGGTGTTTATTTTGCTACAAAATGTTTTGAAAGATCCCACTTGCATGCGGCCTTACGCGTAGATTGCAAAGCCATCTTCCCCATTTCACTGATATACTGAGTGTTTCCTCTGCTTACAATTATGCATTTTGCAAATTTACAGGGTCGCGCATCAACAGCACTTTCAGCTTTGGCTACGTCGCCCTGAACATCATGTCACTTCGTTATGAGGATTCCGGAGTGTACATGTGCAGGGCCACTAACGCCAAGGGAGAGGCTGTCTCTACAGCGACCTTGAGAGTGAAAGGTGAGGGGCAGTTCTTCTCACCGGTATTACGACGCCAGTTAGAGTCTTCACAACTTATCATTTGAACGTAACTGCTAATAATCCCCAGAATTATTTAGTTGATGTTTAAAGCGAAACAGTAAAACGAGTCAAGGTGACTCGTTTGCTTAAAAGTAGGAACTCGGCAGTTAAATTCAAGCTTTTTCTGGAGAAATCTTAAGAGTATAAATGGGGCTTCTTTCCGTGCATCCGATCATTTACAATCGTCTGTTTTCTAAGCATAATAAACGCGGACAAACTTGTTGCGGCGACAGCGAACTTACCAAGAAATGCCTAAACACTTTACCCCACTTCCGCCGCAATTCTGTGTCGTTAGTGCAATTGAGTACCATGAGAAAATAATGGAATTATTGTTTACTTCCACTCGACTTATGGCTCATTTCTTTGTAAACACCATGCTAATGGGAGTGGTTCCAGATGCATTCTTACTGAGAAATGTGGAACTCTGATGCCAACGCTTTTTCATTTGTTTATTTCTCAGCGCAAGGCCTTGTCACTGGAGACTTGGGCATTCCGGAGCAAGAGGCTTACATACGAAAGACGCAGGAGCTGGAAGCATATCAAATGGCCCAGCACGCGCCTAAGGAAATAATTTTCGAACCGGTTTCAACAATGAAGCCCAACTTTAAGACAGGTCTAAGGGATCAGCTGAATGTCAAGGAGAACATCACAGTGCACTTCGAAGCTCGCCTCGAGCCTAGTGGAGATTCGTCGATGCGCGTCGAATGGTTCAAAGATGGACGTCCACTGGAAGCTAGTAAGTGCAACATTTAACCACATACCTTTGATCACAAGTAACAGGGACCCTTTACTGGTAGCCATTACCAGTTCGCATTGTTCTAGGACTGCTAACGTAATGTGAACATTACAGACTACATTCCATTCCTTTTCAAGCATTATATAACGAGTCTTATTAGAATTTTGATCTAATTGGTTGCATGACCTTGTCTCTCCCCATTAGGCTCTCGAACTACGACTTTCTTCAACTTTGGTTACGTTTCTCTAACAATTCGCGGAGTCGAGGCACGCGACTCGGGTGTGTACACCTGTCAAGCGACCAACTCCATTGGCTCAGCCACTACGCAGGCCCGCCTCATCTGCGTGTGTAAGTAGCCGTGGAACGAGCGCAATGGAGCGCAGATCTTTATCTTTTTATTTTTACATCGAATTTTACAAACTTACATCGCAGCTCAAGCGTCAATTGTTAAGGAGACTCAGCACCCTGGTGGCCTTCAGAAGATCCAGCATCTGGAAGATTCCTCGCACTACCAACGATCCGAATTCGAAGAGGTAAATTCCTCGCAATTGCCGTTCCGGTAGAACAAAGTTGACACTGTGTTGCGACATTGTATTGCCCCCTGCAATCTAGGTCTCCATAAAGGATAAGGCAAAGTTCACACAACCGCTTCAAGGACCCAATTCCATAAAGGAAGGTCAAAGTGTCCACCTCGAGACACGCCTGGAACCAATGGGTGATCCCGACATGAAAGTTGAATGGTAAGTGTTTTTCCCCGCACGAGCTGCATTAAAGAACGGGCTTCCCAGACAATGGTATATATTGCCTATATTTTAAAACACATCTTGGTAGAAAGAACGTTCACAACAGCAAGACAAAACAAGATGCCACTATCAATTGGGGGATCATGTGGTAACGCACCGCAGGTCAGCGTTGTGACAGCATCGACAGATTATACTAACTATAGGTTCGGCCGTTTCAAGACAGCGGACATTTTCTTCGAAACAGTAAACAAGGAACGGACGAAAAAAAAAAACGCACGGAGTTGACAAACCCCTGAAAACGAGTTGTTGGGCCACGCGTCCACAAGCTACGTCGCAATATTAATAAACTGTCGAAAAGCTACGGCGCTTTTGCGACATCTTCAGGCCCTAATAAGCTTCATACTTGTTGCTCCCGGAAAACGGGTGAAAATTCCCGGATACGCGTGTGAATCAGAAAATACCATATGAGCTTTGTACACTGAGGGTAGTTCACGAAATCCCAGTTACACGTGGCGATTATTCTGAGGAGAAACTTGCCAGACCATTAAGGAAAAACTAAGACACAACGCCAACAAACTACGCAATAATGAAAAGTACACCTTATATGTACTGCAAAACTGCATAGTTAGTTTATGTTCGTCAGACGCTACAGCTTTTGGAAGGAATGGAAACAAGGAAGTGTTATAATTATTATTTTAAATAGTGATGCCTGTGTGAGCCACGCTTCAGTTGCCTTGTACGAGTGCGAGGAGAGGTTTTTTTCCCTTGTCCTGCTGGGAAAGCAAACAAACGTTGAGATATCGCAACTCTACGAAGCGCATTTGCTTGTGTGCCCTGTCATGCCGAAGTAAAATTCGAAAGGGTAGAGACAAAGTAAATACAGTCGAACGCATCTATAACGAACGCCTATACAGCAAAATGACCTCTATAGCGAAAGAATAATTCTGTCCCGGCTTTTTTGTAAGTGGCGTGGTGCGCAACCTTTACAACGAAGTCACCTGTATAACGAATGATTTCGGAGGCATTCGACTGTAAATCCTATGCTTATAAACGCGCTATATGTAATTGTGGCGTAATCGGGCGCTGTTCTGGAGCCCCAAAATTAAGCGTCTGTGAAAGAATTACGATAGAAACACATTGGCGAATCGGTAAAGGGAAATGCGCCTTCTAGCCGGGTTTCTCGTGCTCGCGCGCGTGCTTGTACACGTACGAGCCCCTGCGATTCATCTGTGAACAGATGACAGTGCCGCTTTGATCCAGCTTTTGTTTGCGCTCTGAGCGCTTTTTTTTCATTTTACATAATGGGCCTCTTATTAAGATCATACGTGCCAGAATGCAAATGCTTATGAAGTACGTTTTAACAGGTTCCACAATGGTCGTCCACTGGCTACTGGTCATCGCTTCAAGACGTACTTTGACTTCGGATACGTCGCTTTAGACATTTTATATACATTCCCCGAAGATACTGGCACCTTCGAAGTCCGTGCCACCAACAAACTTGGAACGGATGTACTGAAGAAGGAGATTCAAGTGCAAGGTACGCTAGCAGTGTCTCTCATGATATACGTGTATTAACGACACTGGTCGGAATGTTTAAGCTTCGTTTTCACCCTCTTGCTTTCGTAGTTCGTCTGTGTACATGCTAAATATCGCTTATTATGTGCTGTTTCCAGCAAAAGCTGCTGTTGACACAAGCGCAATCCACGAAGTAGGGCTTGACAAAATTGAGTACCTTGAGGGGTCGGGTGTCGACCACAGTGGCTACCACATCGAAGAAGTGACAAGGACTAAGCCGTACTTTAAGGTACGTATTCGCACTACGATCGTAGTAGCAAAAATACTGAAGCGGAAACACATATGAGTCTCATTCTAATCTTTGTCCCGTGCAGGTTCCCCTGAAAGATCCCAAGGGGCCACTGAAAGAGGGAGAGTCTGTTGTAATGGAGTGTGCCATTGAGCCTGTCCAGGACCCGACTATGAAGGTTGAATGGTTTTTCAACGGTCGCCCGCTGCCAAGTGGTAATTAGATATATATCAAAATCGCTGCAGCAAATATTTATTTGCCCGTGAATAGGACGGGGATCGTGAGAAAATTTACGAGCTTTATCTTTGTGCGCTTGCAGGTCATAGGTTCATTACGAAGTACGACTTTGGCCGGGCATTCCTTCAGATCTTAAACCTGGTTGCAGAAGATACCGGACAGTACACTCTGCGAGCGACCAATCATCTTGGATCTGCGCATTCAACCTCATGCATCAAGGTTATCGGTAAGATTTGCAGAGAGTGCTCTTGCGAGTTGAATGGAATACATTAGGCGAAGGCACAGGAAAAGGTGAACCATTTCGTACAAAAAGCTAAACAAAGCAAAAAAATTTGAGTTGGCTCATTTGTCGTTGCTTTTCGCTCACTTACTGTACTAATGGCGCCTATACTATGAAGCTTACTTGCAGTACAGTGTAATTTACATGTTTCACATAAATAGGTCGTACAGCACCTAGCAACTACGCTCTTCTGCCTTTGCCCTTGCCTGTATGGAGGAGCGAGCTTTTCCCAATATTTTCATGGCGTTCAATATGCCTATATGATGAGAAAGGGGCCCTGACAGCTCTTACTTTCTTTTACAGGCAAGTCCGGTGTAATAACCGAGTCGCAGTACCCAGAAGGCTGGGAAAAGATCCAGCACCTGGAAGACCACTCGCGCTACACCCGCCAGGAGCACCAGGAAAGCGTAATCACCCAGAAACCCACATTCAGCCGACCGCTGCATAACGTGGAAACTGTAGAAGGCGCCAATGTACACCTAGAGTGCCGGCTGCAGCCTGTTGGCGATCCCACCATGCGGGTCGAGTGGTTCAGAAACAGTGTGCCTATCAAAGTCGGTGCGTAAGCATTTGATATCCTATGTCTGTCAAAAAATGCACTGGTCTGAATGCCTGAGCTGACGTCTCGTGTTTCACAGGACATCGATTCAGGCCTGCACACGAGTTTGATTACGTTGCCTTGGACATCCTGAGCTTCTATCCAGAGGATTCGGGCATCTACACGTGCAAGGCTACCAGCTCGCTTGGTGAAAACGTGACATCTTGCAGCGTAAACTGCTTCGGTGAGCACCCCTGTTGCTGCTCGCGACTACCCCTGTCACACAGTAAGCTAGTCAAATATCGCTTTTTACAAAGCCCAGAAGACCTAGTGTCTTCGTTTCATTTATACTGCGCTGCGTAAAATCCGGTTACACCTGTTCCGAGATGTCTACACTGAACTGGCTAACTAGCCCAGGAGTGGGTAAACCAGAGCAGTTTACTTTGGTGGCTTATGTCTGGCTGCAAGTCTAGGGTTAACGTTACGTAAAGCAAAAGTGTTGCAGTGACCTCAAAGTATAGTAGAGCTTGAACGGGCTGCGCGCTGCTCAGCAGTAGAGGACTCGCCAATTGATAATGTGCCCATAAACTCCTGTGAATTTCATCGCGATCTTATAAGAAAAACGAAAACAGCTTGGCATGAATAGTACAGTCACAATGTTGGTTGGCATTCAGTCAGGCTTGCTTTGAGAGACCGTAAACTTCCTTGGCAAAACTTTTTGAGCTTCGAAAAAAAATTGAGCAGGAATAATCTGCTAAGTACCCTTAGCATAATCTTTACTAATTCGTTTCGTAGGCATGACGCCGTCAATGTGTAGGGAAAACTATAGAAGTTCCTTCGCCGCATAGAGATGTTTTGACAGGTGACTACTTATCGGTAGCCAAAGCACGCTTCACTTACATTGTTCTTTCATTGTTTGCTTCAGCCAAGTCACAGCTCATTTTGGAGTCCCAGCACCCTGAAGGTCTTCAAAAAATACAGCAGCTGGAAGACCAGTCCCGCTACCGTCGCGAGGTCGTCGAGGAGACAACGGTTAAAACCAAGCCTACCTTCACATCCAATATGACGTCTGTTAGCCTTCGCGAAGGACAGAATGCCCACCTGGAGTGCCGGCTTGAGCCCGTGAACGATGCCGACCTCAGGGTCGAATGGTTCCACAATGGCGTCTCGCTTCCCATCGGTGCGTTGTCACAGTACTTATTTTAAAAATTGTGATATCAAATATTGCAACTGCAACAAACATTTTCGTGCGTATTTCAGGCCATCGGTACCGACCCTTCCATGACTTTGGTTACGTTGCACTCAACATCCTGTCACTTGTGCCTGAGGATTCAGGAACTTACACCGTCCGTGCCACAAATTCTCTCGGAAAGGCCGAGATTTCCACTACAATTCTTGTCGAAGGTAGGCAGCCTTTTCTTTAAAAATATTTGAATATGCAGGGCGTTCTAATAGTAGGCACCTATAGGGAAACAGTGCGAATACATGTAGCATAATATAACTTGCAGGAAAGTCGTCCGTTGACACGGAAAGTCAGCATCCTGAGGGACTGCAGAAGATCCGGGCCCTCGAAGGCCACCAGTACGTATGCCCAAGTTAATTTGTACATTCATCTTTAACGTCGAAATAAATTGATGACGCTAAATAAATGCCAGAAAAGTTGAGTGATCTAGCGGCGGCATATTTGCACATTCGCAGTTACGAGAGAGACACTGGGGACCTTGACCAGTCTGTTACTACAGCACCTGTGTTCACGTCGGCTCCCAAGTCCATCGTTGTTCAGGAGGGACAAAAGGCACATCTTGAGTGCCGCCTGATTCCAGTGGGAGATCCCAAGCTCAAGGTTGAGTGGTTCAAGAATGGCCAGCCGGTTCCGGCGGGATCCCGTTTCGTCGAGATGTGCAACTTCGGCTTCGTGTCTCTGGACATCCTTAGCACGTATGCTGAGGACTCCGGCACCTACACCTGCAAGGCCACGAATCAATTGGGAGAAGCTGTTGTATCTGCCCAGCTCAAGTGTCACGGTACGTGTTTGGTGGTGTCGTTATAAATCTTAGCTGTTACATTTGCAATCTAGAGTGTTAAAATAAATAACCATTTTTCTTCGCAGCTGAAAAATCGCTGATACTGGACACGCAAAACCAGGAAGCTTACGAAAAGATCCAGCAGCTTGAAGACTACGGACGGCAAGTAAGGCCTGCCTACGTAGAAGAGATTACAACGCAAGCACCCGTGTTTACACAAGCTATGAAGAACCTGAGTCTCAATGAAAACCAGAGTGCTCATTTTGAGTGCAAGCTCATACCAGTAGGTGACCCCAATCTGAAGGTGGAGTGGTTCCACAATGGACTTCCTCTGCAGAAAGGTATTACCTGTATTTGGACAAACAAGTGAAAGATGCACTTTCTAACCTTGAAAATTTATTTCAGCTAACCGAGTGAACACCATTCATGACTTTGGATTCGTCGCTCTTGACTTGAGTTACGTCAAAGCACTAGACTCGGGCACTTACACTTGCAAGGCAACCAACTCTCTGGGATCTGCTGTTTGTTCAGCCACTCTGAACGTCCAAGGTAATAATGTCATTTCAGCTTTGTAGAGTATCACATGTTTAAATGGCGGTCTCTATCTTCTTAGATTCTAAATCTCTGGTGTTCGACACTCAACACCCCGAGGGACTTCAGAAGATTCAACAGCTTGAAGAACTCGGACGCTACAAGCCAGAAGTAACGCAAGAAGCCCCATGCCCCGGTCCACCGATGTTTGTCACGCAATTACAGGGCCCAAGCCGGCTTACAGAAGGTGAAAGCGCCCACCTTGAATGTCGCATTGCCCCATACCCCGATTCCACCATGAAGGTTCAGTGGTTCCACAATGGCGTCGAGCTGCAGTCTGGTACGTGCAATACTCTCAAGGAAACTTAATGAGTTACCACCGAAATGCTGTAGACTTACTTACCTTGTTTACGCACAACAGGCCATCGTTACCGAACAATGTACGACTTCGGTTTCTGCGCCCTGGACATCCTATCCGCAAATGCTGAGCACTCTGGCGAATACGTAGTCCAGGCCACAAATGAACTTGGTACCGCAAGGTCCATGGCACGCATTCATGTCGATGGTAAGTCGCCTAAGCTGCGTTGATGTAGTTTTCGACGCTATAAGCTTTCCGTATTTTTTCAGCCAAGGGAGGCGTCATCCTAGAAAGCCAACAACCAGACGCCCTGCCGAAGATAAAACAGCTAGAGGAATCGTGTGGCTACATTAGACCAACGCAGGAAGAAGTTGTTATTAAGGAGAAACCTAACTTTGTTCGTGGTCTTTACAACCTGGATACTCTACATGAAGGACAAAGCGCTCATCTTGAGGCTACATTGACACCAATAAATGACGCGAACATGAAGGTCCAGTGGTTCCATAACGGCGTTGAAATTCCGCTCGGTAAGTACTCAACTACAGCTTCAAAACAGCAACCACTTTATTGAGAATTTCTCAGATTTTTTGTAGTAAGCAATGCATGTAGGAAACTGACCTTGTGTCTTTTGCTTCCCTCAAACAGGCCACAGATTCAAGACAGTGTCTGATTTTGGCTATGTGGCCCTCAACATTCTCTACGCGTACCCAGAAGATTCCGGTACATACATGTGCAAGGCGACCAACAAACTCGGGGAAGCTGTCACTACATGTTCCATTAACGTTCTCGGTGAGTTTCTCGGGAAAAAACTGCTTCCCAGGAGCGCATTTCTAAGGTGACCTATTTCGATTAAACAGGAAAATCTGCCATTGTGACCGACACGTATCATGAGAAAGGCCTGGAGAAAATCAGGCAACTTGAGGAGTACCAGGCTCCAGAGAAGCCCGAGCAAGTGATTCAGCTGCAGCGGCCGGTGTTCACAGTACCTCTCAACTCAGTGGATGGTCTCGTTGAAGGACAGAGCGCGCACATGGAGTGCAGGCTTGAGCCCATCAATGACGCTGATCTCAAAGTTCAGTGGTACGTGAATGGCGTCGAAATCAGGCCAGGTAAGCCTCTCGAGCAATGCACATTTACACTGATTCTGTAGGTCCGCAAGCTTGTTTCAGTTGAAAAACAAACGGCATTTATGCTTCCATTCTTACAGGACATCGTTTCAGAACTACGCATGACTTCGGGTATGTGGCCCTTGACATATTGTATGTGTATGCTGAAGACAGTGGGGCCTACATGTGCAAGGCAACCAACTCTCTCGGTGAAGCTGTTACAACGTGCAACCTGCGGGCGCTCCGTGAGTTTAAAAAAATACCTTTTTTGCCTCAAGGAAAATTGGTAATATAAAGCAGTATTCTTCGCGTCCTGAAGGAGTATCCTATTTCTATTTTCATTGCATTTTGAAAGACGTTATATCTAATAGACTAGCAAAAAGTGCAGTTCAATAACCTTGCTTGGCATTTAATACCTGTCGTATTATTCTCGTAGCCAAGCAAAAGATCTTCTATGATACACATCACCCGGAGGGTCTTGAGAAAATACGAGAGCTGGAGGCACAAGTGAAGTACCAGACAGCCGAAATTCAAGAGAAGCCCGTTTCAAAGCCTGTGTTCATCACTGAACTAAGGGGAACGCAGGAGATCTCAGAAGGCGAAAGTGCACACTTGGAGTGTCGCGTAAGTCTACCGAAGCTTTAACGAAATGTCCTCAGAAACTTACGTTCATGTCCTAATGTGTTTTAGGTGGAACCAGCCCACGACGCCAAGTTGAAGATTGAGGTTCTTCACAATGGAAGGCCTCTTACAGCTGGTAATGAACGCAATGTTTATAGAATGAGTAACGTATACAAGAAATCTTTTGTCGTCTAAACTCTCCGAACTTTCCGCAGCGACCCGCGTCCACATTACCAGTGACTTCGGCTATGTGGCGATAGACCTGAGCAGCGGCATTCCGGAGGACTCCGGCACTTACACGGTCCGAGCCACTAACGACCTCGGAACAGCTGAAACAACGGCCACGCTGCGTGTTCTGCCCAAATCCAGCATCATCTCCGACACCCACCACCCAGAAGGTAAGAACTAGCTTCTCTAGCCTAGTTTCTCAATGTCTATATGAACAGTGGACAAATCCGGATTTTGCTATATCTTTTTCGGCAGGACTTGCTAAGATCAGGGAAATGGAAGATGAGGCTCGCTTTAAGCATGAAGTCATTCAGGAACCAGTCACCTTCCAGAGGCCTGTATTCACGGTTCCTTTACAAAACCTGGAAAACCTCGTAGAAGACCAGAGAAACGTACATCTGGAATGCAGACTAATTCCCGTCGGAGATCCTACTCTCAATGTCCAGTGGTTCTTCAATGACACACCACTAATGGAAGGTTGGTGCATCACATCTTTTCTTGTTTCTGTAGGATGTTTAGACCTAGGATTTATGTGCAGCTATATGTACCCCTAAATGTCACTTAATCGTAATTGCACCCCTTCTCGGCTAATTTTCGCACGCTGAATATTTATCTGTCAACTTCTTTTCAGGTACGAGATTCCACCCAGTCCACGACTTTGGCTATGTTGCTCTTGACATGGACTACGTGCGTCCAGAAGACACCGGCGTCTATGCGTGCAAAGCCACCAATTCTTTGGGTCAGGCGGTGACCACGTGTATGCTCAAAGTGAAACGTAAGTTTGACATTCCCTATCAAATTCTTTAAAAAACCAACAGGTTTGCATCCCCTTTGATACACCACCATTAAAAACGTGCGCCTGACGACGAATCTTTTGTCCTACCTATTTGTCTGCTTGCAGCCAAGGCCTCCATTCTGTTGGACACCCTGCAACCCCAGGGTTATGAGAAGATTCGTGAGCTGGAAGACTTGAAGGGTCAGAAGCCTCCAGAGAAACCGGATGCAGTATACGAAAAGCCTGTTTTTACCACCCCCTTGGTTGGTCCTGGAGAAATAAACGAGGGACAGCCTGCGCGTCTGGAGTGCCGCTGCGTCCCTGTCGGAGACCCCGATCTGAAGTTCTTCTGGTATGTCAACGGCATCGAGCTTCCCAAAGGTAAAGTTTTTTTCTCACGTATAGCTCAAGAATAGGGGAAAAATATATTTTAAGTTACCTCTGAAGAGCGCCTTTTCACTCGGAGAGCTTTGTGCTATGTGAGTGAGCGCGTCACCTAAAATATTAAGATAGGACCTATCATTTGTGGGGCCCTACACAAAGGGTATTTTTTAGCTGACCAAATTTTTAAAATCAGAAAAATAAATATCACGGCAACGTTATGTTTACCATTCGAGTGTACGGATAGGCAGCCTCTAGATACAGAGCAATTTCAGCAATTACGTGCGTAATTAGCGAAGTTATGGTAATTAACTTTCTAATTATCAGCAATAAGTGGCTGCATGAAATGAGTACTTTGGGGCCCGTCCTCAACACTACCTATCCCAATGATGAAATTTTGAATAGCGGATTTCATGTGGGAGCTACGCGAACAATTAGTTCCCCTTAGCAGGCTCCTGAAACCGAAACTGGCTGGAAAAAGAGCGTCTGTGTCGTCAATGTCGCCCCCCCCCCCGCCTTTCGTCACGTCTCCGAGGTCACCACCGGTCGGCCCACGAGCTGCTTGCGTTATCTGATTGATGTCTGCGGCGTTAGCCTAGCACTTCAATACCGGCGGGCCGCCAACTTCGTCATTCCGTTGGGCCCCTGAAACGGCATTTCGTTGATTGAAGTTGACGCGTGGCGGCCGACTGAATGACGAAGTAAATTTGTCGGACTGCCGGCACTATATATATATATATATATATATATATATATATATATATATATATATATATATATATATATATATATATATATGTGTGTGTGTGTGTGTGTGTGTGTGTGTGTGTGTGTGTGTCTAATGGTGACTCACAAACATTTAATTCGACGGTGTCTAATGTCTTTGTATATGTGGTGCGTAATATCTGTACGAATTACTATTGCTACATTTACTACAGAAAAGGTGCAAAGGAGGGGTAAACAAACTTGGATAACAGTAAAGCAGAAACTAATGCAGAAAGAGAGCTTGCACATTTTTTTATTGAACCCTTATTTCGAATACTTACTTCCTATAATAGCATGAAAATGTGTTTCGGCTAATTAGACGTTTTATTTTGCTTTCAGGTTCAAGGCTTATCCCCAACAACGACTTTGGATTCGTGACACTCGACATCATGTCAGGAATTGCAGAAGACTCCGGTGTCTATATGTGCAAAGCCGTCAATAAAGCTGGCGAAGCAGTCACCTCAACCTCCCTTCGAGTGAAAGGTCGGTTAAAGTGTTATGTTGTTCTTTTGTTGTTTTCATGCTAAGGATATGAAAGTAAAATAAAGTTTGAGACTGGTGGACTTAGTTTGAAAATTGTGCAAATAATATGTCAGACATTCATTATTGAACACACATTTTGAAGTAATCGGCCCTGTTCAAAGGAATGCCCACTACTTTTAGTCTCTTCGTCTATTGTTCAGATAAAATTGTTCCCAAGAAAAATCATGTATTGAGCGGAACCATGGTCTCGATGCAGGCCGTGCGGGAGTGCTGCTTGACTCCCACCACCCGGAGGCATACAGACAGACGCAGAAGTTCGAGTATGACTCCAGCCGTGTTCCAGAGACCTGGTCCGACGAGAAACCTAAAGTGGCACCAGTGTTCGTGCAACACTTGAATAACATCGACGGCGCTGTGGAGGGTCACTACCTTCGCATCGAGGGCCGTATCGAACCTACCAATGACGACAAACTCAAAGTTAAATGGTTCAAGAACGGCAAGCCTTTGGTCATGGGTAGGCGCTCGTGGTTCAATTACTATTCTTGCACGTTTAAGAATTTTAAACGACCTGATACGTGTTTCACATGGAGCTATTGCTTGGACGCCAACGAATGACTCGATTTCTGTTCTTCCTCATTTCCTTCCAGGTACCAGAATTAAACCTACAGACGATTTCGGCTTAGTTTCCCTGGACATATCAAGCGCAAGACCGGATGATTCTGGTATTTATACCTGCAAAGCCACAAACGACGTTGGCGAAGCAATCTCAACTTGCACAATCAAGGTAGAAGGTGAGTTATAAGAACAGTTCCGCGCCTGAAGTCTCAAATCACGCGTGAACAAGCTTGGGGGGGGACTATTGCTACAGCGCGTTGTTATGTTCAATTTACCTCGCAGGCCGCGAAAACATCATTCTAGCCTCCCAACATCCTGAATCGCTGCCCAAGATTCGCCAGCTCGAAGAGTACGTGCCACCAGAGAAGTACGTGCCTGAGCCAGAATACGAAGGACCGGTGTTCGTCACGCATCTCAACAACTTGGAGATCCGCGAAGGCACTACGGCCCACTTCGAGTGCCGCGTGGAGCCATCCAAGGACCCCACGCTCAAAGTGGAATTCCTCAAAAACAACAAGCCAGTTCCTGCTGGTGAGCTCACACCCGCGCCATTGCGACAGCTGTCTATCCAGTGATAACGCTGCTTGGCACAGACAGTAAATGCACAAGCTTATTCTAAACCTAGCGATAACAATAATAGTTCAGTTTGCGTTAGCACCTAAGTGTATCAGCACCATCAAAGAGTTGTATGCGCCACCCATCGGAGAGAAGAAACCGCTAAACATAGATTTAAGGCAAACAGTCGGATAACAGAACGTACGAACAAAACATAATGTAAGGGCATTGAATAGCAGGACTGTTATAGAAGTTGGTGGCTTTATGTATTTGCTTCTGTTCAAAAAAGCCCTGCCGTTAGTGAAGGCGCCATAATGGCAGCTATAACAAAAACAAGTGAATTCCCGTGTATTCATTTCTGAGGCCTTTAACGTAACGACCCCGCTAAAAACACGACAAATGCGCCCACGGGGTAATTTAATCGTTTAAGTGCGCACATCACTTAGGCGAACTTTCATATTGCATCCAGGTTCCAAATACAACTTCAACAACGACTTTGGATTCGTCACCCTGGATGTCGGCAATGCGTTTCCTGAGGACTCTGGAATCTACACGTGCAGAGCTCGCAACTCGAAGGGCGAGGCAGTCACCACCGGGTCTCTCAAAGTACAAGGTAACATTTGTATGCACACAAAATCGAAACTATGTTGTGCGTTACCGATTAGTGATTACGCATGCAGCAGAGACAGCGATTACAGCGAGACATTCTGTTGAAAATTATCGCAGGCAAAAGTGGCGTGCAGTCTGACACTCTTCATCCAATGGGCGCACAGGGTTTGTCCAAGGTCCAGGAGCTAGAGACTTCGTACCTGACCAGATACCAGGTACTCCTTATGAAATACATGTCTGCTGCTATGACATCGGCAGCTGCGCGAAATTCCAGATCAGATTTTATCTTCGATGCTCATGAGCCAGGCTGCTATTACGCATAAATGATGGCGCCAAACGTACGGCGCCATATGTTATACTCACGAGGCCTTGTTGCAGGCTCCTGTCGAGGAAGCCGAGAAGGTCTACCCGCGACCCGTGTTTGTGGTGCCGCTTGAGCCGAACTTCTCCATTCAAGAAGGCAGTCCCGTCACCCTAGAGTGCAAGGTCGAGCCAGCAGCTGACCCGAATCTCAAGGTGGAGTGGTTCCTGAACGGAAAGCCGCTTGCGCCAGGTAAGGCTCGCTTTTTCCGACTTGTTGGTTCATAGCACTGGAACGTAGTCATCTTGAAATGAAATCACAAAGCTTTTCGCTCGCAATGTGCTGCTAATAATATGTCAAGCATCATGATTGGCTAGCATCTGCTTTTAGGAACTATGCTTGCCTAAGGAAATTTCCACTAATATGGGTGCTTGTCTCCTTTGACATTTAATAACACTTTGTGGGCGCTTCGCAATGAAAGAAGTGCTGCACATATCATTTTTCCCGAAACGGCTCACTGCAACAATGCTGCGAAGAAAAAAAGACCTTTGCTTGTTTAGATAAGCTGTTCACAAAATATCTATGCGAAAAAGTCAGAAAGGCACTCGCTGGAATTTTCTGCCCATTTTGTCTTTCGTATTGCACGAAAATGACTAGCACCTTTACAACTGCAAACGGTTCGTTGCGATGGGCTTCCCTCTCAAAAAGAAAAAAAAAGTTTGTACAGTAAAACCACCGTTGATGCAGAGAATACAACCACTCAGAGGCAGTCTCTCTTCCGATCTTCGTATGCTCAACGAGGCATTTCTGCGCTAGCGCTATATAACGTCGTTTTAGATAGTTGCAACCAATTTTCATTCTTACTAGAACTTAGCGATTTACCTGCTTTATTACACGCACAGAAATTCAAAACGCTACTGTGGCATCTTTATCAAAGCCTCATTTGAGGTGTTTCCAAAATTTCTGGTAAAATTCTTCCTTTCTTGCCTGCGCCATGTCTCCAATATGTAAGTTGGGTATCGGTTTCAAAAGGCGTGCGTTCTCTAAAAAAGTAGACGAAACTAATAAAAAAGATAGAATTACAGAAGCGGTTTTAGAAGTTATTAAAACTGTAAATCTCTAATGGTCGTGTGATTTTTCCAGGATCCAGGTACACTTCAACCCACGACTTTGGCTTCGTTGTACTTGCTCTCACCGACTTCTGGGGACGAGACGCTGGCATTTACACCTGCCGCGCGAGCAACAACGCCGGCGAAGCCTTCACTACGACCACGATTACATGTCTTTGTAAGTGTGGGATCAATATCGACTTCTTAATAACAGCTTTTTTTTGCACCAAGCTAACTACTTGCACGAATAATCTCAGGAACTAACGTTAGGACGCCTGCTGACTTCTACCCTGTTTTAAATACATCGTTGGGGCAGGGGAGGATGGGCGATTGAGGAGACCACTTCAGTTTGACATCTCAAAACAAAAACGAATCGAATAAAGCAAAGACCAGTTGGAGCCGATTAATGAAAGAGCGAATTATACACAAGCAAAAAACAAAACTGGATGAACAAAATTCATCTTTAGTGAGACTAACTTTTGTTTACTCATCGTAATTCTTAGCCATCCTCAATCCGAAGCTTTCTTCTTTTTTTAGACTTAGGCACTTGTATAGTCTGGCAGCTCCGTAGGAGGAGTCTGCCTTATGTTAGTTAATTTTGACTAAATCACTTGATAAAAGCACTTGCGGGAGTGTCACTTATCACCGTCGCCGTCGTACAGCCCGCAAGGGCGTGCAGGAGGACACGCTGCACCCAGAGGGTCGCAAGGGGCTCGAGTCCATCCAGCAGCTGGAAGAGTCGCTGACGCGTGTGCCCGAAATGGTTCAAGAGGACGCCGCAGGCCAGCCACCCGTGTTCACGTCACAGTTTGTCAATCTGAAGGACCTGAACGAAGGCGAGATCGCTCACTTCGAGGCCACACTGACACCGGTCGGTGACCAGACCATGCAGGTCGAATGGTTCTTCCGCGGCAAGCCGCTCAAAGCAGGTGAGTTTTCCAGGCAACAAAGGTCCTTACCTTATCTGCGCACTTATTCTGTGAAGGCAGTTTTTGTTTCTTGAGGGCCATTGGCCTATGTGAACGCCTTTGACTTCCTCAAGCCCTCCGCGTGAATGCGCGAGCTCACCGCAGCTTTCCTCCCCCTCCCCTCCCTCTCTCTATCTCATCTATCTATTCTATCTTTCCCGTCCCCCAGAGTAGGGTAGCCAACCAGACACATTTCTGGTTAACATCCCTGCCTTTTCTCTTTATATCCTCCTCCCTCTCGAATTTTGAAATGTATCAAAACGTTTGTAACCCAACGCAGAAATTACAAAAATATGGGCCAAACTTGAGCTATGTGGCACGAGTTAGAACTGTTGCTGGATACAGTTGCTTCACCTAGCAAGTCGCAGTGAACTGTGACTCCATATAACTGTTTACAAGCTACATCGGATGACGCGTTCGAAAACGAAGCAGCGATGAATATAGCCCTTGTACTTCACGCACTTACACAGTGCCCTGTAGAAACCATGCTTTGGCAAGAGCGAACCTGACACGTCGAACACTACGTCGCAGGGCACCGCATCCGGACGGTACATGCGTTCGGCATGGTGGTGCTCGAGATCTTGGGCACAGTACTGGAGGACTCTGGCCGCTACACGTGCCGCGCCACCAACAAGTGGGGCAAAGCTGAAGTCACCGTCGACCTCGAGTGTACCGACAAGACCAAGGGACAGCGGCCGCAGTTTACCACTCAGCTGCAGAACCTCATGGACCTCAAGGTAATGAGTTATCACCTGCAGATGAGCGAGAAAGACAGCTAGCTCAATTAGCTCGGTCATCGGTTCAGTGAGGTGGAGACAACAACGAAAAATAAATATTTAATGACGCTTTACAATCAGTGCCCCGGAGTGGAGTATAGCAGGGAAGAAGTTTGGGCGTGTTGGTGGGATACATACGATACAAGCGATACATACGATGCATGCGATAGTCCATAGACTCCTACATAGGTGGCCATGGCTAACCAGTCTTCTTCTGGACGATACTGTTGATCGTAAGGCTGTGTGTAATTTTTGGGCATAGTAGTCACATGACTGCTTTTCCTCCTTCCCTTCAGTGTGTCTGTTGCAGTGGCATCCCAGTGAGTATATATATGCTCACATGCTGCAATAAATCAATAGTTGGAAGTTAGAGCTCGTCCCGTGTTCCTGCTTGTCCCTGTGTCATTCTTGCGCTATATATCCCAGTTTGTGTGGAGTATAGCGTTTACTATTATTAGTGCAAACCTCGAGAGAGAGTGACACCACATGGGCAGCATTTGCGGTATAAGCCAGTATTGAGCTTTTCTGAGTTTTACTGCGTTTAACGATACGTCTGTAACATGTACGCTCGCAGGAAGGAAACAGCGCTCACCTGGAATGCCACCTGGTGCCCGTTGGTGATCCAGACATGAAGGTCGAGTGGTACAAGAATTCACAGCCACTTCGTGACAGTAAGTACGCTTGACAATCAATTGCGAAAATACTTGCTTCTTTATGTAGATATTTAAAAAAACGGAAAGGTGGACACACGTCACAGTCTACTTTTGCTACATGTAACAGTAACGTCAGATGCTTGTGTATGGTGTATGGTTACTAGGAATGGCAATCCAGACAATCGCAGGACAAAAGTGTAATTGATGCGATAGTCCATAGACTCCTACATAGGAGGCCATGGCATAGCAGTCTCCTTCTGGACGATACTGTTGATCGTAAGGCGGTGCGTAATAAAAACCTATCGCAAAGTCTTTTTCCTGGCTACTATAAATAGTGTATTAGCATGAGTTCAGTGAGTTCACTGATTTTCGGCTCAAATGGTTTCCGCCTTAGTGCGAGCAGCGAAAAAAATTGAGTCAGCTGTTTAGATGAATGTTCATCTTTTTTTAAGGTTCACGCATCAAGACATTGAGCGATTTTGGCTTCGTGGTGATGGACATCTCGTTCGTGCATGCCGAAGACTCTGGCGACTACGTCTGCGTAGCCACCAACAAATACGGCTCCGATGCGACCAAGTGCACCATTCAGTGCGCAGGTGGGGATCTCATACACACTGAAAAATCGTGTGCGTGACGTTCTAATGGATGCGTTGTGTAAAAAAAGAAAAGCCTGGAGAGCAGCTAACAGTTCTTATTTTGATGCAAGTGATGACCCTTCACATGCTCTGCATCAATTGCAATTTATTATACATGAAATTCTTCCTTCTTGACTTCTTATCTTTTTCTTTACCTTCTGTTCAGGCTCTGGAAAGATATTCAGGGACTCTCTGCAGCCTCAATCCCTTGACAGAATCGCTGAATTGGAAGGTGCCTCGTCTCTAACGAGGTAATGCCCGCCGAACAATTTTTTTCAGTCCATAATTTTCAACTAACATTGGGCGCGTAGATAACGTCACAGCGAGGGAAACACTACGACCACACGAACCAAGACATTAAGTGTGGAATGAAAAGTGCCGTACATTTCTAGTGATAATGTTATTCAGCCGCGAAACGACGATGCGGTGACAGTACCATGGTATTTCACTCCAGGACTTCGGCCGTTATGGAGGCCACCAGGCTTCAGCCACCCAAGTTCCTATCGCAGCTGAACAGTATCACAGGTCTGGCTGAAGGCCAGAGCGCCCACTTTGAGTGTCAGCTCGTGCCAGTCAATGACCCTGACCTTACGGTCGAGTGGTACTTCAATGGTCAGCTTCTGCGCTCAGGTACGTTCCACAGAGCACTTATAAGACAGCCTCTGTTTTGTTTCGACTTTATGTGTTATTTCACTACAAGGCATGACAGAAATGACGCGTTTCTCAATGCTTCTGTAATCCTTAAGGTTGATCTGGAGCGAATAGTAGCCAGGATTTGTTTGTGTGCAGGCCATCGTTTCCGGACGTTCCACGATTTTGGTATTGTAATCCTGGACATCCTCTACTGCTACGGTGAAGACTCAGGTGAATGGGTCTGCAAGGCAACCAACAAGCTTGGCTCAGATGTGACACGTGCCACTCTTCAGTGCAAGTGTAAGTATATAAGTATTGTCTTGTGATGAGAAGAAAACTGAATGTTACTGACAATTCTGACGTTGTGTCTCAGAGCTGAGGTTCACCAGGTGCAGAGTTTAGCGGGATATGCTTAGCTTGTACTAGATACAGCAATGTCTAGGCTGCATTAAAACAAGTGAATGATCTAGTAAAGCTCTACGATGAATTGTTATTGCATACAGGAAGGAACGTAATAATTTTCTTGCCATGTAAGCGCTTTACAGAAGCACACAGACTTCGCTAAGTGCTTCAAGTAGTCGAAAACGCAGCCAGGATTTTAGAAATATGCTCAGGTAGGGTATTCTAGTTAATACCCATACTGTAGAATGCTATCAGACCTGAAGCTAGTATTTGGAAAGGGGTACGTTGAATAAATAAAATTTTAAAAATAAGCAAATAACTCACGTGGCCCTTCGAAGGGTCAGCCTTGCGATAACTTATTTTCTTCACCTTTCAGCCAAGAGCTCCTTGATCCTGACACCTCAATTTCCACCTGAAATGGCATCGGGAACACAGAGCATCATCGCTCTCGAAGAAAGCTTGTACCGAAAGTCGGCGGTCGTAGAGCCAGAAGGTCCTGCCGAGGCACCTCGCTTCACTGTGCCACTGAGTAACGTCGAAGATCTGAGGTATTAAACTCGCTAATCTTACAAAAACTTACATTGTTGCTAATTGTGAGGCATGAATAAAGCACCGTTTGCTAATGGTCCTGCACTCAACGTCAACATATTTTGCGTGCTTCTTTCAACACAGGGAAGGAGACAATGCTCACTTAGAAGCCCGGCTGACGCCAACAGATGACCCAGACTTGACCGTTGAATGGTTCAAGAACAATATGCCACTGATGTCAGGTGAGCCTTCCGGTCATCTTTGGCGTTCCCGTCCCTTATGTCTTTGTAACTGTGCTAAGAGCAAAAGGAGAAAACACGTGAGTTTTCTGCGCGTTTGTGCATCCGAAAAGGAAAGCAAATCTGATTGAGAGAGTACCTCACTGTTTATTTCACGCACCTGTTCGAGGCTTTAAAAAGTAAGCTTTTCGTTATTTCCCTACACAGAGAATACAGTTATTGTATTTACATAAATAGACGATATAGATCTCTACACTTGAATTCTCTACATTGATTAAAAGGCCCCGCATCTTACCTGCCTAAAGGTAACCGTTACTCATATTGCCTGGCACGGTACACACATATCGAAATTAACGCAATATCTAATACCGGAGCTCCATTCGACTCAATATAGAGAGATCGGCTCCTGCACCACGATAAGCCTAGTTTACTGCCGGAGTTCTGTGATTCTAAGATATGTTATGACGCAGAAAGTACCACCTCATTTATTTTCCTTGGCACTAGGAACGAGAATCCGGACCATCAACGACTTCGGCTTCGTCGTACTCGAGATGAGTCCTGTGTACCCGGAAGACTCCGGCGTCTACTCCTGCCGAGCTCGAAACCGCTTCGGGGAGGCCGTCACTACCTGCACTCTCAAGTGCCAAGGTAAAATTAATGATGAGACCATACCTCCGTACTCGTCGGGGGAAACGTCGGCGAGGTGAACAAAAAACGCAAAAAAAAACATATATACATATTTTTTTTGCAGGAAAGCGTAGCATCATTCTGGAAACACAGCTGCCAGAATCGATGACCACAGGTATCGAGAAGATTGCCAAGTTTGAGGAAGTTTCCTCAGCCAGGATTGGCGAGACCTGGACAGACAAAGATATCTCTCAGCCGCCGAAGTTTGTAACTACTCCGCAGGACTTGACGCTGGCTGAGAACTCCTTGGCACATTTCGAGTGCAGGTACGAAGAGTTTTTACGGAACTCTTGTTTTATTCCTCGACAAGTCTATCATTGTTACTGGGCGCAATATAAGTTAGATTTTCTTCTGGGCTGTCCTGATTCAAAGCAGTGCCGAAGAACGAGGACACAGAAACAGCGGCAAAATCGCGGGGTTGTGTTCGTGTCCCTCTTTCTGCTCCATCATGATCCTGCAGTACATTAAGTTTGGAATGACGATGATTAAGCGCATAATAAAGCAAAATCAACTGTGACTATAATATAGCGCAGGAACAAGGGTGAACAGCTCCACATAGATATGTAATATTAGCCGACTTAGACTTAGAAGCTATATGATGTAATGGTTGCGAAAGACCGGAACATGCTCAAGAGCATGTGCTGAATATAGCAAGAGCTTCATAATGGGATGACTTGCGTGCATTAAAGGAAAATGTTTAGTTGTAAAATTAAGTACTGCAAGTTGAATAATAATTTCATGATAGTCGAAAAGTACCAACCTCGCCAGAAAAAAAGGGAGTGATTCTTTGGCAGTTAAGGCATCGCAGGCTTATACCCAGCATTAAGTTTGGAATACGGTAAATTGTGCAAGTTGGTAATTCTGATTGTTTCTGCAGCGCAAACAACAAAGGCAATGCATACATACCGGCACACACACGCGCGCACACACACACACATACACAAACGAGTTGACCAACGAGTGGTTCAGTCGTTTTTGCCTCTCAAACTTTGTCTTCTTGCGCTACAAGAATAATGAGCAAAGCTTCACGATAAATGAAGAATACAGTACCAACCTGGCCATAGCGCCACACTAGGCTTTCGCGTCCTAAATCACTGAAAGATATTATTAACGAGTTATGACATTGTAGTATGTGACACAGCAAGCATTTATCTACCTAGATGTGACGCTTTTAAGTCCATCAAACCTAACACATGCATGTTTTTTCATTACAACATGACCCCTTAATTCGACGTTGCGACCATACTAAGCGCTGTTTACGAACTTACTTCCCTTGCAGGCTGACACCAGTCGGCGACCCTACGCTGAGAGTGGACTGGTACCACAATGGCAAACCTCTTGTCACCGGTGAGTAAATAATGCGTATTGGGGAGAGGGCGAGGAAAAACAACATGTTTATTGCATGTATCCTGCTCAGGCTCTCGAGTGAAGACAATCCACGACTTCGGCTACGTCATCCTGGAAGTGGCGGGTGTCTACCCACGAGACTCAGGCGTTTACACGTGCAGAGCCGTCAACAAGGTTGGCGAAGCGTCGGTCTCCTGCAAGCTCACCGTCAAGGGTACGAACTGGCCCCAAACAAAACTGTCTGCTTTTAAGGAGAGTTTATCCTCTGTGAATTCATAGCACTGACTCAGCATTAAGGACCCCAGATGGTCAGAACTAATTCGGAGCCCTTCACTGCCAAGTCTCTCATAACCCCAGAGTTGCTTTGGGAAGCTTAACTCCATGAATCAATCAGTCAGTGGTAGCACTGCTAAACAAAAAACTGAAGCTCTCATAATTTTATTTATAACACGTTTGAGCATGATAGTTACAATACGCTTATACGCGATATCACGCTGCGTACGAAACGTACATGATTTTGAAGTCTAGCGTTCTGTCCAGTGTGTTTCTCGCATTCGTCCAATGTCTTTTTCGCGCTAGTTAATGGTGTCTCAAGTCTGTAATAAGCACCAGCTAGCCCAACTATCTTCGCTAATAATTTTGAGTATCTTCTATTGTAGGCAAGCAGTCTATTGTTATGGAACCACAGCTACCTCAGGAGTTCCGTTCTGGCTATGAGAGCATTCAGAAGTTGGAAGAATCAATGTACCGAACCGAAGAGAAGATCTTCGACGACGAAAAGAAGGAGCCGCCAAAGTTTGTCACACAGATCCAGGCTCTTCTCGACAAGGTGAGGGCCGACAAAGGGAGATAAGCACTGCCCTAAACACAGCGTTTCCTAATTAATTGTCTTTTCTCTTTCAACGCAAAAAAGGTGGAGGGCGACAGCGCTCACTTTGAATGCAAGCTTATCCCGGTTGGAGATCCGAATATGAAAGTCGAATGGTTCTTGAATGGACGGCCACTGGTTACTGGTAAGCTGCGCGTATCAAACATCAGTTTAGGCAGACATCAGTTTTTCCCTGCACAACTTCTCTGCTTGTCTCTAACCGATACCGAATCGTTAACTGCGCAGGTACACGTGTTCATACAATCGATGACTTCGGCTTCGTGGTGCTGGACATCGACTGGTTGTTCCCTCGAGACTCTGGAGAGTACATGTGCCGCGCCACAAACCGTTGGGGTTCGGACACGACTAAAGCAACTCTCAAGATCAAAGGTAAGCATGAAATCTGCGCCTGTGAGCCCCTACTTGTTTTTTTTTTTCATCTGTTTTAGTTGTCTCTCTTACATATTCAAGTCTCTCTTACATATTCTTACAGTCATTCAATCTTAATGTCCCCATGTAAACACATCTCATGCACTCTGCGTTGCATGAATGTAAAAATGAATGGGTGTTACATTTCAATTTTCAGCTAAGAAAGACATCATCATGGACAGCCAGCTGCCGCAGGGAATGAACGTTGACAAACTGCGTGACCTGGAGTACCCGGCACCACAGCAAGAAACAATTCAGGAGCTGGAACCCGTTAAGCCGAGGTATTACGACAAATCACAAGTCTATATATCGCAAGCCTTTAATGCTTGAGTATACAAAAGTCGCAATGAATAAGATCTAAGCTTTATGAGTAGCACCACTTGAGCCCAAGATCGGAAAGAACAAATACAAGCTGTATTTGTTCTCTTTCTGTCCTTGTCTAAGGGGTGCGGCTCGCAATGGATCGTTACCAACTAGACAATTCTCTCTCCTAGTAGGGACCTGACCTGCTAAAAACTATTACCTTCTTATTCTAGGTTCATCACCCAGATACAACCTCAAGAAAATCTTAATGAAGGTGACTCAGCGCATTTTGAGTGTCGCTTGGAACCCATCAACGATCCAAAATTGAGGGTGGAATGGTACCACAACGGACAGCCTCTAAGATCAGGTACTGAATCCCGCTACACATCATTAGTGGTATAACAGCATCATGTAATTTATGTAGTGAATGGCAAGAAGTTACCTGAAAAGTAATTGCAAGCTTTTGATCCATGTTTGCCCTTCTACTTTTGTATTCCTTCAGGCCACCGCTTCAAGACAACCCACGACTTCGGCTTTGTTGCTTTGGACGTGTTGTATGTCTACCCTGAGGACTGTGGAACATATGTCGCCCGGGCTATAAATGAAGTAGGCGAAGACCAAACACAGGCCACCCTCAGGTGCATAGCAAAGCCAAAGCTGGACTACAGGTGAGAACAACGCAAAACGCATTATAAGAAAATACCTTGATGCAATTTCTTTTAAAAGTGTAATTGTAAGTGGGCGCATAAAAATTTCTATTTCTGTCAATTTCTTTCTACCTTTTATTCAGGACCCAGCTTCCTAAGGACATGAAGGACGGCGTCAAGAAGATCGCTGAAATGGAAGCTTCCTGGCAGCGGTGAGCCCCCTCCTATTTTTTCTGTATTTTTCATTTTGATTTATTCCCCTAGTGTTTGATGTCCTTCAATTTTCTTCTCGTGTCAAAAGAATAAAGTGTACGGCATGCTTCAGTAAACCTGAATATCACATGTATTGCGTTTTGATTTCAGCACTGAAACCCAGGAGGAAGTGGAAGAAGAACCAAAAGCTCCGATGTTCATTATGAAGCCAGAACCTCAAGTGGTTGTTGAAGGCGAATGGGCTAAGTTCCAATGCCGGGTCATCGGTCATCCCAAGCCTAGGCTCATCTGGGTTTTGAATGGACACACGGTCATTTCCGTAAGCAATGCAACGATCTAATTGATATATTGTTTCCATTTGAGCAGTAAATTCCATTGAGCCGTGCTATATTTGCCCAGGGTTCGAGGTACAAGCTGACCTACGACGGTATCTACCACCTGGACATCCCCAAGACTAGACAGTACGACCAGGGAAAAGTAGAAGTAAGCACTTCTGTTTCAGTAAAATTAAAATTGTTCACTTTCATACTGCGACTTGCTCCTCACATTAAATTTTATGTGCAGGTTTTCGCGAGAAACTTCTGCGGCGAAGCCTACTGTTTCACAACTTTGGAAGTTCGGCCTAAATTTGATGACTACAGAGCCGTGCTCAAGCATTCTCCAAAGCGTGAGTAAAATCTACTCGTATTTAACCTTAGTATGTACACACGCTTCAAAATCCGTAGAGCTCACGTAGAAAGAGGACGTTTGCAATGGCAGTAGAGAACACCGCATAATTAACAGTTTATTCACTTTGCAGCATGGTACGACCAGGACGTAAAGTCTTATCAGAGGTACCGACATGAGACTGAACTGCAACGAGTGTTCGAGGAAAAACTTACCCCTGGAGGCACCCGCATCGATGTCTGGAAGACTGAACAAGGCCAAGAAGGTATGGAACGACTCAAGTTTCTTTGACGAAGCTGCTTCGACGATGGTGTCTCGCCTAGCTAGACGCATATCCTTTTACATTTGAAGTCAGTCACGTATCAAAGAGCGGTGTGTGTGATGTCTGCATGTATCACGTTTCAGGCGAACACCAAAAGATCAAGAAGAGGATAGAGGAGGAAGAACTTGAAAAGTTAAAGCCGAAAGTGGAGCGGTTCAAGACGGACTCTATATACGTAAGCAGACCTTGAGGTCAACATTCGTAAGCAACACATACTGTGGTGTGCCCAGTAAATGCTTAAGATAAGTTCAGTGCAGTCCGGCTTAGCTCTAGCTACTTAATTGATTGATGGCAGGAATACACAAGAGAAAAACCAAAGAAACATGTGCAAAAATGAAACCTCTACTTGCGATGAGCATCCTCATTGTGTACGTTCGCTTATTGTTAAACAATAACTTCAAATTGGAGACATTAGCAGCACGCCTTATAAGCTCGCAAGCGTTTGAGGCACTTCCGCTGAAACAGTGGCAGTATGATACCTTGTTTTGCGGGAGTGTACGTAACAGTACCGCTTTCTCCCGCGCTACTCCCTGCTTCTGTAGTACGACGCACGTACGGGCGAGAAGAAGGTGGAAACGGGCTCCCAAGCGCAGTACATGGCCAAGTACTTCGAGACCGAGGCGGAGAAGCAGCAGCGGGGCGCCAGCGGCATAGCGCCCGAGTCGGTGGTGCAGGGCCGCGAAGTGCACACGACCACGCAGCGCCAGACACAGAAGGAGCAGCAGGGCGACCTAGAGATCACCCGAAAGAAGACGCTGACCGAGACGCTCGAGCAGGAGCACAAGGGCGTCACCAAGGAGCAGCGCGTGCAGGGGCCCGTGGTGAGCGCACGTATACTTTAGCGCTCCGCCCGACGAACCTTGTGCCCGTCGCCGATTTGAATAACTAAAAAAAAAGTGAACGCTGATTTTCTCCAAACCACTCCTCGCACTTTTTTTTTACTTGACTCATATTGAAGCATTATGGCGGTTTATGAGTATAACTGCAACCTATTGGCAGTCGTCCCGAACGTATATTCCTGGCGTCTAGTGAACCATTTCCATAGTTATGTTACTTTCTAAATGTCGCGACAGACACAACCGAAGGGCAGACTGGGAACATGTAGATCCAGTTTTGCTACTTATTTTGTTGCGTTGCGTTTTCTTGTTCACTTGCTTTGTAACCCTGCTCCTTACGAGTTTGCTTGTGCTTTCATTTTAATAACTAAACCCCCCTTACTCCATGGCCTTTGGGCCTGTAAGATATTTTAAAATAAATAAATAAATGTAAGAATCCACGGCATTCGTCATAGCGGCTGGACCAGACAAGTCATTGATCTTTTCGATGTTTTGTTAGAGGGTTGATTTGTTACAGGGTACATGTGTTCAGCCACAGAATTCCATTCGCACTAATCAATCTAAGAAAAAGAAGCATTATAACCTCTCGCGGAAATTGTTTTCAAATTTTTTATGCTGAATTGTGAGCGTAGGTGGAGAAAAAGTACTTACCGAGAAGCGCAAACTGTGCTAAGTAACGCGGTCATGAATGACAGAAAGAAAATTCGGTTGGCGATATGAAAAGAAGCGTTGTTCCGAAAGAAGCGCCTAAATCGGCAACTTCTCGCTTGTACTGAGTGCCCCAGCGAGCAGTGTTTTCTGCGCTTTCCTCTTCATATAAATATTCCCACTCCCGCCGCGGCATCTCAGTGGCTGTGGCGTTCTGCCGCTTAGCACGACGTCTCGGGTTCAATTGCCGGCCGCGGCGAGCGCATTCCTATGCAGAATGCAGAAACGCTAGTGTAGCCTGATTTTTGAGCGCGTCAAAAAATTTCATGCGGTCCAAAATAATTCGCAGACCTCCATTATGGCGCCCCTCACAGCCCAACCCCTGTGTAGCTTCAGGACGTTTAACCTCCCCCCCCCCTTAATTCAATACATATTCTCCCTGTGAGGTCCCTAGCATAATAACGTGCTCATGAGGGGGGAACTTTGGGCCAGTTGGTCCGACATGCTTAAAGAGGAAAAGAACCGCTACTTCAGACGTGACGTGACGAAGGAGTGGACAGGACGAGCGGTAAGAAAAATAAGCGTTATAACCTCTCGCCTAAGTTGTTAGTTGTAATACCTCCTTCTCACTATCTCTGTACTACATTGCCACTATAAAGAAACAAACAAACCAGAATATCTGCTAAGGGCGGAAAGCCGAAACAGACTACATCGAGTAAAACCAGTGGCAGGTCAGGTTCCTTGAAATATTAAAAGTAATGTGCTTAGAAGCTTAGAATGACAATCAGCAATAGTTTAAATTGCGCTAGCTCCGACAACAGGCAGTCTCTTTGCCGTCGCAAAGCTGTTATGAGCAGCAGGTCACGCGGTGGAAACCTCTCGAAACTCAGCCAGCCAGGCCACTGCGCAAGACCTATTCGCGACGCGACGCGCTAACAGGCAGCTGGATGGATGAGCTCCAAGAGCCGTTATAAATAGCGCGCATGCCCATTCGAATGGAAGCGAGACCAGCCGCTGTGTTTTCCGTTCGCAGCAAGAGTCGAAGCCTCCCGTATTCACCAAGAAGCTACAGCCGTGCCGTGTGGACGAGGGCCATGGAGCCAAGTTCCAGTGCACGTTCACCGGCCAGCCGGCGCCGAAGATCACGTGGTACCGAGAGAATTTCCCCATAACACCTTCGCAGGACTTCCAGGTGAGCATGCACGCCCCCCCCCTTTTTTTTTGCACGTGTTTCTGCAGCGACGACACATGAATTTGCACCTTCTTAAATATAGCGACGACTTTTGCGATAGAATATGACGGTGCAGATTATCACCGTCACGAATTGCGATAGAAAGCACCATAGAAACCAAGTCAAGGTGGGATAAGAATGACTCTGTTCATTTTATAAAGACCCATCATAATTACATAGTAATTAAATATTCATATATTATAGAGTCAGTATTGCAACGTTTGTTCATTAATAATATTAAATTACCCACTCGAATTACACGCACAGGTTAATTATTGGGTGCAAGCATTACAACAAGGGAAAAAATCTTTCGCAATTACTACCAACACGCCCCACTTGAAACGTCCCGTCAAACACGGTAGTGCCTTCACCACAGCGGTCGTCTGAAGCGATACATTTCTCTGAGAAGTGAAAGGGGTTTACTTTAGGAAAGCAGGATGTTCAATTTACTCAATGCTTAATGTTCGTTGTCTATTCCTTGGAACCACTGCACAGTAATGACAAAAATAATTTCCCTTTACAAACGTGCACGCCGTGACTGAAGGAGTTATAAGAACAATAACAAAATAAGCTGTAGAAGTTGCTCTCCACAAAGAGCGATGAAGGCAGTATTTTAATGTGAATGGGAAAAGGAAGAGGGGGGATTTGGTGACAGACCAAAAACTAAGTGGGCTTCTGTTGATTTTAAAGAATAAAGGAATGCAAACAGGAAAAAATTACTTGTGCAGGTTAGGATGCACTTCTATGTCCGTGTGGATACCAGACAAAGAGATCAGCTTTTTTCCCCTTCTTTTGCTCGGAAATCCTACACAAAACCAACACAGCACACTTGTGGTGCAAAAGACAATTAGGTGTTGCTCGTGATTTGCACTCGAAAAACACCAAGAAAATATGCCTCTTAAAACTAAACATGTTCTTTTTTCACACTTATTTTTCTTCGTCCAGATCGTGACTACCGACAGCACATCAACGCTGATAATTCGCGAAGTTTATGTGGAAGATTCTGGTGTCTTCTCGGTCAAGGCTGAAAACCGTGGAGGCTCTGCCAAATCATCTGCCAACTTGGTTGTTGAAGGTGCGTTCCCCAAAGATGGTTGCTCATTCTTTCACATCTGTTATCAAACTGCTTTGCGCATATAAACCTTCTAAAGGATATTTAGCTCATTTTGTGATCTGATATGTTAAACGACTTGTTGCTAACTAGCAGTTGCTGGTTGATAAATTTTAAGGAGTTAAAAGCGAACGTTGCTTGACAAAGCGATTACAAGACAAGGCAGTTGAAGTCCCAGAACATGAAATAGAAAAAACCATCCGAAGCATTCGCTGGGAAGCTATCAGAAATAAGAAATTGGCACAGAATATTTTTTCAGGTAGTCCTTATAAGAATACAAGCCAAATAAGAAAATAAAAACGGGATGCAAATAAAATAAGCAACTGATATTGCAAAATTAATAGTTCTTTAAAGCTACACCGCTAATATACAGCTGAGGTGAACAAAACAGTTTACGCGCAAAAGTTTCTATGGGGTTCGATCATGACATAGCTCTTGAGCGCGGCTACTTCCGTTAACTTGGAGAAAATGCCTGATGATTGAATAGGCAGATAACGCCATATTGCCCATAAGTAAAGTACGTAAAGGGACCATGTTATGTCACTGTATGTGCTTGCATGGCTGCTACGTCACAGACTAATTTTAGCGGCGTTCTTGTCCTTTCAACAGAGAGGCGAGAGCAACGCAGCGGGGTCGTGCCGCCAAACTTTACCAGGACCATCCAGGACGTTTCGTCGAAGGCCGGAAAGTTGGTCCGCCTCGACGCCAAGGTCTCGGGATCGAAGCCGTTGGATGTCTATTGGCTGAAGGTAAAATACCTCAACAGTGCGACTTCTGCTCGAAGCTAGCACGCTCTTCCCACAATTATTTACGTAATTCGCATTAGGATGGCGCTTTTCTTAAAAATGGCTTAATAAGCTCTTGCTGCTGCGTTATGCAGCGCATTGACTTAAAGGGTGAGTGAAGAAGATGTACACGAGGGCAAAAATAAATGAATATGCGTTTCTTTTTGTACTTTATTTGCTAGCATCCTTACCTAATTTCAAAGGACAGGAAACAAAACCGATGTTCCCACTTGTTTAGGCGAACGAGTTTTCAACTTCGTGCGTTATGTCATCGAAAACTCCGAAACACGAATTTCGAGGCATTTCATTCCTTGCTTTTTGTCTTGACAGTGGAATGGTACAGAGCTATGAGTGTATACTGGCGCTCTGCTAGAATTACATCCTTTTTTTGTACACTGTAACACGAGGACTGGCTGCGTCATCTCAGGCTTCCATCGCCTCCCTCACGTATGTGTAATAAAGAAAGTCATCAGAAAATAAAAAAACGACCACGGATGTCGTTTTTCTACACTATTTCCCCCTTTACGCTGAGTCTGCTGTGACGTACAATACGTTCTATTCTAGAACCCGTCAACTTGGCAACTTTGACAAGTCGTAAGCACGATGACTGGTAAAACTGGACAGTTGCGGTCGTTTAAGAAAAAAACTAAAGATTTACGACCGCCAGAATGCCAGCGCTAACGAAACGAACCCCCGCCTGAGTCTTGAATGCCGGGCGCTGCATTGTCGTCGTCCGCAGAACGGCAAGAAGGTGACGCCCGACGTGTCACACAAGATTGTGGAGGAGGACGACCTGTACACGCTGCTCATCTTGGAGGCCCAGGCGGACTCAGACTCCGGAAGCTACGAGTGTGTCGCCATCAACTCGGCTGGAGAAGCACGCTGCCAGGCTCACGTGGTGATCGAAGGTCAGTGCGCGCGGCCACAAATAGCACCCGTTTTAGCGCTTCCCTTCTGCCGCCAAGAAAAGCAGCGCCTTGCTATAGCCCGGCCGGTCCGACTCAGTTTCGCCGCTGCCCTGCCCTCTGCTGCGCAGGCGCCAAGCCCAAGACGCCGCCCACGAGCCCCAAGGAGGCGCCTGGAGACCAGAAGCCACCCACGGTGACAGAGCCGCTCAAGCCACTCGCCGTCAAGGAAGGCCAGAGCGCCGTCTTCCGCTGCAGGATACCAGCCGTCCCTGGTGAGAGCACTTGCGCCTTGCCCTTACAGCCTTAGAACTTAGAACGACAGAAAGCTGAGCTAGTTGGTAAGGACTCACGATGCAAAATGAAGTGGACAACACGGCGTTCGTGTTGTCCACTTCTCTTGTGTCCATGTCTGCACGCCTTACACTTTTTTTGCACTCTGAAGCCTTAGAACTTTGTGATTTATACCCTTACACATATATTTGCACACTCTTTAGAAAGTACGCATTCTATAGGCTATCTAATAGATGTCCTGCGGATTTGTCTTTTACTTTTTCTTTACTGTTGTCTGCCGCATTTTTGAAAACAAACAACCCTGGAACTTTCCAGGCCACTAAGAGTGCGAAAGAAATAGACTCGTTAACAAGTTTCTTCTATAGAGAGCTTATAAACTTTTCGTGCACAGAAGCACAGCTCTACAGAAAGGCAAAACAGCTTACGAGAAGTCTATGGGAAGCCTATAGATTGTCTGAATTCATAACTGCAAGTCCTACAGGACCTTCTGAACTTAATTTCATAAAGAAAATGCTGTATAAATATAGGTTGGTGTTCCTCACCTCGTAATGTGGCTCTGGTATGGATCACGCGCTTTTGGTCTGGCATTAGACGAGGCAGTCCACACCAGTCATTGGCGTTTCACGGCCTTTCTTCTTTCCCGACTGAAAAGATCGAATTTCCTCGTGGTCACTGAAGGAATACTTGTGTCAGTCGTTTGCGTGAAAGCGATGTCGAAAGCGCATGTACCGCGGTATCGTACGATAGGCACTCAAATCTCATCGGAAGGGAGCTAGACTTTCTTGGCAACTTTTACAGAAGTTGTACGAAAAGATTAGCTCCCGGATATTGTATATGCCTTAAACGCAAGACGCAAAAAGAATGAGAAACAGCTAGTCATGAATGCGCAGACTCAGGCGTATCAGCATTTATGCAGCAAGAATAGCCTTCCTTTTTCGGCTTGCTCTGCGAGATATGAAGTGCTAAACTTCAGGAGATAGGTTCAGCATTTGTGTTCTAAATCATAGAGGTAACAGCTAGAAGTGATAAGCGAAAGGCAAGGGACCACTAGACCAGGTCGAGCTTGGTTGGGCTACCGATTACCGGGCAAGACGCTAGAACTTCTGACCAGAGCAATTGTATATTATCGCCCAGCATAACGAGGTGCTACTCGGTTATTTAGAAAAAGCTGATTGCATGATAAGCTGTGAATAACACGCACCAGGAAAGGAGCTTCGTATTTAACACGATGTATCTAGTCCGCGACATGAATCTTAAGTCTCACTGTGTTTTTCACTTGCAGGAGCGCAAGTAAAATGGTTCCGAGGCGACCAGCAAGTCAAGCAGTCCCGGTACTTCCGCATGTCCCAAGAAAACAACCTGTTCACGCTCAAGATCTCTGAAGCGTTCCCGGAAGACGAAGGTGTCTACAAGTGCGTCGCCACCAATCCGGCAGGCACTGTGTCTACCAGCGCCAACCTTAAAGTTATCGGTAAGGCCCATCGTCACGTTCGTTAATATATAAACTGTGGTAAACTAGTTGGTAGTGTGGAGAAGAACTCTTTAGACAGTAAGTAGCCATTACATTAAGAGTACAATCGTCTGACACCTGGGCGTATAGAAGAGGTTCGTTTATTGCATGCCTGAGCTGAAGCGTATGTCAGAAAACTTTCAGCAGCACCGAAGTTTTATATTAGAGCTCCTCCTTATCCTTGCTTGTAAATGCAAGCGCAATGTCTATTATTATTTGTCATTATTTCTTGCGCTATCGTTTTGTAATTTCCTATAGAAATAGGACTTAGTCAAAGCAAAAGTTTTCAGAAACATACATATCGGGTATCAAGTTCTGTATTCCAAAATGCCCTTGCCTTGCAAAACGCTTTGGACGTTTGCTTACGATATCGGGCACGGTACCAGGCCAAGTGACCGAAGCGAAGTAAATATCTGTGCGCTTTAGTACGCCCACCTCGTGGTTATGATAGAGCCACCAAGCAGCCTCGATCAAACAAAAGAGAACCGGCGGATGTTCCGCCTCGAGTTAGGGCACTGCGGTCTGCCGAAACCTGCGTTTGCGTTCAATCAATCAATCAATAAATAAATCAATCAATCAATCAATCAATCAATCAAACCTTTATTGCACAATGACAAATAGAAAGTGCTCACAAAAATATTTGGAGTCTAGAAAAGTCTGGAGCCTTTCTGGCAAGTATCTTGTCCAATTATAGGTCACTTTAGGTCAGCCACAGGCTTATTAAAAATATACATTTCAGAAAAAGCAATTTATATTTGTCAAACAACGACTGATGAACACTTTCCCCTCTGTGCGACACAGTGCCTGAGCTAAACGAGGTGCCACCGACGGTTACTCCTCTGGCTGACCTGACCGTGCCCGAGGGCTCGCCTGCTCGCTTTGTCACATCCCTGGGAGGCGTGCCACCACCCAAGGTCATCTGGGTCCGCGAGGGCCACATCATCAAGCAGTCCCGTGATTTCCAGGTGGGTAGCCCGCTTGAGCCTTGCACGGCCAGGCACTTTCGAATTTAAGCCATTGAAAGAGCGATCGTTTGTTTTCTTCGAAGTTACGCTTTGTTACAGTTAAACGCACATTCAAGTGAGGCTACGCACAAAATGTTGATGCCAGCAATAACGTAAAGGAGTATCACTTCTTACTGCCGATTTATGGAGCTAAATTATGCGGAAACCAGCGATTAGTACTGTCGTGTAACTGTGAGTAATACTAATTGCTACGGAAGGTCCGTTCGATTAACCGCACAAAGTAAATCATCCCAGCATTCCAGATTTATTTAGATGTATCGGAAAAGCCAAACAAAGAACATTTTTTTCATGTGATTTTTTCTGTAGATCGACTAGCAAATTGTGGGTTCTGATTACCAATAGCCAAACCACCACGCCGTGTCTGTACACCGACAGCGTAAAGTTGCTATACACGTGCATGTGTGTATTGCTGGAGAACTTTCGCTGATGCGCTTGTGGCAGCAGCGAAAGGCCATAAGCTCACGTGTCTCCACCTTTTCGTTGCAGATGAACCAAGACCAAGGCTCAGCATCTCTGGTCATCAGGCACACGTATCCCGAAGACGAAGGTGTCTACGTTTGTCGTGCCACCAACGCCTCGGGCCAAGCCGAGACCTCTGCCCGGCTTACCGTGCAACGTAAGGCCAAAAAGTAGAGGTCGCGCCCTGGCCTACTTGCTCGCTGCGGCTTAAAGCGCTCCGTTGTTTCGGAAAGCAGTGCGTACGAGCTGCTAAAACCGGGAGAGAGAGAGAACAAAAAAAAAGAAAAAAAAAGTTTGGCTCCTCACTTTCGCGTTCTTAAACAAAAGTTAAAACTAGCGTTTTTCCCCCTGCGTCTTCGCATCGACGCACAGACTTTATCGATGAACTATTTATTTACTTTTACAGAGTCTTTTCTATATTTTTTGTTTTCTTATCACATACCTTCTCCCTATTTCCGAGAGCGAGAAATTTTTAACTGAAGTCTCTTCTTTATGTGTCATTCGCTTCCGATTGTTCGTTAGTCCTGTCTTTGAGAGCCCTTTGTAAACTAAAGGGGAGAAAATTAACTGTGCGTATAGGAACCGTTCCGTTGTTTCCCTTGTTATTCATTCAAATCGCTACATTAACGCCTAACAAGTTTATTCGTTTCATTAACCCAATTCTGCATAACAGAAGGGTGATCGAGGCTTTGTACATTACTGGCATTTCTATCTACTTGCGCCGGAGGTATTTTTTCTTTCGTTTATTTCCTGCAACAATAGTTGCAGTACTGCACATCTGGAGTCAGTCACCGGCACTTATTATTGACGGAAGGAAAAAAAAAAGAAAGGATGAAAGCACGTGCCATGCATTCATTACCATTGTAGCGCTACTAGATGTGCATTTGTGAGGAGCCTTACAATTTGTTATACGTTGGGGCTATTAACACTTTTGCTTAGTGCGTCCATTGGAAACCGATTGGCCACCTTCGCGAGTTTCACGATTCGTGGAAGCCGCGAGACAATAGGCATCGACGGAGAGGCACAAGACGCTTAGAAAGGTTTAGGCGATATTAACACGATTAACCATTCAGCAAAATACGAGGCTCTACACTGCCAGCCACGTGGAGATGTGATAACGCTAGCTGCTTCTTACGACTCTCTCGGTCGCTCTTTGTTTACGTTTTGTTCTGTTCTTCGCGGCAAGGCTTTCGCGAGTCGCCACGCTAGTCACAGTCAGCAGTCACGGCAGCAGTGGTGCCCGCGCAACACCGGCTGTAGCTCACACAGGCGAGCCAGCGATAGGCACACACGCTCCGTCCTTAGACAACCAAGTGGCCGAAACATGTAGCGATTGCTTGTGGAAAAGAAAATTTCAATAAAACCAAGTTATGCAAACATGTTGTGTCTGATTTAGGCTTGCTCTCTCAGACTCACACTTTGTCGGAACTTCGACATTTGCATGCTTTTTTTCTCTTTATTCTGATAATTATTGCTCTCGACTAATTTCTATTCTGGCGTTGATTTGCAACTCAATAACCTCTTAATCAGACTCAATCGCAAAATCTCTTACTTTTTTATTTGATTTCTGCGAAGCATGCAAAGACCGAAAGAAGATAAAAGCATTGGCGGCCTAAAAGTGTGAGGGAGATAGGCCTACATCTGACACAGATGTGCTGCTCTCACAGCTCGTCGAAAACAAAAGAAACAAAAAAAGAAAGAAAAGAAATACCCTGTGCCCGATAAAGTCGCACTCCTCGCTGTTAGCTGCTCAATCTGGTCAGGAGGTCTCCTCCGCAACTGATGAAGGCCGTCCCAGCCTGAGTCTTGCACGCTTTTAGGCCCCCACCCAGCCGCACCTCGTTTCTGCTCGGCGTTCGCTGCACAAGCAAAACCCTGCATGGCTCGCGCACGCGCTCGCCACCGCGCAGCGGCTCGAAAAGCAACAACACGAGAAGAGGATGATGGAACAAGGCGGTGCACGGTGCAGAAACGGGGCGCGGCAACATGCGTCAATTCGCTCGTGCGCCGTCCCCGAAAACAACGAAGCGTCAGCCAGCCGAGCCATTCCGGCTACGAAGGATCACGTAAGCACGGTTCTATTAGCAGAGGCCTTGCACAAACCAAATGGGCTTCACGCGCGCACACGGTAGGTGGGGACAGGGTGTGAAGGTTGGTTAGCGGTTGGGAAGCTGACGTAGACGTACAAGGCTAGTGCTTAGGCAGTTTCGACTTTTTGGACGAGTGTTGTCTCGTCAGCATTTTGGCCTTTCGGATGATCGTGTTGAACGTTACGGGAAATACTATATACTATACGTGCGCTGTATATATGGGTTACACGTGCTCTTCAACCAAAGTGCAGAGACACGGGTTGAATCCTCAAGAGCAATGCAGTGATGACTCGGTAATGGCTGAAGGATAACGTGGCTTATGCCTTGAGAGTCTGACCTATAAGCTACCGCGTCTCGCAGTCATAACCGAGTCGGAGCTGCGGTCCCTGCGCAGGCATGTATAAATGTACGAAATAAGCAGACATAAGAGTGGTGACCATACAAATATTCTAACCAGGATAGTGCGTTCATAGTGTGTACCGTATAGACGCGATTTTCATAAAAGAGGCGGAAGAGTTCCTTTGTATGACCTTCAGACCGACGCCGCTTCTAGAGTGAAAGTGGCCTTGGTCAACCTCCAGAAAGCGGTTGAAAGCCATGACTCACTATCGACTTAGTTCCAGCGTTAATATGTGTGTATAATAAAGAATGAACGAGTAGACGACAAGGTAAATGAAATGTAATGAACCAGGTTTAGCCTAGCTTGCCGTGATGTACAACCAAGCTTAAACGTAAACCACGAAGACTTCGAGGTGGCTTCCATCGATATGGCCGAAAATGCGTTGTCCGCTGCGTGCCAAATTCACCGATTGAATACGGGACTGCCGTCGAAGGATGTTCAAGGCGCCGAAAAAGCTATCTTGCTCTACGGATATCCATGATATGAAAAATCATGGGGATGACGTATCAATCCTGTCGGAACAAAGACATGGCTACATTAAACAGACGGCTTGTAATTATGGTCACGTTGTTAAACCGAATCATTTTTCACTACGTGAAAAACAATATTTACTGAAAGAACGCCTAAATATTGCTGAGCGAGGACAAATAAGAGCGATGAACAGGATTAGAAGTGGCCGTTTGTGACATGACAGCAAAACAATAGTAAACCAATGAACACATACCGGTGCGAAGCCAAGAAGTAGCTGAGCTGTAACAGGTGTACAGCCCAACAAAACTGCTTCATATAGACAAGTCTCATGTTTGTAAACAAGAAAGCGTGACATCACTAGCATGCAGGCGTATGGTGAGAATAAAAAAGAAACACTTTTTCCTATTTGTTGTCGAGCCATTTCAATTCGTGGCCGCAATAATCTGTGGCTTCCTGATCGAAGACAAAAGGCTCAGGACCAACACAATGATGTCCGCCAACCAGAACTAGCAGGCTCGCGGTACACATCTATCTGTCATAGTCTGGAGTCAACGAAGCGTGAGAGAAAAAACAAAACAAAGAAGGCATTGTCACCTTTCGTCATCAAAAATAAGTAAAGCAAGGTATACCTTCCCTGATATGAAAAAAAGAAATGTCTGTCTAAGGAATCAGACCCCTTTGTGCAGGAATATATCCCATTATCCGAAGAGCAACACTTTTCTGGGTAGCTTGTAGTTCACCATCCGGAGGCTTGAAAGAGGCTAATAATAATCGTCGCGCGACCTTGATTGTCTTAAAGCATGTCCATTTCAACAGCTGCATACCCTGTGAACAGCTTGAAGAAATTATTCAAGGAGACAAGCAACGAATGCTTGGGAAAAGCATAATACCACCGGTTTTATTCTGCTCGGTCACAAGCTGTTGCTACTCGGACACTAGAAGTGGTATGATTACAATATGTATTTTTCCACAACAGGTGGATACAGAAGAGCGAAGCCTAACTATAACGCTTCCCGTCCTGACAGGTGGCTTACTAGTGCGCACAATGGAACTCTTTGTTCAGTGCAACTGCAAGCGCCACCATGAGCAACAACTGCCCTTGACAAATTTCGGTTGAGGCCGTCGCAACACGGTACTTCATTTGACTGTGAAACGACGGTTGTGCGTTTGCCTTTGTGGCCTGCGTACACTTCTGCCGTGCAGAACTATACAGCCTAGAATGCTAAGCACTAACGCGATGCCGGAAAGACAGCCTACGAGACAAAAATCAGTCGTTCATGAGAAGGGTCAGTGACAAAGCAGGGTTATCACTGACGGAGAAGCACATAGAACTCGCAATTTTGATGGGAAAAAGCACTTCAGCAACTATATCACGTTGATGTTGGAATCAATGGCGTTGCCTTGCTTCAAGCATAAATGTGATCGGTGCCTGCAGAACATGAAGCACGAAGGCACCGAGCAAGGAGTACCGCCATCTAAACTGAACGCAGAGCACGGACAGCTCCCTCGAGCGTCCTTGACTTCCTTTGACTGTTTCAGCTGCAGAAGCGCAAGAATAAACTTTCTACCGACTTAAGCAGTCGGCGTTTGATATCAGGCGTGTGCCCTAGCTTGTGGAGAACATGCATGACTGGAACAATAAAGTAACAATGGAGACTTTCCGGAAAGCCGTGTTTTTGTACCAGCTCACCGGCGATATTGTAACAAAATGCAGTGTACCTGCTTTAGTAGAAACGGCACTTAGCATTAAGGTCGAAACGTACGCATTGCTGTCTTTTATCCGCGTCCGTTAGCCTAGTCCTTTTTTTATGCCAGTAAAATAATCGGCAACAAATTACCGCTTTCAATAATATACCTATAGGCTTCACGTGCATGCGACGTACCGGAGACTGCGTATGTGCAGAAAAAAAGAAGGTGTTTCCGAGCACGCCTAGCCACATTCCAATGAACGCGACATACACAGTGAAGACAAGCGCCAAAGTTGTGATAACCACAAGGCAGTTTTCCAGCGACAACAGACCAAGTTGGCGTGAAAATTTATTCAAGCACCTCAGCATTCTTATTTTCCCTACAACTCTGATTTCAAAGGTTTACGCAAGGAAGGTATTGTTTTCTCCGCACCAAGTCAGAGCTAACGTAGCTCGTGATTCTCTGTTTCACATTAACGCACATTTTTAAAGCAGCATCTACATACTTCTAGAAAAATAAACTATCACTTAATCTACAATAGCTGTGTGTGCATGAAGTTTGCAGACATTAGAGCGTTAAGATCCGCCTATTTATGCCGCACGGCGTCATGATTATTTCAGAAGACACAACCGAAAACGATTTTTTATCCCTGTTTTTACACTTGTATTCATAATAATTAATACATACACCAACCGATCATCGAAGTTTTGCTACAAGGAAAGTTTCTCAGAATGCGTTGAAACGCCTAATAATTGCCAACACCACATAGTTCGCAACACATCACAAAATAAGAGGTATGCTAGAATAAAACTTGACAGAAGTTTTCAACAGACAGAAGCAGTGAAAACATTGAATCTGGCCAAATGTTACGCGAGTGCAGCCTGTAAATAAAGGATCCACTGCATGCGCCAAAAGCAAAAGTTCAACGAGCGCCCAAAGTGTACGCTTATGCTGCAAGTAAATTTAACTTCTTGTTTTTGGTGCTTCGACCCCTGCTGTGAGCAAGTGCGCGGACTACACAACCTATTGAACCTATGCAAGAGCGCGAAACAGTTTTCATAAAAACGCGCGGCAAACGTATCTATATCTGACATAAGAGTAGAACACGAGGCTACATCACTGACATGTCCCCCATTTACGTTCATAGGCCCATGGGGCACTGCACGTCTGAGAATCACATACACGAGATTACATATATCTTTTTTAAATTTTTCTTTCAAATTCCTGATAGCAAGCAGCGAAACACCGCCTTGACCACCTGGGTTTTAAGGCGTGAGCCTTAAGTGGCTCGTTGCAAAGGCTCATACCTAAAAAACGCGGCGTCTAGTAGAGTGATACAAAAAATATCATCAGCAGCAATGGCTCATACCCCCGTGAGCAATGGTTCATGCATACCCCCGTAAGCAAGCAAAAAGAAATGCAATGGCTCATACCTCCTTAAGGCAGAGGCTACAAGCGCTCAGCAAAGTGAAGCGAATAGTGCATACATTCATTGAAATCAACCATACAACACACAGAGCAGCATACGTTTCAATAAAGAACAAGCTCAAAACAAGCATCTGAATCATCAATAAAGCATTACACCCCCCTCCCCACCTGGAAAGTACGCTACGGACGAGGATGCTCGCCAAGCGAGAAAACAGGTGCGACGTACGAAGCGGCGGGAGCCAGGCGTTCGACCGCGGGGGCTGCTTTCCGCTGCTGAGAGGATGCAACGCAAAGTCGAAGAGAGTCGTCGTCGCCGCGAGTCTGACCCCGCTATACGAGCGCGCGAAGCCGCAGCTTAACGTTGAAAACGAGCCGAAGAAGCCGAACTGCAAAATCAGCTACGCGACGATTCGAGACGGCGCATTACAAAGTGTGCAGCAGGCTTTGGCCTTCACGTGTTAGAGGAGTGTAACATGCTGCCGAACTTCTTATTGCGTTCGGGTGGACAAAACGTGCGAGACCTTCTGCAGCAAGTAGCTTAAGTAATTAACAAATTGTGTGATTCGCTTTTGTTTGCCGATTTGAGAGCAACGTTTCATTGGAGAATCGAAGGTGTGTTCTAGCTTGTCAAATTCTCCAAACGAGCACGTGCTTGCTTATACCATAATAAGTCCACGACTCACACCGCCCAAAAGCACGAGTCATCCCGACGATGCCTTTGCTCGACATGACTGGCGCTCAGGCAACCTACGCATACTCGGTTTGGTTTAAGACGGTATGCTGCTGCGCAACTATTACGTGTGGCCCGGATTAATTGGCGCACGCAGGAATTACCACATGGGTTCCCACTTTGAAGACACTGGAAGGCGTCTGTATCAGCAATGAAACAGTTGGGTGGCTACAATCTTACAGCAGAATCGCGTTAGAGGAATTGAGAACAGCCCTACATAACGATATGCTTAGATTCCGTAGTGCAGATAGATGACATAAAATAATAAAATAGCTATTTGTAATTTTTTATTATCTGAGTGAGTGATGGAACGTCTTTATTAAAAACGAAATGGTAAAAGATAAAGAAAGATATTACATGGCCCCATGGCCTACATATTAAATGAATTCATTAAATGTTGCTGCTCTAAAACATCACTGCTGCGAAGGCACCGAATGCTGTGGCCGCCTTTCCATAAAGCCACTCTGCGGACATGTGATTGACCTATGCGCCACAGGTCTTTTGCTCAAAATAACTTGAGAAAAAAATGGCATAAATGTAAAAAGAACGGTATAAGTCCGTAGAACGACAACAAAGCCAGTTCGAACTCGTGCCGACTCAAACGTCGCGACGAGCAGCAGCAGTGGCGCCGCTGCCTACACAAAGAAGCAGAGGCAAAGTTATGCCATAATATCCGAAGCCATTGACACTTAAAGATACCATGACAGAAAATATTGTTTAGCTTTTTTCCTGCGGACACCTTCGTCGAGAGGACGCAACGTGCCATATGTTAATACGCATGCATTCGCGGAACCTTATAGTCCGCAGCAATAATGAAACTCCCCTTTTGTCCAGGCATGTAAGGCCTGCATCAATGCGTATGCTAGGCTCAGTGTGCACGCGCCACGAAACTGGCCGAAACCTGAGCGAGCAAATTGACAAACAAGTGTTTTCGACTGATTCGACGGAGTCGGGTGCAGTCAGGTGCCTCTCTACACGTTGCTGTGTCGCATCGTCGCGTTGCTGCTTTCGTAGTTCGGCTTCTTCGGCTCCTTCTCGACGCTTAGCTGCGGCTTCGTGCGCTCGGGTAGCGAGGTCAGACTCGCGCCAACATGTGCAGTGCCACGGGGACTTTTACACAGCCGCTACTCCATGCTGCACAGCTCACGAAGTGTCAACATCGGCCAGTGGTGGCCACGGAATTAGTCGGAGAGGAAAATTTCTGCTGAGCGTTCCGTCTGTTTCTTTAGCGTTGGCTTCACGAAGCAAGCACGCCTCTGTCGCTATAACGTATAAAGGAGAACTTCTGAAGTTAGTTACATATGAAATGCTTGTTCGCCACTTGTGATTGACAAAATCAGAAAGCTTATGTGGTTGCGAATCACCTTAGAAGGGAAAAAATAAGTAAATAAGAAAGTCGCAGTTTCGCCCGAAAGGCGAAGCATCCAACGTGACAGCAAATTAGTAGACAGCTATACGAAGTAAGGATGGTTGTTTCATCAGCCGTATAAGTTTGTTAATATTCACTTACTAAGTTAGCAAGCACGGTGTCACGTGCGCACAAGCACACATGAACACATCTCTTTCGATGACCGCGGAAACTCGCTGTCAAATCGCCAGAGTGAGGAAGCGCGGCAGCAGCAGCGAGCGAATTGAAATTCGTGCTGGTTCTCGCTTCAACGCGAACTAAGTGGCGTGAACAAAGCGCAAGGCGAAGCTGTCAGCATTCGTCGCGACGAGACTCTGTCCCCATCGCAGATCGCTTTCAAGATGGGGTGGCCCACGTGGTCACACCATATGCAGCAAGCCGCCGGAGTCTTCGCTCTCCTCTCCCTCCCCTCCCCCCAGTGACTTGCGCGCGACGGAATACAGCGCGCTTCCTTCCCACTTTCCTCCCTCGCGCGCGCGAGATTGAGCCTCCATCGTCGTCTCGCCCTGGCACGCTTTCACTACAGCATACGGCGCGCGGCGACGATGTTATGGCCCTTGGACATTATACGGAACATCACGACGACGACGGTGCCGACGACGACGGCAGAAACGCGCCTGGAATGTCCATATAATTGCTATCGCAATAAAGAGGAAGATTGATAATCATCGCAATGTAATCTAATAATTTGACCCACCACGTCGGTTCACTGGCTATGGAGTTTTGCTGCTGAGCAAGAAGTCGCGTGCCTGATACGCGGTGGTGATGGCCGCTTTACAACGGGGCGGAATGTAAGAGCGTATATTTAAACCAAGCCTTCTAGAAGCCTCCAGGACTTTTCTCACCGCGGGAAAGACAAACTTATTTAATACACTTTACACAACATATCAAATCAACAGAGGTCAGCAATTCGCGGCATTAACATGGCAATAGACACCAGAGCAGAGTTCTTGTGTGTTTAGAAAAAGTTTATTCCACAACAGACGATACGAACAATGAGCCACAATCACGGCACAATTCCACCAGGACTATCACATATACAAAGTACGAAGCAATGCATACACGGCGCGTTTAAAAGCTGGGTGGTAACTGCTGCTGCTTGCTGTCTTGCCGAACAGCTGGCACTGAAGGTAGTAGTACTATCACTACTATCCGTAAGGTGCCCAGGCTGCTTCCGTTGTTTTCTACGGAATCCCTGAGTGATAAAACAAATGATATATCCTCATTGCAACAAATACTCGTATACGTCATCAAGAGCACAATTCCTTTATTAAAGCAAACCTCTCAAACCTTTCTCCACCTATTTTCATAATCATTAGGCCACAATCACACGTATACTTCTACTGTGACAACGCCAGCTCCCATTTCAGATCATCGCCACGTGTTGATGATAATGATGATTTGCACAGTACAGCACAGACCCACAACGGCAGACTGGCAATGAAGCGGGTGGTGCATTTAAAATAAATACGAAGAAATAAATAAATACAGGCCACTGTAAGAGTTGCCACGTTGCGTAGCACGGGGGCGTGAGAGCACATGCGCGAGCGCCTTATGCCAAAGATGAAGGAATTAAAAAGGGGGCAAATTTATACCATTTCATCGCCCGCTTCACGAAAGCATCGCTTCTATAGATTCCAAAATGTGCCTTGGGTCTGCATATTTTTTTTTTGTGCGTGTTAAATAGCTCCAGGTGGCCGAAATTTATCTGAAATTTATCCCTCCCCCCTCCGCCTGCTACACTGTCTCTCGTCGCCCGCTAGTTAGAGTAGGCTATTATACCGTTTAATTTAATTTTTAATAGTGATTTGATTAATCAGCAGGAATACGTAAATATTTTTCCATGTTTTCTCACAGACGGCCCTTTCATTCATTGCTACCTCATTTGCCTTCAAAAGGAGCCTTCGGCCTGTTCTGAACATGCATTGCGTGGCTTGCAGAATCAAACATGCTGTCGCAAAAGCAAGTGTCTGTTTTCTACCCTTTTCTCAGAAGATATCACCAAACAGGCGCACGTTGGGTTATTTGAACATGATTGGCTTCATTTTCCTCTAAGTTCTACCAACCGACTTCTCCAAAGGTTTATGAGGGAAAAAAAGTATGTCTACAGTGTCACTTGTTATGGTAAGTGTTATTCTCGAAACATTACCGAGATTTATTAAAACACATGCGCTAAACAGCAGTCATTATTTCCATGACCTTAAGATTCTCATTGCAATATTTATAATTATAGGTCATAAATTTTTAGTTGCTGACAAGGTACGTTGTCAAGCAAGCAGACAACAAAAGTGGACCTCACAGATGAAAGAAAAAAATAAGCCTCAAGGTTCTTCGTCGACGACGACAATGATCACGACATCTACTACATATTATCAACGTGGTGGTTGAACGATAGCAGCGCTATACTACCATCCAGTAAAATGGTATGAATACTGACGCTCACAATAACAAAGAAAAGGCAAAAAAATTGGCAACTGTGTGCATTAGGTCTGTAGGATCTGCCCAAAGAAGGAAGGAGCTTTACACCTCTTCAATTTTAAGACCGTACTTCTCTGACTACTTTGGTGAAACCTCTTCACTGGACTGTTGCGGTACAAAGAACGCGCAGAAATTCAAAGTAATAAATGCACAGTAGAAGTTAGGACATTTTGTGGCAACCATTTCGCTATTCAGGGTATCAACCGGTATAAGACTAGATAACGCAATGTGGCGATTCTGAAGGCAGAGTGAGCCCACACACTTCGTGCACTTGTCCATAGTTTTTCTTGGGAACTTAACCTGTGACGGGACGCCTTAGAGAAGCGCACTGTGAGGTCGTAGCGGAATTCATCAGATTGCACTGGCACAATCTTGGTTCGTTTCACTGGAGCGTCCTGCATCATTATGAGCCCCTCGGTATTTATTACGTTGCAGCATAATATATCAAGTCTCACTTGTGGAGGAAAGCGTCACCCTCTGAATGTTACTTTAATATTCGACCCCTAGCTGTTGCAGCATGTCATGTTTTTTTTTTAATATGTGCAAAAACGGAACACTAGCATGTCGTGCCCGCAAAATTCTGTATTTCACAGTCAGCCGAATCGGCATCGTTTTGTTCTAGAACAGCTTGAATTTTTTCGCCACTCAGGTACCGCGCTTAAAATCATAACAGCAAAATCCAGTCCCAAGGTACCCATTGGGTATTCAATGTTTCACAAGTTCTTAACTCATGCGCCCTTTAAAACTTCAAATTGAAATACGTGTTAACATGCGCCGAGATTTTTCAACATCAGCGCAGTGGTAAGAAATTTGTCCTGGCTTACGCTTTCGCGAAAAAAAAAATTTACTTATCAGGCGAAGACTAAATGGCACGCGCGCACTATTCGATGCCATTTTACTTGCTTCCTGCTCAGCGCAGATGGAGCCTACGGCGTCATCTCACGGTACTTCAAGAAAACTTGAACGCCCATTTGCTTAATGTGGGTCTGGATGCACGGATTTCCTTTTTTTTTTCAAGCGATCACTCAACTCCAGAGAAGTGGTACACGATTGGATACCTGGGGGCAGCAGAGGATAAGGTGGATGCTTTGGGCTATCGTTGCTTAGCGCGACCAATTATGATCACCGAGAGCGGAAACCAATGCCTTTATATAACTGCTCGTATTATTTTTAGTCAAGTGCGTGAATTGGCCAGAAGAGGCGATACGGCATCTTTCACTCTAATGCAGCGGAGTTTTGAGAGGTGGAGGCTGTCGGAAGACTCAGAGGCACAATTCGAATACAAAAAAAAAATGCGCAGTAACCATGGACGATGATTGCCAATGCACTCGAATAGCCCGAACGAACAAACGAGCAAGCGACAGCCTCCTGCCCTCCCCCTCCGTTCCACCCCTCCCCGCAACCTGGTTGTCCGAGAACACACGCCCTTTCCCTCGGTCCTTTTGTTTCGCAAGTCCGACCACCGGCAATCAACTACTGCCATCCACAGACCGCCGCCAACAAAGAAAACGAGCGAAGAAGCAAAGACACTTATTTGTTTTAAAAGAGACGTCGCGGCTCAAAACCACAGAGTCGATCAGCGAGTCTGGCTGAATGCCAGGGCTTTTTTGCATTGGAAGCCTGCCTGATAGTGACAGTTGTGTCTTAGGTTGACAAAGTCTGGAATATCGCTAGCTTATAGCAGAAGTCGCATGCGCTTGTAGTTATTTGCTATTTTGTAGGGCTACTGCAGACCTAATACGGAGACCGCGATTGCCCGTGATTAGATTTATTGCAATGAAGAAGTGGTGTCATGATTAGACCTCTAACCAACTTCCTGCCAAACACATGAAAGCGAAAGTGGCGTCACTTCTGAGACGACAGGTCAGGTTCCATATACTAGGTTCAAGTTCCATTTGTTTACACCATAACGATATGGGCAGGCTCGAGCAAAAAACATTGAAAACATTTTAGTTGATGGCAGACGAGCCTCCCATGCGCGCGTGCATATTATTTCAGACATTTAAAAACACAACTTCAATTTATGCAATACACCAACAGTAAAAAACATCAGCTTTCACAGAACAATGGCAAGTAGAAAAAGGTCACATCATAATATGTCCCAAATACTGCGTACGCTGCATTTTTCAACCCAACTGTTGTGGGGAATTAGTTTGTTGAGTAACAAAGGAACTGTATCATGTGGCATCTGGTGTCCGTGTCAGGCGCAGCAGAATTGAAAGAACCAAATTTTTTTGCATTCAAATAGATAAACCGTCGTGTTCGTTTTGAGAGATAAGAACCACAAAAAAGTGCGTTAGCAATTACAGACTGATTTTTAAGCTAATGGATAAAAAGCAATTGTAGAAATAAGGGACTGGTGTTAAGTCTGAAAAGTTCCCCAGTTTCTACGTCGTAAAAATATCCACATTAGCTGCATAAAGCGCTGTTCTTTTTTTTTTTTCGTAGCCCGTGTATTTCACTTATGGTGCAGTATCTCCCCGGACCAACACATGGTGACTGAAATATAAGGACAGTATATTATAGATATTTAGCTTGCTTACCACAGTGAGATACGATCAAAACTTCGCTAGCATGCCAATACATTTTGGCACGTAGCATATCACAGAGATAATGTCACAATCTCAGCACGTGTTCCTTTTAGTGTTGTCACAGCAGTCAGCAATTTTATAATGCAATTCAGTAATCCAACGAGGATTCATCGAGAAGGAGCTCTGCCGTACGTACAATAGTGCAACTTCTTCTTCTTATGTTTTTTTTAATGAGCAAGAAATTTGCTGCACTCCACGTACTTAACTTTTCCATTGTTGCCTTTAAATCGCAGACGCGTGTCATCTGCATGTAAAATACATATTGGTTTGTCACTAATAGGTAAGTCATTAACATACGTAAGATAGACAACAATCGTCCCAGGACGCTTCAGCTGTGGGATACTAGTGATTCGGCGCACTAAAGATGCCGCAGCACAAGTCGTGTTGTGATGGTGATAATACATGGTAATCTTTATTAGAAAGTGTTGCTCTTGGGCCTCTTTCTTTTTAAAGGTGTGTGTGATCACGTTCTCCTAGCTAAAGATCATGGAACGAGGTTGGATAGAGGAGTGAGTGTGGAAATGACATATTAAAGGGATCAATTCACACTGAGACAGAGATACACAATTCTTCGCAACCGACATCACAGTCACCATTGTTTCTTTTCTCCCCGGCTCTGTCGTAGAGCGATTCAGTGCTCTCCATTCCATACCCTTTCGTCATCAAAGCCTTTGTTGGCGTGTCAACTGATTAAAACATATTAAAAAAAACTGAACCGAAAATTCTGCCACCACCCATGGCTCGAACCAGCCATGATTCGCGCCTGCCACATATGGTTAGAATGACAGAGCTAAGCTGGTCGCGTTTTGTTGCAGGAAAAACAGCGGAGCAAAAACCAGTGCGCGTCATGGGTCCCCAGGGCATGGCCCCGCAGATCACCAAGCAGCCCGAGTCGCGTTCGGCCAAGCCCGGCCACAAGGTGGACTTCAAGGCGACCGCTACTGGTTCGCCAGCGGTAAGTTCCAGCGCTCAGTTAAGAAAGGACATGTAGCCGTGTGCCATCTTTCTATCTATCTTTCTATGTGCGATATTATAGATGAGGTCGCAGAGTCGCGTACTGGGCACTTTCAATGTGCCATGAGGAAAAAAAAACTACGCAACCCTATTGCACATGCATTCACTGAGCACGGCTGAGTGGCCGTGTAAATCGGGGAGTTCGAGCCACTCGATGCCGCGCAAGGGCCACCCAGCGCAATGGCATACGTGCCACGGTGAATGTAGCGAGTACGGTGAGCACAGTACGTGACGTCCATCAACCCACACTGCCTGCGTCAATACCAGAAACACCGGCTACTTGACAGCATGCACTTTGCAGTACAGCTAGCAGAAATAGCGCGCGACCTACTTAAGTGAAATAAAAGAGAAACACGTTTGAACTAGGAATAATAAGTCAGTCTTCGCGACATATATACGCCAACATGTTACGCATAGCGCTGGCATAGAATTGGGCTTGATAAAAGCATGCACACCATCGTTCACGCTTTTGGCACGCGCAGAGTAGATACTACGGTTGTTCTTGAATTTCCTGCAGGAGCGTTACAAAATCGCAGTCTTTGCATGACACCGAAATAAGGTCACAGCTAAGTTGATGTATGATTTACATGCGAAATTCTAATCGAGACAGCTTTAATACGGGATGTCTCTGCACCCACTATTCTATATAAAAAAAGAATAATCGTCTGAATGAATGAATTGCGGGGTTTTACGGGCCAAAACCACGAATTGATTATGAGGCACGCCGTACTGGGAGACGAGACTCTGGATTAATTTTCACCACCAGGGGATCTTCAACATGCCCCCAATGCACGGGACACAGGCGGCGAAATGCAAAAGCCACGACGGGGATTTGATCCCGTGGCATCGTGATTAGTAGCGCAACACCGTAGCCGCCAAGCCACCGCAGCGGCTATACGTAGTGGTCTAAACTGTATACAAGTGTTGCTTCGGCGTGTGAAAACCTTTCCACCTTATGTCGTATATCTTCGACGTAGTCGTGGAGATTCGTGAGCAGATCAATTACGATTTCTGTTTCGTCAAATGCTAATCCAGTGAGGGAAACAGCAACGCCATAAAGCCTCTGCCTCGCAGTTGTTATAAAAAGGACACCCCCGCGTGCGCCGCCCATGACCGCGCAGGCAGGCGTCAATGACTTGTGCATATCGCTGATTCCTGAAGAAATAATGCGCCCATCCCGTAGAGGGCTGGCTTGTAGCACTGTGCCCGTCTTGCTGCAACCTTTTCGCTATAGCATTCTGAGCACCGACGGGCATCTCAGCAATATCTGACACTTCGGCCGTTCAGAAAATTATGCGGCTCATGCATGTCGCCTCAGGATGTATACCAAAATACACAGTACAGTCATTTGAAAGAATTTCATGCTGGAGAGGTTCAACAACGTACGCTGCTGGGATATTTGGTTCCGAATTAGACATTAAAATCGAGCAAACGAGGACAACGCGATAGCAAAGAAGAGAGCATAGTCGTACGCTTAGACGTCTCCTTAGTCCTGTTAAGGGCGTTCAAGCAAGCACGAAAGGGATACGAAGAGAAAAGTAGCTAGAAGCGAAAGCGGAATGCGAGACCGGAGACGTGAGGGAGCCCGTCAGTTGAAATTTAAAAAAAACGGAGACAAGGAGACACGAAATTCTGCACGAGGTTAAGTCTTCCAAAATATGTTACTCCATGAAAGCTGCATGGATGTCTGCAAAACGGTCTTGCGGCAATGCACAAACCACCAGCTAGGGATCCCACGCCTCCTCGATACCAGTTTATGAAACAACGACCTTGTGTGCCGATGTCCAGCGTCAATAAAATTGTCGTAATTGTCGTCGCTAATCATATATCGAGAATCAGGATTGGCTGGAACTTTCTCTTACGAAAAATTCTGGCGTAAGAGCTTTTTGTGAATACCGGCCCAGTGTATTCTGTGCGCAAGCGTCAATATTATCAAAAGACTCTTCCTGTCTCACTTTATTTATGTGCTTTTCTTTAGTTCGTTGCCACCAGATGATTCTCATTCCTGTTTTCATTTACGGCAGCCTGACATTACGTGGTACAAAGACGGTAGACCCGTCAGCTCAACCATCGGAGACATCGTGGTGAGCACAACACCCATTTCGCAAGAAGAAGTCACGACCACACTCACCATCAGTAACGTGACTGTTGAAGATGCTGGAAAATACGTTTGCGTCGCTACGAACTGCTGGGGTCGAGCCGAGAGCATTCAGGTCACCCTAGAGGTCAAAGGTAAGCCACAAAACGCTCAATAATATTGCTCAAGGAAGCCGTCCGCCGCGAATTTTTCTCGCCTCTTTGGCGGCAGCAATATATGTTTTTCTTTCATTTTCCTCTGCAATTAAACTGTGTCCAGTTGAGGGTAGCGGTAAGAACAATGCAAACATCTCAAGTACATCGTACGGCTTCTACCGAACTGCTGCAACCATCCGAACTATGGTTAGTGCATCCATGTTCAAGCGTAAGGCACCTTAATTTCTTTAATGCGCCAGCATTATACAGGACACTCTCCGGCCTTCGTAGTTGTAGTCAACACAAAATAAAGCGGGCCGATCCAGGAGGCTGTTTAATCAAATATGTGAGTGGGCTTATCCTAATGCCACTGCACGTCGAGCGTAGTTCTTTTAAGATAATTCACGGGCGCGCGTTCGCATCACGACACATTACATCCACAAACGAGGTTCGCTCGATAAATTTTGTCTACGGCGAGCCGTACGTAACGCCTATTAACATAAGATGAAAGCAATGAAAAGGAAATGAAGAAGGATAGCCTTTCAAGTTCGCTGGTGAACAAAGTGCAGGCTGCTCTGTTTTACGCGCATGATACCCCAATACTCCTTTGTACCCACTAATGATAGGAAGTCCCCTGGCAGTTCATTAATGTGGGACCTCCTGATGCTGTATATAATATTTGAGCACGTTTTTTTTTGTACATGCAATAGCAATAAATAAACTTGAACTTGAACTTGATGTGCTATTCTATTCGTTTCGCGGTTGAAGAGCGGAATTCATTTTTTGTAGGTAAGAAGGGAGTAGGAGCACTACAGTAGCTAAATGTCCTTAAATTATTAATTTGTGTTTACTGACTACAATTTCGTGTGCCAACCACTCGGCGATGAGTGTGCGGGCTGTGCAGTATAAAGATAAGAAATATGAAGGTCACCGGGCTTTGACCAGCTTTATTCCTATTATTGTTAGTGTTATAGTTGTTGTTTCTTCACGGCGAAGGCGGTGAAATAAAGCTCACGTGGTGCTCTGTGGCCACGGACACTTTCGGACAAATTTGCTTGGACATTCAATAGACATAAAATATGTACAGACTTTTGCTTCTTATTGAGATGCGTCTTCTAGGGGAGCGAAACCACTCCTTGAAGTAGGTCCTCGTCTCACATACCGTGAATGTATCGCTGGAGCTGTTTCACCGTCAGTGTCGCCTGACGCTCTATCGCGACTCTGTGTTTCACAGTGCAAACATTGGACTTTTGAGCAAATCGTACTCTGACGTGCCTGCATCAACGTAGAGCGCACGCTGAGAATATCTCCGTTGTTTTTTTGCAGGAGGCAAGGAGCCACCGCGGTTCATCGAACAGCTGGAGCCTGTGGCGGCCACAGATGGCTCTCCCGCGATTCTACGCTGTACAGTAGTCGGCAGCCAGCCAATACATGTATGATGGTTTACTGCTGTTTATAAGCTATGTTCTAAACATTGACCTCAGGACAGCGGTGCTGTTGGCGCCAACATACCGACCAGTTGTTCAATCGTGCAAAACTGTAACTACGCACGGCATGCAATTATAGAAAGTATTGTCTCGGTTAACATCACGACCAAACCAAGCAGTTAATGGTTGCGCAATAGGCTGATATTTTTTTATCGAGATTTCCCCTAAGTAGAACGCTCTCATTATTTTGTTTCGTTCCTTTTAATGTGGCCATGTCGAACGTCTTGTTGTGAGAATGAAAAGTCTGTCGCGCAATAAAATAACATGAAAAAATTTGACAGTTGGCAGCGCAAGGATTTTATCTACAGTCTTTGAAGCATATGAGTCACTTCTGTCACAGTTTGTTTAGTTAGCACTGACAATGGACAAGAATGCTTCATTTCCTCGGGACGGAGATGTAGCAAGATTATGTCACAACTTACAGAAAAAAATACGTTTTTCAGCAAAATCATCTGACAATTCACCAAAAAAAAACTGTGTTCCTGAACTTACATAAAAAATTCAAGAGCGGCGCGAGTGGGTCTCGCGTTTTTATTTTATTTTTATGCTAAAAGAGGGAAACGGCGCTAACGCCTGCCGAATGCGCACGTGGCACACCAGGGCCGGTGCGATGTAGGGATTCCTTTCACTCGATTCCATTCCTTTCTTATCATCTACCGTAAATAGACGATCCTGGTGATAACGTAGGCGGAGAGCCACTCTGGTCACTGACGAACCGCGAAATGAAAATGAATTTTAATTGAATCGTTACATTATTCCAGCCCAGGTTAACAGTAGGTGTGGCAAGGAAAGACATATCTACCTGAAGCAGTAGCTTTGCGTGATTTCAGACAAGCGCCGTAGATCAATTAACATTATATTGCGACATGCTAGTCGCTTGCTGTCACATAATGTCACCGAGGTTGTAGTGCAGTCAGTGTGAACCATGTGGGAAAGCAAACGTAACACGTAACACCTCGAGCAGCAGTGTGCGCCATCTTCTGCGTCGCGAAATGACAGGTGATGTCGAGACTGTGAAACAAGGACGAGCTCAGCTGCAATGCCGAATGTGCTGCACTCGTAGTGCCACCGATAGTAATAAGCTGTATAAACGAAACACTATTACCAGCACCATGCACAGCGCCGCTTCTGATCTTTTCAACTAACACCGATTGAAGATTCTTGCCAATGTTCTGACTTTTAGCGACAGTGAATATATTTCACAATGGCGAGCTTTAGCCGGAATTAGGCCCGATGGAAAACCCACTCTTTAAAACGATGCGGAGGCACGACGCATGCAGGTAGGGGTGTTGATGTATTGCTGATGATATTCAAAACGCTTGGTTGAAGCTGGCCCCAGAACCTCTTTTGTATTTTTTCCTGTGCAGATCAAATGGTTTCAAAACAGACGAGAAGTTAAAGACACGAAAGACTTTCAAATGCACTACGATCCCCAGACAGGCCTAGTCTCGCTTACCATTCCGGAGATTTACCCAGACGACCAGGGCCTCTACACGTGCCGAGCATTCAACGAGTACGGCCAAGACGAGACGTCTGCGGCTGTCACTGTAGTCGGTAAGTCAAAGTGGGAAAATATTTTTTGGCACTTGCAAGTGGGCGCGCATGATCGAATAAGATGGTTATAGTTGAAGGAATGGCGGGCTCAAATGAACAAATGAGGCATGTATGCTGCTTATTATTTCTCATAAAGGCTGGTGACACAGAAAGAAAGAAATCAAAAATGTGTTTTTCTCCGATAAGTCCATCGAGAAAGGCTAGCCGTTGCCTTGACTCATACCCTTACTTAAGCTGCAATTACCTCATTGGCATGTGCGAGCTGTCCTGATTGAATGCGTAGTCACTTGTCGTTGTGTTTGTTTCTTTAAAATGTTCGAGAACTTCAATATGGGAGTGAACATTCGCAGATTGAGACATTAAGACCCCTTTTGACCCTCACTAGCAAGTCTTAATTCGTTTCCCCAAGCAGCTTGTGAAGCTGAACTCGTGCTATCGGCGCAACGAAACGTGCCATAGCAAGAATGGCGCACATCAAGTGCTCGTACTGTATCACGTGTTATTGCGCTAGTATTATGAATACTACCCGACTCGACCTGCTTTCCGTCCTGTTGAACCTGAACAAGTTTTATATTGTGCAGCACGTATATCACGAGGCGCGTTTTATTAGTTTGCTCAATCGCATAAACTTCACTGTCCGTGCCACTATGGTGGCAGCTTGCCATTGGAAACCTCGCAGGAGACTGCGACTAATATTCAAGAACTGCCTACTCTTAAGAAACACGTACCGTATTTCTGATGTAAACAGGATGTAAACCGAATCCTGTCGCATCCCCTCAATATTGCAATGCCATAAATCAACTGTTTCTTTTTGACGTATTGCCATCTCATCACGAGCTAAAAAAGACTGTTTTCTGAAATTAAGAATAAAATAATAAAAAACTGCTTCTTTTCTGCATTACAGACTGAATAATATTAAACTGAATGAACTGAATAATAAAAGCTGCTTCCTTCCGTCCTTTCTTTCTTACTAACGGGTGTTTCATCCAAACTCAAAACTCGATAACACAACGTACGCAACGGGCTTCGTGCCCACATGTTTACAAGTTCGTATTATAACGTGTGCAAAAGGTTAACTTTTGTGCAGGAACGAGAGCTTCATTACTTGGAAAAGGTCTTTACATTTCACTGTGTTGACTGCTTCACAGACGTGGAGTTCTTCGGAGGAACGTCAGACGTGTCAGTGCAGCCGCGGTTCGTGCAGCCGCTTAGGCCTATGGCTTACCCTGAGGGAGAGCCTGCAAGGTTAAGCGTGGAAGTTCACGCAGTGCCCACCCCAGATTTCAACTGGTAAGATTGTCAGTTCCCTCCCCCTGTTTACTCATGTACCCCCCAGACACGACGATATGTTTTCAGTTCAAATGGAAGGCGCGTGTGATACAAACGATTGCTTATTTTTCAGGTTCTTTGAAGGAAAGTTGTTGAAGTCATCCAGGGATTTTCTTGTGACGTCTGAAGGCCTCAAGAGCTCTCTTGTCATTGCTGAATTATTCCCCGAAGATGCTGGGCCCTACGAGTGCAGGGCTCAGAACCCTGCGGGCAGAGCAACGACATCCGCCAATCTTCGTGTTATTCGTAAGTTTCCTTTTGCTTTTTTTGTTTTGTATTTTGTATGTGTGATAGCTACAGGTGAGGTCAGCTCTGTTTCGCCTAATCAGGCTAGAACACCGATATAAGTTTGTGCTCATTCTTAGCGTTGCATGTGATTCAATTTTGCTTTTGATACATCATTATGCAAAATTTATCGGTTGAACGTACCCTTCTTCGCTAGTTTACTACAGCCATTTCATGTTTTTTTTCTTACTGCTAACAGAAGAACAGTCGCTGCCAACTTCGCCACTAAGCAAAGTAGGACCTGGAGCTGAGCCCACAGAAATAAGACCGCCTTCGCCACCCGAGAGCCTCACACAACTAAAGCCACCCTTCTTCACCAGAAACTTGGTCTCCCAAACTGTCGTTGAAGGATCACCAGTTACATTTGTTGGAGAGGTTACATCGTTCCCTGAAGTTGTTTCATTTACTTGGTACCTTAACGGGAAAGCTATTAAGGTAAGCGAACCCAACAGTTACCCTCTTTTTTGCTTATTATGTAGTTACACGACCTCAGGCATTAATTTTTTTTCTTCGTTTTTTTTTTGTTGCACTTTGCCGTGGCCTGTGTACGATGTGCTAATACTAAGAACATGCACCTCACATACTATTATTTGTTTTCTTCTTGTTTTTTTTCTTCTCCCTGCAACACAGTCTTCTAGAGATTTTCAAATATATAACGAAGGCAACAGGACGACTCTCAAGATAGCAGAAGTGTTTCCCGATGATGCGGGAACTTTCTCGGTGACAGCGGAAAACCCTGTTGGCATCGCAACTTCAAAGGCCAAGCTGACGGTAGAAGGTAAGGGCAGTAATAGCAGGGATATTACGCGAGGAAATGAAAGCATTTACAACGAGAGATTGGCTGTTTTGCCCTTGCAGAGGAAGCCGTTGAGGGTGCAGCGGTAGAAGCTCCTAGGTTCTTGACTGAGCTTACACCAGTGACAGTGATGGATGGTGGTGAAGCCAAGCTTTCTGTTTACGTAAGTATTCGCTTCTATACCTGAAACACCTTTTTTTGACAATGATGTAACATAATATTGGTCGCAATTTTTTTTTCTGCTAGGTCACTGGAAAGCCGCAGCCACGTGTCACCTGGCTGCATAACGATAGAGAAGTGAAAGAAAACTCGGATGTTTGGACAACGCAAAGGACAGATGGATACTGCGAATTGTTCATCTCTGAAGCTTTTCCAGAGGATATGGGAGAATACATCTGCAAAGCAGTGAATATAGCTGGAACTGCCGTAACGCGGACGCATATCAACGTGGAATGTAAGCAATCTACAACCGTGACCCAGGACCTGTCACGTAACTGAGGAAAAATTATGGGGAGTGTAGAGGAACTCCAGCTCCTACATAACTACACGGGAGCGGAGCAATCGTTTTGCTTGGCATGCACACCACCAAATTTTATTAGGCTTGTTGCATTTAAGAGAAAAGTTAAAATCTGCTGACTGTTTAAGTTTTACTGGTGGACAAGTTGGTTAACCATGATGGCATTTGGCAGCGCACGTCCCTGTTTCGAAGTGTGCTGCCGTATTCCACCCTGCTGGCTGCGTTGAGCATATTTTTGATCAAGGCCATAATCTTTTACAAAAATTGTCGAAAATCTCAAAGTTTAAAAAGCTGAAGCGTTATATTTACAAGGTTGCAACTCAGCAACAAAAATATCGCGATTCTATAAACTGCACTTGCATCGAAAGTGGAAAAAACATGTGTTACACACCGCCCTGAAGCGTAGCACTAATTTGTGGTATAGTATGCTCCGACTTCCAGTGCCTGTCCTTGTACACTGTTATTTTGCGCCAGTGTATGAACTTGCGCTAAATTATCATAACTATAACACTAATTTATAACACTAAAACATCCGTAAACATTGTAACAACTCATATTCCACATTCCTTTCTTTGAGATAATCTAACATATGCGGTTTGCCGAACTCTGATACTTGTTTTTGGTACAGAGTTAGACTTGTAAACTCTGTGCTTCAATTTTGTAAACTTACTACTCTCGGCAATAGTTCTCAAAGCAATGAGGCCTTAAATAAAAATTCTGCTTCCCATGGTTGGTAGAATTCAGTTTTTTATCTTAAATGCAGCGAATTTTAAGACGCATTTGTAAAGATAAATTGGAGTTGGCCCCGAGCTAAAGGTTCCCTTAAAGATATTCGTGGGCGATGGTAGATAAAACAAAAACAGCTATAAAAGTCGAAAATCTGACATTCTATAAACTTTTGTTTAACGCTCTTTGCCCTTCTGTCAGTAAATACAGTTGTTATGCTTCTATAATTTACTTTGTATGTTAGTGTTATTAATGAAATTAGCGCATATTAGTGAAAACATTTTATACACTTCGTCGAACGCAAGATCAATGAATTATCCCAACCTAGTTGCTTGTTGTTTTTTTCTGCACAATGTCGCACCATGCGCATGTTTCATTTGATCCTCTAAGGAGTCGCGTTAATGCGTCTCACAGCCATATTCAACTTTTGGAACGGCTACACTCAAGCCAAAGCCATGGAGCATAATTTTACATGGCCACAAGGCTTGAAGCCCGATAGTTGAGCGTTAATTTCGCTTTGGAGATTATGTTTTGCCCTGGATGTTGATATTCCGCATCCGCCGCCCCGGCAGTGAGCGGCGCTGGCGGATATCCCTAGGGAACAACACCGTGGCCTAGGGTACGTCGCACATTATCCCACATAAGTGCCCAAGAAAGTGCAGGGAGGACAGCCGCCGGCACTGTATGCAGCCTGACCGGCGGCAAGTCGTCTTCCACTTTCGTCTGCCCGCTCTTTATTAAGAATATGAAAATAAATACAACTTTTTCCCTCCCCTAGAATTACTGGACGCTCTATTTTAGACAGATTAACGTCATTTCCCCTGTGCTTCCTTGGATGCAGTACCTATCGGCTTCGTAAGGCGGTTAATTCGTACGCAGTGTTTAATGCTTCAGAATATGTTTCGCTTATGTACACAAAGTTTCGGTAGAAAGTCTACCTGAATCGCATAGATATAAATAATGTTTAGCGCGCGATAATTCAGGCTTCAGTTATATGTAAGTGCACGTTAGCATATACGTACTCGCTGCCCTGCTGATAGTCTCTACTTTATGTGCCAGTGCACGACTTCCACGTTTTCCTTTCTTTTTTATTTCTTATTTTATTTTTTAGGGAGAGGGTACTGTAACGGCTCTCAACGCATCGTTCTAAATAAAGGTAGCGACTGGTATGAGATGAGATCCGTTCTTTTTTTTTCTGCACCATATATGGTGTCGCCTCATCCCGTTTTATTCGTGCTTCTCATTAGTTCTCGGTGGTTTTGCATTCAACATCCTGTCAGTTCGTTTAAGAAGCGTCAGAGAACGCTACTTATATGCGCTGATCGTTCACTTGTTTGTACACTTGCAGCGTACGAGTACGTCCCAGACTCCGAAGTTGCGTCGGCAACTTACGACACCCCCGGGACTGCACATACCCATGACCACACTCAAGAAGAATCTTACGACACATTGGACACAATGCCCAGCGTTTCTGAGATGGACGAGTCAGATATGGAAAGGATACCAGATCTTCCTAGGGATGACGGCCGGCCACCCAGGATGCCAGGCGTACGTACTTTTTTGTGTGCTCGTAGTTGTGGCTAACATGACGCTGTACGATAAACTTTAAAAAGTAATGATACAGGCGCATCGCAATGATTCAGCTTTGCATGCTTTCTTCCCCCTTGAAACAGGACAAGCACAAACCTCGAAAATCTCATCATAAGCGAAGGAAAAAGAAGGTCTCTCGAGGTTCCACAAGCGTGCCCAAGGAAGCCATTCCCGTGTGCTACGAGCCAGTACAACCCTGGGAACGTGGGCGAAGGAAAACGTCGGACCCTGGCTCAGCACCTGTTGTGGTTGTACCTTTGGAAGATGTCATAGTACCATTGGGCCAGCCAGCAACGTGAGTTGTAGCACAATTCTGTAGCATCCAACTTTGGAGGGCCTTAAAAAAAGCAGCTTGCACCTGAAAGAGCAATTCATATGCTCGTTAAGAATAAACAAAATATTCTCCTGAGCGAAGCTTTGTTCGACCTAGAGCACCAAGACTTCTATCGTAACTCTATCCCAATGAATGATATTACAACGTAACGTTAGGCGGAATGTTCGTGAACCTACGAATATCTAACCTGCGAACTTACTGTGCTCTGCGGATTGCTACAAATTCCACATAGCAGATAAGCATAAACAATTATTGAAGTTCATTGTAACTGCTTCGTTCTCTCCACTTTCTCGTTATTTTGATTCCCTGAAAGTGCGGTGCGCGCACCCACAGTAAGATCGTGGTTTTTCTTCTCCGGTGGCTGAAGAGCCTTCCCAAGCAGTTGGTCTATCATGACTTGCCTTTGTCCTCCGTTTACCTTAGCGTAACAATAACGATGAAAACAATGTGTAGCGGCAATTATACCTATTTATTGCAAATTTATATTCATATTGCAAACAATGTTGCTTCTCACCAAGAGTTGCTTGATCAGAAGTAAGAGCATAGAAAACACTATAACGGACCAATGCCGCGATTTTATATGGATGCCTGTTGTAATGCTATTTCTTTTCACGCTTTGTCAGTGGTCAGAGGCCGCGTTATAAATGGGATCAGCCGGTCGTGAACGGTGGACGATAAGAGTGGCATAGAATCGAGCGGAATGCATCCCTAAAAAATCGCGGCCCAAATGCTTAATAAACTGGTACGAGCAACGTTTTTTACTTGACAGACCAGTACTGAAACGCGCTTGCATTTTTTTTTACTTTAGGTTGGACTGCAAAGCTGTCGGGATGCCGAAACCGAAGATAACCTGGTACCGAAATGGAGTACCGATAAAGCATTCCTTCGAATATCAGCTCTACTATGAACCCCAGGGTATTTCGTCTCTTACAATAGCACACACAGAGCTTGAAGATTTTGCAGAATACGTGGTGGAAGCCAAGAACCGCTACGGTACTGACACTACCCGTGCCGAGCTGATACAGCTGGGTGAGTACGCAAACACCACAGCTCATTGTTTTGAAGTTCAGAAAACACTCGTTCCCTAAGGCATATTACGTGAGCCCAAGTGTACGACACGAAGCCTGCACGTCATATCGCAACAGGAACGCTGCTTTGCCAAGCGTTTTGACGCTCATTGTCTGACGTTCTCAAACCACGGTTCAACAGATTGTAGCCGTGTTTGGTTCGGACAACGTTACCTTCGGGGTCCCTCATGCGTGAAAAGAAATTTAAAATAAAGGGGAGGGAAATCCCGCACCACCAAGTATATAGTAGGCGTAAAACCAATAGAAATAATATAATAAAGGGCACGGTGACTCAAAAGTAAATTGCGAAATAAAGCCAGTGGCAAGAAAACAAAAAGTTATCGGGAAGAAGCAAATAAATTCGAATCAGTAGAATTATGGCATTCAGAAATTTTGTAATTAATTTTGGAATAATGTGTCCGCGTGGTTCTAAGCTGAATCTCTCGGCATATAACGACGGAGGAAGAACGCGCCATGCAGATAGAAAATAGCATTTTTATAGAAAAGGGAAATAAATGCGCGATAAGAGTGTTCACAACATAAAACAAGAGTATCTGCCAAAGCGCAGGCAGTAAAGGAAAGCAGTTAATAAAGAACTGTAATATGAGCGGGAACCCATAAAGATGTGTCAAGCCTATGCCATATGACACAACTATCAAGGCTGGTACGCTCCACATTCACAGAAGGCATGCGCCATCCCTTCCCTATGCTTCGATTTTTTTTTTCATCTTTAGATCACTGACCGATCCAAGATTCAAAGTTTATACTTCTATAGAAACCAAATTGACAGGATAAATTGTTAGGTCACAAATATGCAGAGAGCTTAGGCAAAACAGGTGGAAGAAAACGTCGAGCAACTAAAGGGTATTAGGATAAAGGCACGCAGTACGCAACGATCAGAATAACACAGACAAAGATAGATTTGTGCTTTATGGTGCGTTGAACAACTTTGATTAAGTTCGAAACGGGGACAACTTCTCGGATGCAGAAGAAACGAACACGAGCGATAGCGCGTTAAGACACCGTCTTCAAAATGTGTGACAGCGTGCATATATACGAAGCAACGGCAGTTTCGGGCTTCTCACTTAAACCATGATAAGAAGCTTGCTCTCGTCTGCACTCATGACTGAGAAAACTAACAAAAACAGTAATCTGTATATGCTTAAGAAGCCCCGCAGTATTTAGGGGGAATTATTGCCTGCCAATGCTTCCAGTCATTGTGTGTCAACATGATTAATTTCTCTCAAGCATTAGCGAAGCACAGCAAAGTTACAGTTCTTATAACAAATTTACAACGTAACAGTCACGTTGGGGCACAGGTTTCTTAGCACGCGGTTCATACGTCCAGACCGTGTGTTCCTCAGTGAATCGCAGTTTAAGCAATGGAATAAAGTCATGAGCAGCCATGTCACGCATGGCTTCTAGCGTGAACACAAACTCGGTATGTAGGGTTTGCACTCCTTTGCCTGTCTCTTTTCACCATGCCCCTTGTTTTGCATCCTATTATTTGCCGGTCATATTAAATTAGTCCTGGTATAGTGATATCCGGTTGTAGCGGTCAAATTGTAAGATTTTCTGAGCACCGTTTTAGAAGTTGGTTACAATGTACATAACTTACATATCCTCCGAGAAAAGCTCGCATACAAAAATCACAATTTTTCTATTATTGTTTATTTATACATACTACAACGCTAAGACGGTTATCGCAGGAATGAGGTACGAGAAAATCAAAGGTGCCTAACGCAAATCAAAGCACAGGTGCAATGGATATAAAAAAACGAAAAGCAAAACATGGCCATAATACAGACATATATACATTGTATACAATACATTGTCCTAAGAATGACAAGGTATGCAACCAGTGATTGCCATAACGAACTTGTCAAATAGCAAATTTCGAATTTATCGGGTAGCTGGTTCCACACTTCGATCGATGGATCGGGGAAATAAACTATATTTGAATTTGTCATTCCTGGCGTATACAAAGGTGCAATATTTATAGGGTGAACATTCCTGGTAATAGATGCTTTAGCAAACTTAATGTATTACAGAGATGAGCAACGTTTAGTGTTAATAGTGGTGTAAAATAGTTTAGGGCTTTCTACGCGACGACGCTCGGTTAGGGAATACAGGTTCAAGGAGGAAAGATTAAAAGAGAGGAAGAAGTCCTTGTAACGCTGTTATATAAATGAAATTGCTTTTTGTTTCTGACAGATTCTAGTTTGTTTTTTTCGCATTTCAAATACGGGCTCCAAATGGCACAGCTGTATTCCAAGATGGGCCATACTAGAGTTTTATAAGCGAGCAATTATGTTTCCTTAGAGGACGAGCGCAGTGATTGCTTTAGATGACCTAAACGTGTTAGAGCATTAGAACGGGTTTCTTCAATATCTTTGGAACATGGTCAATCGTGTGTGAACAGAATGCCCAGGTAGTTATATTGAGACACTTATATTTCTTGAAGCATAGGCGGTGCACAAGATATTTATCTTTATTGTTTCCTCATTTTCCTTTCATTTGTTGGCATGTTTCACAGCACTTATGATTTACTATGTTCCCCATTTCGCACGCCCCATTTCCACACTCTTTCTTTTTTTCTGAAGAAATCTTGTAATAAATTATGTTCTGGACTTTGTTACCTCAATCTTACGGGCACAACCACTGTCGTATGACATATTGTGTGACACTCCTGTATCTTTAATTGCAGATCTGAATTCCATGAGGCCCATGCGACGGATACATAGATCAGATCATCGCCTGAGTCTTGGTGAGAGCTAAAGTTTGTGATTTTCGTTACGTTACCTAAGTATCTTTCTGCATAATTCAGTAACCTCGGCGGCCGGCCACACTTTTCTTTTCGTCTTACAGACTTTAAAAGTATGCGGCCGCGGTTCGAAGTGCCTTTGCAGAGCACGTACCACAAGCCTCTGGGATTCCCGGTCACGCTCGAGTGCACCGTACGGGGACGTCCAAAGCCTAATGTACAATGGTTCCACAATGGCGTCTTGATCGAGCCAAGCTACATGCCTGTTTACAAAATAACACTTCTGAGTGACAAGAGCATGCTGCACATCACCGAAATGATGCCCGCGACCGAAGGGCGCTATGTCTGCAAGGCCGTAAACGAGGCCGGAGAAAAAACCACCGAGTGCATTCTTCATGCTGGAGGTATGACATTGGTGCGACTAAATATTTATGCGTTCTCTCAGTGTGGTGATGCTAACAATTATCGAATTGTTGTATGCGGTGTAGTATATTTCGTTGCTGCTTTCAAACTTCTTAAATTCACCACGCTCACTTAGTTCTGGCAAGAGATCCTTGCAGTATTGCCGATCGAATGACGTGTTTTTGAAACAATCAAGCATTCAGAGGTCATTATGCAAAAAAGAAGTGAGGCGTGCAGACAGGACACAAGAGTAGAGAAGTGGACAACACGAACGCCGACTATCAACTGAAGGGAGCACTGAGGCGAAAAAAGAAAGAAGACACAAAACTCATCTGCGCATGCTCAGGAATGGTAACACCACGTGTCAATCGGGTACACGTGCCGGTCTACGTGAGAGATAACTGTTAAGGCACTTAATCTCTTCCTTATGTAAAGTAATCGAAGGCTGACTCACGCACGCACTTCCACCATTATAGATATGCCATGCCTCTACCATAAGACGCGTATCTTCATTCTTATGCCTGTACAATATCGCGCATTCATCTAACTCTGGCGTGCAGTTACAATCTCGGCAATGTAGCGAAAGATTAGGAGGCGATCCACCGGTTAACGACCTTTTATGTTCCATTAGCCTCTGATTGATACACCGTCCCGTTTGCCCTACGTAGAACTGGCCACAGCTAAGGGGAATTTTATAAACCACAACCATACGACAGTCAGTAAGGCTGTTATTCTTATTGTGCTTCACTGGACAAATATCTGTTCGTTTTTTGCCTTTTACCCGCTCCTTTTTTTCTGTACGGCAGCGCATATCTTACCTAGCTTATTGGGAGCAGTAAAAGCAACATTAACATCATATCTACCTGCAACTTTTTATAGCCTGTGCGACACTGAATGAATATACGGAATAGCCACTACTCTTTTTTTGCTATTACTGCTTTCTGTAATCACGTCCGTCCCTCTCGAAACCGACTTCTTTAGACGCTCAGCCACAGTGGTCACCGCTACACTAGCATAACCTGCTTCTAATAGGCGCCGGACCTGCGCATTAAAACTGGCGCTAATTTTGTGCGTGCAAGATCTGGTGAGGGAAGACTTAAGGCACGACATGGCAATTCCGTTGTTTACTAATTTAGAATGCTTGGATTGAAAGTTTAGCAACGGCTTCGAAGATCTTGGGGAGTACCAGGGACTGCGCGATAAAACTACTTTTCTGTTCTGTCTGTGAATGCAGTTCTGTCGTAATGCAGTCCGAACTTGGCATTACGAATTTTTTAATGCACTTGTCAGTTTACGTTTATGAGTGTTAATTACGAAGACATTATGTTTTTCCGGCGACCCTGTGGCCCGTAAACTTTTGCTCATGGGTGTACACCACCAGTCATTCCTGAGTCTGCTGGTAGCTCTGGAAAAGCAGATGAGCAAGTCCTTAAGCATAAGAGCCACTAATGAAGCTCAACTGTCCATCCCATAAACTGTTTGTAGACCACAACAAGAGCGTGTTTTCTTTTTCTTTAGTCTCACCTTCGTCCTGACCCAGGCTTTGTGTGCTGTGGTGGCCACACACACATGCAGATTTTACACCTCTAAGCTCTGCACATGTTATGCTCGTTAACCACAGAAAACCTCGGCTTTTAAGGACTTCCATATATTTTTTTTAGTAGTACATTGCATTGCATCATACTCTATCGAGGTGCATGCGGTTATGCGTGCGCCGATTCGTACAACTTTCTTTGACTTTTGATCTAACTTTACGTTATGCTTTCGCCTGTGGGTCACAAAGGTTGAATAAAGAAATAACTATATTTTTGCTGGGTATGTGAGACGTATAACGTGCCGCTTTTCATTGCGTGAAATATTGCGCGCGCTTTCTTATTTGTCTCTTATGTTTCACTCTGATATTGTGATATACTGATTTCCACATGCTTATATGTCACTGTGCGGCCTTTTGTACGTCTTCGAACAATGACTTTCATTTTATTTCATTTGAGACAAGCAAGGTACATTCTTGTGTAAATGTAGCTATTGTGGTGCTCTTAAAATAGCCCGTCTGCTGCTATGCTGGGATATTTCATGATCATGTTATGGTTCCAAGGGTGTACTTGGCCTTAAGACTACCTACACAGGTTTTTCACCCGCGTCCTCTCTCTAGGGATCTCATGAAGAGAGAGAAAAAAAATTCATTCGCTTATAGCTGAATTTTTGTGCGCACACGTCCAGTTATCAGCGTAGCGACTTATACCCTGCCTTTTCTTTTCAAAAAAAAAAAGAACCCGAGGAACACAAGCCAGAAGAATTCCACCCACCACAAGAGGAAAAGCCGCACAAGGTTCCTGCGTTTCTTCAGTCCAAACAACCACGAAGGAAGCCATCAGACGACGAATACCAAAGCTTTGAGTCGGAGTCGGAGTTGAGCTTTAAGGAAACAATCGTGCCACAGATCCGGAAGCTCTCAAGGCCGAAAGGTGATCTAAAGATATATCTTACACCCTTTGGGAAAAATTGTTTAAGCACATGATTATATTGCGCTTAGTGTTACGCCGACGAACGATAGGGACAGCACACGGACGTACGTAGCGCAAGTACGTCCGCGTGCTTATAGTTCGTCTGTGTAACACTAAGTTGCGCTGCGTACGTCCGCGTGCTGTCCCTATCGTTCGTCTGTGTAACACTAAGCGCAATATAATCATGAACGTCCACCAACTAGCCCCGTTGACTGCTTAAGTAACCTGACGTGTTTCGCGAGGGCAGGACAACATTTGCTAAGTGTACCTAGCTTTGTATTTCACAAACATGCATGCACTGACCGAAATGTTGACTAGATTTTCTAGGGATTGCTTCAACCTGCCTGCCACTTCGCAGCCTTTCTGTGATTTTGCCCTCTATCATGATCTAGTTCCGAGCCGCGATCAAACTCAACAACGTAGTTTCGTTCTTCGCGACTTACAGAGTCCCCGCCGCCTGAAAAGCCGGAGAAGACGGCGAAAGAGAGCGCCATCGAATTCCTCACCACTGTTCTGAAGCCAACATGGCCGTTCAGTATGTTTCGTTCCGCTTCGCCAAAGGAGGCACCAAAGGAGGAGGAGGAACCGGCCGAGCCCGAGAGGCCGCCGCCGAGACTGCCCGAACGGTTGCCGAGCGCGGAGAGGCCGCCCAGGCCCGAGAGGCCGCCGAGCGCCGAGAAGACCAGGCCCGGGAGGCCACCACGGGCAGAACCGCCGAGGCCCCTCAGGCCGGGAGAGCTCGCTGAGAGGCCGCCACTTACCGAACCCGTCCAACGAAAGGAGCCCCCGAGGCCGGAGTCGCCCTGGTTCCTCGAACCCACGGAACCGTATCCAACTGAAAGGCCTCCTTCCGTCGAGACGGACAGGTTGGCGCCAAGAGGTGAGGACTGGTCACGCATTTTCGTCGTCTTCACGGCGTGGAGGCAGCCAATGTCGCGTCATCCCCTGTCACTAGCCACGCGCACTGACAGCCATCGTTCAGATGCTCTTTTGTTTATTTATGAGATGTTCAGAGAGAGCCAAGTCAACGTGTTGAAGCGATTATTGAATTATTTAATATTTCTGAGCCGCGCATACAGAGTTACTTTGTAGATGTATTTAACTGCGTCATCGTGGTTGGGTTCGTAACACTAGCAATATACTTGTAACGATTTTCTTTTTACATGCGCGACTAACAGCATCATTTATGCTGCAGTAAGCCGCTTGAGTGCATTATTCGCTTGCACAAATGATCATCGGAGATAGAAGTACCTTCATTGTCTGCGACTAACAGGGTGCCTCTTTTGAGCTCCTACGCGACCTTACTAATATTATACCACTTGGAAGGTCCTTAACATACGCTGTGTTTGCATGTGACTTGTACGTCACCCCATTTATATATCAAGGGAAACGTGCATTTACCTACAATATGAGAACGGTCGGAAGAAAAACGAAATTCCACACAAATAAACTAAGTGCCTGCAAAAACTGCGTTAATTTGGCCTCGTCTGTGAACACAAACCGGTATTTTTATTGAATTCTCCGAAACTCACCATTGTGCTTTTTCCTTATTGTGCTTGTATTTGTCGCATTTCGTTTATTTCAGATGCCAGAAAGCCACCAAGTGGGCGAAGGACTCCTGAAGCTCCTGAAAGAATGCCACCTGAAGAATTTGTCAAGTGGAAACCGGGACATCGCAGAACATCTGAACCTGGAATGCCTCCCAAGTTCGTTGCTCCATTGGAGGACGTCGAAGTCCTTGTGGGATACCCTGCAACGTAAGGAAGTCAACATTACTCGTTCACCTGTAACACAACCTCAGCTTGCCACATGCTGTCCTATGATTTCTAGAAAAAAATTAGCTCGTGATAGTGCGGCAGTCTATGCATAAATAAGGCATAATAAGAGCGACTCAACGTCAATTTCTTTCACAAGATGGTGAAAGAACGCCATTTTAGATTTTTCCTAGATTTCTTTCCCAAACCATTCAACACATTGCTAACACCCTCACCATGCTAATCTACAGCACGTTCTTTGACTAGTTTAGAATAGCAGTGCGCGTTTTATTCTTTCTAACTACAACCGTATGGCCAGTGCTCCGTCTACGAAGGCAAGTTTATCTTTACTATCCTTATCACTACGAAGCAAGGTTTTCCGTCTATGTTTATTTCACAAAACTTATTACCATTCATCTTCACGTAATCAACTTATTAGAACCGTATGAAGCCAACAGATACGGTAATCAACTTATTAGAACCATATGAAGCCAACAGATACGGTCATGACTAACCAAGATCGGGCCCTTAGGTTCCCAAGCTTCTTCTCGTTCAACATGTTCGCACATATCATTCCTCCTGTATTTCATCATCAGCATAAAAGGTTAGATCTACTCATAGTCGCACACATGCATTTTTACTCATTTATTCCGCATACGTCTAACGAATGGAACCACCTTGTCACTGATATCGCATCTATATCCGATAGCACTTGATTTAGAAAAGCGGTGTTTGCCTTATTTTCTTACAATAACCCTGCGTATGTTTTATTTTTCTCCCTCGCGGTGAAGGGGCGCCACGTGTGCGATGTCACTCTGGTTTTCTCTTCTCGTCGTTTTCTTGTTGATATTCGATATTACCTGCTTGACTAAATAGCGTAGATTCCGGTTCTATGAATCTGTGATTCTTGTTTCTTGTATGATTTCCTGTGTTCGACTACACGTTCTCCTTCGCTACCGGCTTCTATTGTATCATGTTTATTGTATCAAATGTTTATTGTATCATGTATGGCATCATGTATAATGCTGCCATGTGCCCATTTTTTTCATCGAGCATGTTCTTTCTTGCCTCGTATTTAGTAATGCGCCGATTTGTTATCACTCCACTTCGTTCCGTAATGTCTCGGTGATTGATTGCACGTAAATTTAAAAAAATACAGTTTTATATGTGGACGAAAGTGCAAGGGGTCATGCTCTTCAACAAACACTATAATCCTCTATAATGACCTCCTGTCCGTTCGAAAGCGGCTGTAAACCTAATGCTGGTTGACACAACCTGTGTAACATTTTCTTTTTCTCTCTGGGGGGGGGGGGGGGGCCTTATTTCTCCACAGAATTAACTGTTTAACTATACGTCTTGATTATAACGTTGTCTCTATCACGCTCTTGTTCTGGGCCGCGATCTTGCAGCGATGCCTACCGCTCGATACCATGCCACTCTTATCATCGATTGCTCATGGCCGGATGGTCCGATTGATAAAGTAGGCGGAGTGTTGATCTGACACCGACGAAGTTCGAAAAGAACGAAAAGAATAGCATCAGAAAAGGCATCGCTACAACATCGCGGCCCTGCTTTGACTTCTACTGCACGTTACGTTTATGGAGGATAGGGAGATGGTATTTTTCAGCGTGTGCGGTACAAGCGCAATCACATCATAATTGCAGGCTTGACTGCCGGGCGATCGGAGTTCCAAAGCCTAAAATAACATGGTACAAACAAGGCCAGCCGGTGAAATATTCTCCTGAATACAGCTTGTACTACGACACTGAAGGCAACTGCTCTATAACTATACACAGGTAGGTGTTCTTATTTCAGTAGTACACCTACAGTCGACCTAATGAGACTTCGAGAGGACGTGCAGGAATGTTTCGAATTGCAGGAAGTTCGAATTCAAGGATGCGTTCTAAACGTCCAAGATACTGAACACTTATTCGCTAGAAATGTCTCCTTCTGGGAATTTCTACCCATCCTCACGATTGGGTGCATTACAGGTGACGGAGACATTTGCGCACTGAAAATTCTGGTCAGCATTATCAGCGTGCGGAAAGAACCGTAAGCGAGGTGAAGTGTCTCTTGCACTTGAACCACGATCAGTTGCGACTCCTGGAGCTCACGTCACGACATTCGAAAGCCCCACCTGTGGCGTGACACGGACCATACGCCCTCTGTTAATCGATTGGCAGTAATTTCTTCGAATAATTCTATATTCGATGTTTCGAGAGATTTTGTAAGCTGTCTGAGGCCCACATTGTTCTGTCGACGAATGAGGCAATGCCAACGCGCTCTTTATAGCCTGTCTGTGTCGCGATGGGCAGAAATAAACAAGTGCGAGAAAGACAATCGTCATTAATGCTCCTTCGCCCATTCTCACAATCAGGACAACGCCAGAGGACTTTGGTGACTTCATCTGCGAAGCAAAGAACAAATACGGAACAGAAGTTACAGAGGCTGAGCTCATTCAAATAGGTAAGTTTTAACAAATCAAAGATATTGCGTTGTTTAAGTCATCGTCTCTGAACCTAATTGCAGATATGAAGTCAATGCTGCCAATGAGGAAGACCCCCAAGAAGGTTAACAAGCTTGACCTAGGTAAACACTCATCTCACAATGTTGACCTTCACAAAACTAATTACCAGAAATATTTCACAACCTTGCTTTTCAGAGTTTGTGCCGATGAAGCCAAGATTTGAGCAACCTTTAGTAAGCGAGGTACGAGCCCCACTTGGCATGCCAATCACTTTGGAATGCGTGGCAAGAGGGCGTCCACCGCCAGAAGTACGGTGGTTCCACGAGGACAGGCCAATACTTCCAGACGACACAGGCAAGTTCCAAATTATCATTTATATACAGTCTCTATTTCCATTCAAGCATTCAGGTACTCTATCAGCATAAATTCAAACGTGAACAATTCCGAAACTACTCCAATGCATTGTTTCGTTTCGATCTTCACCTACATTTGTAACAGCGGTTTAATTCAGATTCCACAGCGTAGACTTGGGACTACTACATGCATATAAACCGTATACAGAGCAATTACACGTCGCACTTCCAAGTAGAAACGTGTAAAAGGTGCTCCTTCCTTCGTTACCGTTCGCGTTTCAATTTATGCCGAGAGTACGTCATGGAGCATTTGTATATTTTCTGTACGCGGGAAAAAAATATATTCCCCAAATATGCTCAATGAGACCATCCTCAGTGCTTCAGTACACGATTTGGTTACATTTCTCGGCTTCCAGCATTTTCTTTTGTTATGAATTCAGCTATCTAGAACGACTTCCTGTCGAACCATTCGAACGACGTATAGCATAATACGTGCTAGAGCGGAGGGGTCACGTATATTGGGTCATCGTTGACTGCCATTTACGGGCACCCTACTTGGCTCTCAATACACAATTTCTGTCAAAGCGTCTTTCTACTCGGCAAAGGTTCTTGAAAGCCTATTGTAAACAGTCAGTTATTAATGATTAGTGATTTGACAACACAAATAAAAGCACAAAATGTCCCGACCTGCTCCACCTAAGGCATGGCAGAGAAGAAACGGCGGGGTGGGGGTAGGGCGGGATACGAAGGAAGCGAGAAGGTACGCATTTTTGAAGTAGTACCTTAGCGCGAATAAAACCACGGACACAAGAAAGACGGACAAGGACAAGCGCTACTCACAACTGTTGTGAGTAGCGATTGTCCTTGTCCGTCTTTCTTGTCTGTGGTTTTATTCGCGCTAAGCTACTACTTCAAATATGGACGACCAACTAGCCCTACAGTCAACTCTTCGAGAACGTACGGCACAAGAAGGCTGGTAGCTAGCACAATAAAAGAAAAATAACAAAAGTAAAGCAATAAAACAAATGGAGGGAATCGGAAGAAGAGAACGCTGTTATTCATACGCAACCGTTAGAAAAAAACTGAAATGTGAGAAGTTCGCCACATTCTGCCTGTTCTCTTCTGAGTCCCAGTTACATTATTACTTTCCCTTTCTTCCTTCACTCGTTTCTTTCTTTCTTTCTGTCTTTCTTTCTATTCTTTCTTTTTCTTGCCTACAGAGTTAAACTGCAACCTTGACAGGTTGTTTATACTTGTCTTGCGCTTCCTCTTACAGAAAGGAAGGGACGACTCAAACAAAGCTACAAAAGCGCAAAGCGGTTTCGCTTTCGTACATTCGTTATTGTCGGCCTTTCCTTTTGTTTTCCAGCGTAAAATGAGGCGTAAGACAACTATGAACGTGCACCAACTACCCCGTTTGTTGCATTGTTGAAAGATGGTATGATTTACTCTTTGTGATTATTTTTTTTCGTAAGCTGAAAGAGTTTCAGTCCCAATCTCATGTCTTGTTGCCGCTAAGAGGCGACTTCGGAAGATCAATATACGGCGTCTTTCTGTGTGCTGAAATAAACTAAGATTCTCTTTAGGTGGCCTACAGCCCCTTCATAGCGTTTTCCATCGACCATCTAAATTATACACGTTGATCGAGGGACTTAAACGCCAGCGTGGTGCACGCATCAGTGGAATGTGATACTACCTGATCACTCAAAGCCCGAGCGTTTTACATTCATGTCATTAAAATGTGATTTAAATAATTTGTTGTGTACTGAAGGAATTGAGGCTGCATACCGTTGTTACAGGGTCGATAGCTACGTATTAAGAGAGGGGGGGGGGAACGCATACCGAAGGTTCAATATTTCGGTTTACATCTGCTGTTTCAGAGAGCACAGTATACAAAGTGACCATCTTGAATGACAAAAATCTCCTTCACATCCTGGAGGTAAACGAAAGAACACAAGGGCGATACGTCTGCAAAGCCACAAATGAAGCAGGAGAGCGGGTGACTGAGTGCTTTGTGACAATAGGCGGTAAGAAACCCTTCCTGTGTTGTGTGCCTGCGTGTGTGTGCAAAACATGAAGCCACGAAAAAACGTCAATGCTTGATTGACAACATTAACGCTTAAAATGTTGCGATAACTATTATGTGAACACTCCAGGCGAATATTAACCGTCAACATCACCGCTGGCGTCGGCGTGAAGTTCCGTAAGTTCAAGTGCGTTAAGATTCTATCACGCATCGCGTTGGAGGTCACGGGATAAAGCGCGAACAATGCGGGTGAGGCGGTGAGAGCGCGGTGCCAATACCGCCGCGGGTCGGCCCGGTATTGCACCATCTTTGGATGGACCCACGTATGCGGAGCGCTCAACGCCTGCTTCACCTCCGCCGCGGGTGGGCCCAGTATTGCACTATCTTCTGTATCGGCCCACGGATGGGGAGTGCTTAATGCCTGCTTCACCTCCGCCGCGGGTCGGCCCGGCATTGCACTACCGTCGGGCCGACCCGCGGCGGAGGTGAAGCCGGCGTTAAGCACTCCCTATACATGGGTGAAGCACTTTGCTTTTCGTTTGAGAGCTTTGACTGTGGTCTGCTCTCGCAGCCATTCCATCTTCACAGAGTGGAATGGTTGTCAATTTTTTCACTCCTTTTGGATGGCGGTACTTATAGGCATCTCCTGGGGTGGGAAGGCCAGTTTTCTCATCGTTTCAGTGCCCGCACGATTAACTCGAGATGAGTTCAGTTGTCACCATCTATTCAACGATCACGCGCATCGCTGTTGCTTTGTTAGTTCAACCTTCTTTGTTCAGACGGATCCAGGGATCAGGAAAGGGATTCGGTTCGTAGACTGCTGGTCTGTATGCTCGTGCAACAAGTTGCGGCAGAAGAAAACGCCACTTGCGTTTAACTTTTCTTTTTGCTTCATTATTTCCTCGAGTAACGGCTCGCCGCGAAGCTGGCAAATCCTCGGAAGCATATACCCACGATATGGGTTAGATAAGGTGGAATATAAAAAAATGCCAAACAGCGTCCATCATCAGACCCTGCAATAGCCGACAGAACCATAAACAATATGATTGTCCCCGGTTACCTCGTATGGCTTTTCACTAATTCTACAGCACTTTTCGTGCAAAACAGGCAACTGGAAAGAAGTGTCGCAAAGAGATGAGAAATTAAGCGATATACTAAGGGAGAGAGCTAAGGCAACAGCTAAACAGAAAGGAAAAGCGAAAATTAACAAATTTAAGTGCTGTTTGTGAAAATATTTATGGATCAACATCTCTTTATTAAGAAGGAAGTAGAGAAAAGTCCACCGGAAGTGGAGAATAATTCCGTGTCTCTTGAATCACGCTTCTACAGTTATCAGTGGAGCTAAGTGGCGTAGCCACTTCTCCAGCTGTGCTAATGTGAGTGTTTTTCTAACCTTCCGCGGTGGGCGCAGTACGTCTAGAACCACAGCGTCCTGCGCTCTACATGGTTGTACGGCACTGGTGACCACGCATAGTTACGCAACTTCCCAAACAGCAGCACAGGCCGGTTTTTCCACTTAAACTGGTCGAGCAGTAAACGAGGCAACCAAGAGAACTGTGATTGTTCCGCAAACTTATATATTTCTCTATAATTCTTCCAGGGCTAATTCAAAAAACACTACTAGAAATCTTCATTTTTTACTTTCGCTTGTTTACTTGTTCTTGGCAGCGTTCTTCCTATGCTTCTGTCATGCGCTAGTCGATTTGATGTGCTTCCTTGTTTGCCAAGTAAATGAGTTGTGTATCTCACAGGCGTACCTGTGAGGTACACCTTATTTCAAATCTCTTTTGCGAATTTACGCGTCTTTATGGCGAATGGTGGGCATTATTGACATTTGTACTAGTAAAGATACCTCTTACCCCCTCGTTTGCATAGGGAGAGTTACCTTGGGTTGCCCTCCCCCCCCCCCGAAAAAATTCCTGAGTACGTGCCTGGGTCTATGGCATTATACATTAATTGTCCAAAGCTTCTCGATCATGTGCGATTTTCCGTGGTGCCGCAGAAGTATACCAAGCAGCATGCCACGTTTTCTGGAGGCTTTGTTGGATTAGAGACTGCCCTATGGCTCGACTCCAAAAAACATTTTCGGGAATAAACTCTCGATAATTCGAACTCCAAGGGGCCCGAAAATTTGTTCAAATTAAAAGAAGTGCGAATTAAAAGAAGGACCTGTTCTTGAAGTATTTCTGCCCCATAGTACGATGCACGAACGGTGCGAGTCGTTAAATATCGCGGCGCGCAATCACACAACGAGTAAGGACCACGAAATAAAGGAGACCCACGCCGGCCAACGCTTGCTTCCCCCGATAATGGCAGAAAACGAAACTTCAACGAGCGGGCTAAGCTGGCGCCGGCGCGGAGACCGTCGAAGGTGAAGTAGTTGCAAGGCAGTTGAAAGAAACGAGAAGAAAGGGGATCAACCGAGGGGCCCGATTTTTATTAGTCATATCATAGGAAGCCAACAAACACTGACACGAAGGAGAACATACGGGAAATTACTAGTGCTTAATAAATGAAATAAAGAAACAATAAATTACTGGAAATGAAAGTGGGCGAAAAAACAACTAGCCACAGGTGGGGAACGATCCCGCAACCTTCGCATTACGCGTGCGATGCTCTACCAATTGAGCTACCGTGGCGCCGTTGCAATACACTTTCTTGGGTATTTATGTTTCCTTCAGAACTCTGGGAGTGTTAGCCAGCGCCACCACACACAAACCTTGGCGGCGTATGTGGAACATCCTTTCTGCCACAGGCGTTATGAGAACGAGATCTTCTTTTGGGGGGTATGAAAGGGAGGGCGAGGGGAACGTAGTTGAAGGCAGGGCGGGAGGGAAGCGGATTCGCTTTCCTATCAGCTTGATGGTTGGCGCTAATTACCCCTGCCACCTACACCGAAGCAGCGAAGATGCCGACGCCGGACTGTGCCTCCGCCGCTGCTTCCCTCAATGTGCCCGCGTGGTTCTTTCCTTCGTCTGCTTTGTTAACGTTCTTCGTCCTGCGTTCTTAACGCGAGTAATGTCTTATCAAGATGACGAAGTCGTTGCCACTGATCATAATCACGTTGGTGTGATTCCTTCTGTCGCGGCGTAGACGCGTTCTAAAGACAAGCAGAATGAAGTACTAAGTGTCGCCTTCGCGCCCTTGAATTCAGGAGGGTCTGTCTTGTCGCACAGCATCGGATATGGCGCACTGTCTCCAACAACTTTTTCATCTGAACGTCTCGATTTAGACTCGTCATTGTAAAAGAAAAAATTACCGACGATTACGTTACTTCCTAATGCGAAATTTGAGCGCAGCAAATAAGCTGTTTCACCTTTTGGATAGATTGAGGCAAAGAAATCGAGCAACACATGTATGCGCTATCACAGAATTTTTTTTTTATTTTTCACACGTATTCCTTTAACAAAGACTCCACTAACAGTTCTTGACAGTCATGAAGGAAGCTTTGTGGTCGGAGAAATATACTGATATATGTTCGACTTGGTACACCAATGCTTGATTCTCAAAGACGAGATCTATACAAGTGCCTCGCGAGGTTGTCACAGCCGTGGGGGAAGCAGAGGCTAAGCGCCGCCGCCGAGAAGACCCTGCCGTTCGCGCCGCCGAAGCGGAGGCTCATTGCCGCCGTCGAGAGCAACCAGCAGTAAGCGAGGCTGAAGCAGAAGCTCATCGCCGCCGCCGAGAAGACCCTGCAGTTCGCGCCGCCGAAGCGGAGGCTCATCGCCGCCGTCGAGAGCAACCAGCAGTAAGCGGAAGCGGAGGGGGGCGGCGTGTACACCCAGCGGCAAACGATGGGGGCAGAAGCGCGCGCAGCAAGCGGACAACACGATAAAGGGAGGAGGGAAGAGATAGCAGCGACTGACTGATGCCTTTGACTGATACTCTTTCTGCATGGCGGCGACGGTGTTCTATGCAGTCACGTTATCTTGAGTCTCTAGCGGCGTCAGCGGCATCCAGCGGTATCAGTCGGTCGCTGCTAGCGCTGGGGGGATGAAAGGGGGGCGGAGCTGGTTACGAGGCCGACGCCGACGACGACGCCGATGACGACGCGAAACCCAGGAACGGACGCCAAAGAGCTGCGCTCTAAAAAACAAGCGCAAACGAGACCAAACCAAGCCAACCAAAACACGGCGAGCGAGAGCTGACGCGAGCAGACGATAGTGCGAAACAAGCGGTCCGGCTGAACCAGACGCGAGTACGAATAGAGCTTGTCGGGCGGGTTCGCATGACACATGGCATTACACTAGTTTCCCGCGCATACGTCACTCATATTCCTCACTCGCGGAGCCACTCACTCGCGCAGCCACTCAGCAGAAGACACACGGTACGATTCGGCGTCCGATCCGACGTGCAGCGCCGCATCCGAAAGATTGAGCTGCGCGTAAGCTCCGCCCTGATCCAGCCACCCAGCTTGACTTCATAGCCACGTCGAGAAACGCAATATAAACAACTCTGCACAGCACTGCTTCGCTTTACGCGAACACTGTCAATAAAATTATGCCCCTGCGAGTGACAGAACACTTCACGACGGCGCATTGTCCACTGACGACGCCGCGAACAGCCAGCGATAGGGCCGGTAGGCCTAGCTAGGCAGACGCCGCGGCCGACGGCGCTTACGATCCAACCCGAGCTCGTCGAAGAGCGCTTATGTTTGCCAAAACAATTTACACTGTACACTTCGGTCGCCCGTAATTAAATACAATTGGTTTACTCGACGCAGTGGTTGCGAAGGGCAAACGTGCAAGCGAAGCGAGCAGCCTCGCTCAGACGGTCGGTGTGCGATGTCTGCCCGCGAAAGCGAAACGCCCTCGCGTCGCGGCTCCCGATCTCGCCATTAGCTTAGTGCTAGTATACTAGGCGCTGCTTTACATAACAGGCACACGTTCGAGATAATTTTACTGAACTGGTAACTATTTCGTGTCGGAAACAAACTGCAGCAGGCAAGGAAAAAAGAAACGCTGCGAGAAACCAGCCAGCTAGCGCCGCCTCCGTGGAGGGAACGTCGGAGAACGTCACATGCCAGCCGCGCTGTCATTGGCTGCGGCCAGACGACGGTGCGGTTGTCGGACACGTCCACGGACGCGTCGGACGATGAAAATCTGCCCGGTTTGTCGCACGCCGGACATCCGATCCGGCGCTTCGGCACGGCAAACACCTCGATTCCGGCTGCCGTTCCGGCGCGTCGGACGCCGGATCGGACACCGAATCGGACCGTGTGTTTCCCGCTATTTCGTCTCCTCCGATCGCGGCTCGCTTGCCGCCGCGGCGAGCCTCGAGAAACCAGCCCATGACCGATCCCTCCCGCGGCGCGCGTTTTTCTGCTAGCGTGGCTGCCACTGCTCGACGCAGACATGGCGACCTTGCCATTTGAGAGGATGAAATTTCCGCCATGGTTTTTTTTTTCTTGGCGTGCGGCGTTGAAGGGTTTCTCCTAAGTCTTTCCTCTATGGCGGGGTCAAAGCAATGCTAGTTGGGGCGCGGCCGCGTGATTTGGCGTGCTGCTGAGAGCATTGTCGGAGCGCGGTATGTTTGAATTAACCGTCGCAAATGCGTGCGCGTTCGAATTACCGGGCGTTTTCGCTCATTGAAATACACATACCTTTGACGGGACCACAGCGTCAGTTCGAATAAACCAGAAGTTCGAATTAAGCGTGGTCGAATTAACGAGATTCGACTGTAAAAAGTATTCTGTTACATTGACTTTTTTCAGAGTTCATTTCCTGTGTTTTGTATAAATTTAGATAATGATGTTGCATGATTACCTCCCCTTTACGTCGCTTCCCCGTTTTCTGTTTCCTTATTTGTTTCTTTATCTCACAGGGTTCGGTCTACCACATTTGTCTTCCCTGTGTATTTTGTCTCACATGTTACTTTTTAAAGTACGCCAGTATGAGGGCTCCATAGCTGTTCCTGGGCGCTACAACAAATATTTGATTGAGTGATTGATTAATTGATTGTCTTTGTACCAATATTCAGGCCTCTGGTTGTTCGTGGGCCCATAAAAATATAGACTTGTTTGTTTGTTTATATTATTTCCCAACACTGCTGCAAGGCATGCCTTGAATTATAGTAACATGACGATAATAGAAAATTTGTTAGCCTGCTTTTGTCGAGTATACAGGCATTCTGAAAATATTTGTGAAAAGAAAAAATAAATGTTCCTTTTTTCTCTCTAGAACCTCAAGAACGCAAAGACCAGGAGAAGATGGAAAATATAAGCACTGAAAGATTGGTGTCAACTGACGACACTGTATTTTTAAAACCTATAAGTCATGAAAAATTCTTTATTAAGACAGCTGAGGAAAGAAAAATGCCCGAAGAAGAATCCTTCATTGACCAGTTACCAAAAAGGGCAACTATTGAAGCTTACACCCAAGTTGAAGCAACAAAACTTTTCATACAAGAAGAAATCTCTGTTCAGAAAAAGTTTGTCAAAGAGGAAGTAACTCAAGAAGAAATAAAAGAGACAAAGCAAGCAATCAAACAATGGCCAGAGCCTGTGGAACATGTTCCAGAATTTTTAAAAAAAGTACTAAAGCCAATACCTCGGCATCAGCAAGTAATGCAAGAAGAAGTTGACATATCAGAAATTTCCCACCTTGAAACACTGCCAAAACCTGAGGAAGAACTTCCACATGCTTTGCCAGAAATACGGCAGGAAAGCGATCAACCTTTAAATCAACAAGCACCACAGGACAAGCAGCCTAAAAAGAAAGTGCCTTTGCCACAACAAGAAGAAACAGAAATGCCAGAGTTTTTAACAAAAACATTAAAACCAACAGAAAAGTTCCGCAAGAAAGATATCCCAGAAAAAGTAGAGGAATCTGAACTTCACAAATTCACTAAACGAAAAGTGGCAGTGCCAGAGCAAGCGGACCAGAAAGAAGAATACACTGAAACAGAAGAAGTTACTGAGATCAGCGGGCTACGAAAATTGAAGAAGCCAGAGGAAAGACCACAACACCAAGATGTACCTCTGACAGAGGATACAAGTGAAGTGAGCGATTTCATATATCCAACCCGGCAGAAGGAGAAGCCACTTCACCAAAAACCAAAAGACAAACCAGAAGTTGAAGAAATTCAACTTACACAGAAAGGAAAGCCTGAGAAGAGGGCACCTAAAATCATTGAGAAAACACCTTATGCAAGGACAGTGCATCAGCTACCGATTGACGCCGAAGAAGTGGAAAAACCAGAAAAGCTCACACCAATAGAACACAAGGCTCCGGAACTATATGAAAAGAAAGCTACCATCAAAGTTTTCCAAGTACCAAAACCAAGAATACCAGGAAGAAAAGAAAAAACGCAAGAGCTTCCACTTTTGCAAGAGACCAAACAAATCATTCAAGTTGAATCAATAAAGAAAACTGAGGACATTACACCACCAAAGTATCAAGAACCAGCAGAACGAAAACCTGAAAAAAAGTCGGAAGCCCCAGCAGACACAATTGTGAAAAAGAAGGATGAACCACGAAAAATTACAACAGAGGCGACGGAGGTACCAGGCATCGCTGATATTAAGACAGCCCAGCTCACGGACATTCTCACTGAATCCACGGAGAAGCCAAAGGAAGTGACGCAGATCGTTTACGAAACAGAGGAGGTGCTTGAAGAAACAGAAACAATTGATCTCGCTAAGGTATCAAAGCCAAAAAAACCAAAAAGAATAGTGATGCCTGATGAAGAGGAATTGCCAACGGTAGAAGAAGCTGTAGAGCAAATAGTAGACCTACAATCAGTAGCATGGCCGAAGAAAAAACCTGGGGAAGAAGAAACGCCTCAGCAAAAACCCGAGAGAAAAACCGTAGTTGAAGATATTACCATATCTACACGGGAAGAAAAGCCACGCAAAATTATACCACTAGACATCACGACTGAAGCTGTGGAAATTCCAGATATCACTGATGTTAAGACTATCTCGCACAGAGATATCATCACTGAATCTCTGCAAAGGCCTAAAGAAGTTGCTCAGGTTGAATACAAGACAGAGGAAGTCATTGAGGAGAAAGAAACAATTGAACTCGCCAAGGTACCTAAGCCAAAGAAGCCAAAGAAAAAGAAAAAACCCGAAGAGGAGGAAGAAGCACCAGTTGGGGAAGAAACAGAGCAAACAGTAGACCTTGAGTCGAAAGCACGACCAAAGGAAGAGAAGCCAAAGGAAGAGCCAATGGTTGAAGAAATTACAATCTTTAAAAAAGAGGAAAAACCACGAGAAATAACAACAGAGGCTGTCGAAATTCCAGATATCACTGATGTTAAGACTATCCAGCGCACAGATATCACCACTGAATCTCTGGAAAGGCCTAAAGAAATTGCTAAAGTTGAGTATAAGACAGAGGAAGTGGTTGAAGAGACGGAAACAATTGAATTGGCAAAGGTACCGAAGCCGAAGAAGCCAAAGAAAAAGAAGAAACCCGAAGAGGAGGAGGAAGCACCAGTTGTGGAAGAGACAGAGCAAATAGTAGACCTCGAGTCGAAAGCACGACCAAAGGAAGAGAAGCCAAAGGAAGAGCCAGTGGTTGAAGAAATGACTATTCTTAAGAAAGAAAAGAAACCACGAGAAATAACAACTGAGGCTGTCGAAATTCCAGATATCACGGACGTTAAGACTACACAGCGCACAGATATCATCACTGAATCTCTAGAAAGGCCCAAGGAAATTGCTCAAGTAGAATACAAAACAGAGGAGGTGGTTGAAGAAACTGAAACGATTGAATTGGCCAAGGTACCTAAGCCAAAGAAGCCAAAGAAAAAGAAAAAACCCGAAGACGAGGAAGAAGCACCAGTTGGGGAAGAAACAGAGCAAGCAGTAGACCTTGAGTCGAAAGCACGACCAAAGGAAGAGAAGCCAAAGGAAGAGCCAATGGTTGAAGAAATTACAATCTTTAAAAAAGAGGAAAAACCACGAGAAATAACAATAGAGGCTGTCGAAATTCCAGATATCACTGATGTTAAGACTATCCAGCGCACAGATATCACCACTGAATCTCTGGAAAGGCCTAAAGAAATTGCTAAAGTTGAGTATAAGACAGAGGAAGTGGTTGAAGAGACGGAAACAATTGAATTGGCAAAGGTACCGAAGCCGAAGAAGCCAAAGAAAAAGAAGAAACCCGAAGAGGAGGAGGAAGCACCAGTTGTGGAAGAGACAGAGCAAATAGTAGACCTCGAGTCGAAAGCACGACCAAAGGAAGAGAAGCCAAAGGAAGAGCCAGTGGTTGAAGAAATGACTATTCTTAAGAAAGAAAAGAAACCACGAGAAATAACAACTGAGGCTGTCGAAATTCCAGATATCACGGACGTTAAGACTACACAGCGCACAGATATAATCACAGAATCGCTAGAAAGGCCCAAAGAAATTGCTCAGGTTGAATACAAGACAGAGGAAGTTGTTCAAGAGACGGAAACAATTGAATTGGCCAAGGTACCTAAGCCAAAGAAGCCAAAGAAAAAGAAGAAACCCGAAGAGGAGGAGGAAGCGCCAGTTGTGGAAGAGACAGAGCAAACGGCAGACCTTGAGTCGAAAGCACGACCAAAGGAAGAGAAGCCAAAGGAAGAGACAGTGGTTGAAGAAATTACTGTCCTTAAGAAAGAGGAAAAACCACGAGATATAACGACTGAGGCTGTGGAAATTCCAGATATCGCTGATGTTAAGACTATCCAGCGCACAGATATCATCACTGAATCTCTGGAAAGGCCTAAAGAAATTGCTCATGTTGAGTATACGACCGAGGAAGTGGTTGAAGAAACTGAAACAATTGAACTGGCCAAGGTGCCTAAGCCAAAAAAGCCAAAGAAAAAGAAGAAACCCGAAGAGGAGGAGGAAGCAGCAGTAGTGGAAGAGACAGAGCAAATAATAGACCTCGAGTCGAAAGCACGACCAAAGGAAGAGAAGCCAAAGGAAGAGCCAGTGATTGAAGAAATTACTATCCTGAAGAAAGAAGAGAAACCACGAGAAATAACAGCTGAGGCTGTTGAAATTCCAGATATCACTGATGTTAAGACTATCCAGCGCACAGATATCATCACTGAATCTCTAGAAAGGCCCAAGGAAATTGCTCAGGTTGAGTACAAGACGGAGGAAGTCGTTGAAGAGACGGAAACAATTGAATTGGCCAAGGTACCTAAGCCAAAGAAACCAAAGAAAAAGAAGAAACCCGAAGAGGAGGAGGAAGCACCAGTTGTGGAAGAGACAGAGCAAATAGTCGATCTCGAGTCAAAAGTACGGCCAAAGGAAGAGAAGCGAGAGGAAGAGCCAGTGGTTGAAGAAATCACTATCCTTAAGAAGGAGGAAACACCTCGAGAAATCACGACTGAGGCTGTGGAAATTCCAGATATCACTGATGTTAAGAGCATCCAGCGCACAGATATCATCACTGAATCTCTGGAACGGCCTAAAGAAATTGCTCAAGTTGAGTATAAGACCGAGGAAGTGGTTGAAGAAACTGAAAGAATTGAATTGGCCAAGGTGCCTAAGTCAAAGAAGCCAAAGAAAAAGAAGAAACCCGAAGAGGAGGAGGAAGCACCAGTTGTGGAAGAGACAGAGCAAATAGTCGATCTTGAGTCGAAAGCACGGCCAAAGGAAGAGAAGCGAAGGGAAGAGCCAGTGGTTGAAGAAATCACTATCCTTAAGAAGGAGGAAAGACCACGAGAAATCACGACTGAGGCTGTGGAAATTCCAGATATCACTGATGTTAAGAGTATCCAGCGCACAGATATCATCACTGAATCTCTGGAACGGCCTAAAGAAATTGCTCAAGTTGAGTATAAGACCGAGGAAGTGATTGAAGAAACTGAAACAATTGAATTGGCCAAGGTGCCTAAGCCAAAGAAGCCAAAGAAAAAGAAGAAACCCGAAGAGGAGGAGGAAGCACCAGTTGTGGAAGAGACAGAGCAAGTAGTAGACCTCGAGTCGAAAGCACGACCAAAGGAAGAGAAGCCAAAGGAAGAGCCATTAGTTGAAGAAATTACTATCCTTAAGAAAGAGGAGAAACCACGAGAAATAACAACTGAGGCTGTCGAAATTCCAGATATCACTGATGTTAAGAGTATCCAGCGCACAGATATCATCACTGAATCTATGGAAAGGCCTAAAGAAATTGCTCAAGTTGAGTATAAGACCGAGGAAGTGGTTGAAGAAACTCAAACAATTGAATTGGCCAAGGTGCCTAAGCCAAAGAAGCCAAAGAAAAAGAAGAAACCCGAAGAGGAGGAGGAAGCACCAATTGTGGAAGAGACAGAGCAAATAGTAGACCTCGAGTCGAAAGCACGACCAAAGGAAGAGCCAGTAGTTGAAGAAATTGCTATCCTTAAGAAAGAGGAGAAACCACGAGAAATAACAACTGAGGCTGTCGAAATTCCAGATATCACTGATGTTAAGAGTATCCAGCGCACAGATATCATCACTGAATCTCTGGAACGGCCTAAAGAAATTGCTCAAGTTGAGTATAAGACCGAGGAAGTGATTGAAGAAACTGAAACAATTGAATTGGCCAAGGTGCCTAAGCCAAAGAAGCCAAAGAAAAAGAAGAAACCCGAAGAGGAGGAGGAAGCACCAGTTGTGGAAGAGACAGAGCAAGTAGTAGACCTCGAGTCGAAAGCACGACCAAAGGAAGAGAAGCCAAAGGAAGAGCCATTAGTTGAAGAAATTACTATCCTTAAGAAAGAGGAGAAACCACGAGAAATAACAACTGAGGCTGTCGAAATTCCAGATATCACTGATGTTAAGAGTATCCAGCGCACAGATATCATCACTGAATCTATGGAAAGGCCTAAAGAAATTGCTCAAGTTGAGTATAAGACCGAGGAAGTGGTTGAAGAAACTGAAACAATTGAATTGGCCAAGGTGCCTAAGCCAAAGAAGCCAAAGAAAAAGAAGCAACCCGAACAGGAAGAGGAAGCACCAGTTGTGGAAGAGACAGAGCAAATAGTAGACCTCGAGTCGAAAGCACGACCAAAGGAAGAGAAGCCTAAGGAAGAGCCCGTGGTTGAAGAAATTACTATTCTTAAGAAAGCGGAGAAACCACGAGATATAACAACTGAGGCTGTCGAAATTCCAGATATCACAGATGTTAAGACTATTCAGCGCACAGATATCATCACTGAGTCTCTAGAAAGGCCCAAGGAAATTGCTCAGGTTGAATACAAGACGGAGGAAGTCGTAGAAGAGACGGAAACAATTGAATTGGCCAAGGTGCCTAAGCCAAAGAAGCCAAAGAAAAAGAAGCAACCCGAACAGGAGGAGGAAGCACCAGTTGTAGAAGAGACAGAGCAAATAGTAGACCTCGAGTCGAAAGCACGACCAAAGGAAGAGAAGCCAAAGGAAGAGCCAGTGGTTGAAAAAATTACTATCCTTCAGAAAGAGGAGAAACCCCGAGAAATAACAACTGAGGCTCTCGAAATTCCAGATATCACTGATGTTAAGAGTATCCAGCGCACAGATATCATCACTGAATCTCTAGAAAGGCCCAAGGAAATTGCTCAGGTTGAATACAAGACGGAGGAAATCGTTGAAGAGACGGAAACAATTGAATTGGCCAAGGTACCTAAGCCAAAGAAGCCAAAGAAAAAGAAAAAACCCGAAGAGGAGGAGGAAGCACCAGTTGTGGAAGAGACAGAGCAAATAGTAGACCTCGAGTCGAAAGCACGACCAAAGGAAGAGCCAGTGGTTGAAGAAATTACTATCCTTCAGAAAGAGGAGAAACCCCGAGAAATAACAACTGAGGCTGTCGAAATTCCAGATATCACTGATGTTAAGAGTATCCAGCGCACAGATATCATCACTGAATCTCTAGAAAGGCCCGAGGAAATTGCTCAGGTTGAGTACAAGACGGAGGAAATCGTGGAAGAGACGGAAACAATTGAATTGGCCAAGGTACCTAAGCCAAAGAAGCCAAAGAAAAAGAAAAAACCCGAAGAGGAGGAGGAAGCACCAGTTGTGGAAGAGACAGAGCAAATAGTAGACCTCGAGTCGAAAGCACGACCAAAGGAAGAGAAGCCAAAGGAAGAGCCAGTGGTTGAAGAAATTACTATCCTTCAGAAAGAGGAGAAACCCCGAGAAATAACAACTGAGGCTGTCGAAATTCCAGATATCACTGATGTTAAGAGTATCCAGCGCACAGATATCATCACTGAATCTCTAGAAAGGCCCGAGGAAATTGCTCAGGTTGAATACAAGACGGAGGAAATCGTTGAAGAGACGGAAACAATTGAATTGGCCAAGGTACCTAAGCCAAAGAAGCCAAAGAAAAAGAAAAAACCCGAAGAGGAGGAGGAAGCACCAGTTGTGGAAGAGACAGAGCAAATAGTAGACCTCGAGTCGAAAGCACGACCAAAGGAAGAGAAGCCTAAGGAAGAGCCAGTGGTTGAAGAAATTACTATCCTTCAGAAAGAGGAGAAACCCCGAGAAATAACAACTGAGGCTGTCGAAATTCCAGATATCACTGATGTTAAGAGTATCCAGCGCACAGATATCATCACTGAATCTCTAGAAAGGCCCAAGGAAATTGCTCAGGTTGAATACAAGACGGAGGAAATCGTTGAAGAGACGGAAACAATTGAATTGGCCAAGGTACCTAAGCCAAAGAAGCCAAAGAAAAAGAAAAAACCCGAAGAGGAGGAGGAAGCACCAGTTGTGGAAGAGACAGAGCAAATAGTAGACCTCGAGTCGAAAGCACGACCAAAGGAAGAGAAGCCAAAGGAAGAGCCAGTGGTTGAAGAAATTACTATCCTTCAGAAAGAGGAGAAACCCCGAGAAATAACAACTGAGGCTGTCGAAATTCCAGATATCACTGATGTTAAGAGTATCCAGCGCACAGATATCATCACTGAATCTCTAGAAAGGCCCAAGGAAATTGCTCAGGTTGAATACAAGACGGAGGAAATCGTTGAAGAGACGGAAACAATTGAATTGGCCAAGGTACCTAAGCCAAAGAAGCCAAAGAAAAAGAAAAAACCCGAAGAGGAGGAGGAAGCACCAGTTGTGGAAGAGACAGAGCAAGTAGTAGACCTCGAGTCGAAAGCACGACCAAAGGAAGAGAAGCCAAAGGAAGAGCCGGTGGTTGACGAAATTACTATCCTTGAGAAAGAGGTAAAACCACTAGAAATTACGACTGAGGCTTTGGAAATTCCAGATATAACTGATGTTAAGACTATTCAGCGCACAGATATCATTACTGAATCTCTGGAAAGGCCTAAGGAAATTGCTCAGATTGAATACAAAACAGAGGAAGTTATTGAAGAGATCGAAACAATTGAATTGGCCAAGGCTCCTAAGCCAAAGAAGCCAAAGAAAAAGAAGAAACCTGAAGAGGAGGAGGAAATGCTAGTTGTGGAAGAGACAGAGCAAATAGTAGACCTTGAGTCAAAAGCACGACCTATGGAAGAGAAGCCTGAGGAAGCACCACAAGGAATTACAACAGAGGCAGTAGAAACACCAGACATTGCATATATTAAAACTATCCAGCACACTGATATTGTCACTGAAGCTGTGGAGAAACCTAAGGAAATTATAGAGCTAGAGGACATCACCGAAGAGGTCATTGAAGAAACAGAAACATTTGATGTGGCTAAACTTAAGAAGCCTAAGAAGCCTAAAAGAAAAGGGAAGCCAGAGGAAAAAGAGAGAGAAGATATTACCGTTATAGAAGAAATATCAGTTGTTAAGAAAAGGACAGTAGAAACTGCCGAGGGCTTTAAAGATGTTCTTCAGACTGAGTTCACACAAGCACATGTTTCTGAGGAGTTAGTTGTCTCTGAAATTCCAGAAGCAACAAGTGCCCACATAAGCCTTGTTGAAAGCCGTCCTGTTGTTATAGAAGAAATTAGCAGTGAGTTAAACACTGGTGAACTGGAAACTGATGAAAAGCCAAAGGAAGAGAGACCACATACAGCATTAACAGAAAGCAAAGCAGTTACTATTGAAGAAGCATTCACTTCTGAAATGCCAGAAACTGTGAGTGTGCCTCAACAAGAAACACACGAGGCATCACAAAGTGTAATAATAGAAGAAAAGTCCCTGGTTGTTGAGGAGACCACATGTGAACAGTATGCTCCAGAATTCCTTGCTAAGGCACCCAGAAAAAAGCAAAAGGCAAAAAAAGTCCTGGAGCCTCAGCAATCAGTAGAAGTATTGGAAGCTGAAACTCTTTTGAGTACGCAAGAGTTAAAAGCACTGCCAAGAGAAAAATACCAGAAAGCACTAGGCATACTAGAGGAACAGTGCCTTGCTGTTAGTGACATAGGAGAAGAGGAAATAGCATCGGAGTTTGCCCCTGATGATGTTCTCTCAAAGGAAGCTAGCAAGACTTTGCTCCTCTTTCCACAACGTCAAATTGATGTGATAGAAGTAATACCGGGTGTTGCCAGTGAGGAGCTTGTTATTGAAAAAACAGCAGAAAAGAAAGGAAACTTAACCTTTGTTGAAGAGTCAAGAGAAGTTTCAGCAATTTTGGAGGAGGTTCCTGCCGAGTTCCAGTCTGTAGACGTTCCAACAAAAGCTCTTACATCTAGAATAACTGAGACAGCCAGGAGCTACCCACAGTATGAAGAGCAGGCAGCGGAATTTCATGAGGACATACCTATGCAAGCGCACGCTGGCGAAAGTCATGTAGAATTGACAAGAGGAACACCTGCAGTGCATGAGGTTGTTACTGAATTTTTGGCATCAGTGGAACGGGAATCTGTGGCGTCAGTTTCACATGTGGAGATTCCCAGAGAAGTCACCACAACTGAAGAGATGGCTGCTCATTTTGATATATCTGCACCAGAAAAAACACATCTAACAGTGGAGTTCACAGAGGTTCCACGTGACGCCATTGAGATCCATGAGCTAGCTGCCGAATTCAAGGCAGATACGATGAAATCATTGCAGCCAGGATCGACAAATACAGGCGATGTGAAATCCTGTGTTGACACTGTAGAGATGGCACCATTATTTGAGGCACCATCAGTCAAGGAAGAAACCCTTGTGAAAGATATTGTGGATGTTCGAAGGGAGACTCTATTCATTGAAGAAATACAAACAGAAGAGCAAACCCACGAAGCAGGCCTTGCAATCATTCCAGAGAAGAAAACTGCCCAGTCGTCGAAAGTCCTACCATCAGAGCACCTCTCCATTCAGGTAACGTGTTTCACAATGTTGATGCAAGCACAGACAAAGTTACAAATTCAAACAAGAGTAACATGAAGGGATTATTTAGCACATTAAGGAAAAAATTGTCATTTAAAAGATATTCAACTGCCATTTTGTAATGCAGTTCAGTCGACAACAGGCTTTGCATGCTTTCAGATTACTATACAACTTGTTACATACAATGTTTCAGTGAAGACTTTAAATAATTATTTAACACAGAGCAGTATAAATAATCACATTATTCAGATGACATATTATTAATGCTAGCAGACATGATACTTGTATTAAATTACAGAAAATTTCCAATCAACCAATTTCACTAATTAAAGTAATTTTAATTATTGCATTATGGCACATAATGTAATTTCTGAATAGAAGCTAGTCAATGCTCCAGGCACATTCACTTATTAAGAATCCCAAGGTTGCCAGCAGTTATGGAACATTCATCCCCAATATCTGCCAGGCATTCGTTATTCCGCACAGTTTTCTTTTGCAGTGCAGAAAAACGCTCTATTAGAAAATAAGTGAATACATTATGATAAAATGTCAGTATAAAGTAAAAACAAGTAAACACCAGAAGAAATATTTAATTGCTTTCAAAATTTATTACACCGTTTAGTGTCGTTACAGATGTGCTTTTTCTCTGTAAACGGTCAACATTTGTATGGAGTGTATATTGTATGTTTAAAACAATTTCGCTTTGGTATGCAGCAAGGTAAGTTAATAAACAAAAGTAAACTCGCTTTTGTCTCACACATGGGTAGCAATAACACAACTTTTTGGTAGCTTTTGCATGATTTGACAGTTTGAAACTGAGAAAATATATTTTGCAGAAATTTCACTAAAAATGGAACATAAAGCTCACGATTAATTAGCGCCTTACGGTTTCATTATGTGCATTTGAACATATACGAACACTGGGCCAGTTTGTCTTGTGCTTTCCGTTTTTGTGCATGTACCTGTCTTCAATATCCATCGCAGCAAGAACTTGATCAGCATGATTCAAGAACCTGCAGCAATGTTGATAGAATAAAATAGGGTCACTTTCATGCACTGCCAGGCTAAAAGTAATGTGTGTTAGTTACTACAAGATGTTGGTGTCCATGCGGAATTGAAGTGAGTAAGTTATTGGTAGAAGTATTGCAAGCAGGGAGTGGCGTTGCACCCCAGCATATGGCAGTATACACCTGTATGTTTGGGCACAAAGTTTATGTATTTTGTGACCATAAAGACAGAGGTGCAACAAGTTTCCATATGGGACAGCATGGTTACTAAGTTGCCACATTGTTTTCTGCGTATGCATGCTTAAAAGGACAGTATTAACCAGGCTATAGTCATGCTATTGCAGTCTCTCGTAGGGTATCATTAATTTCACCTTTGTCAAATAATATCGCTAAACTAGACAATCACCCTCCATCACTAGTCAAGTAATAAAGGACAGAAAATTCTGCACTGGTTGGAAATTGATTGATTAAAAACCCTCTACCTGACAGCAATAAAGCAAGGCTAAGAAAATACTGTATTACTGGTCGCATAGGAACCAAATGCATGACCTTTCAGCAATATGGCTGGTGCTATAGGAAGTAAGCTTCCAGTTCATCAGTGACGGCAGGTGCTTGGAAAAGCTAGTACTGCTCGCAAAGCATGTGCTGCATGTTAATTTATGCACTAGTAAGAAAGAGGGTGATGACTGTGACCTCAAGGGGAAATTAAGCCATGAGGAATAAGGCGAAAATGCAATGGTACTAGTTTAGCAAATTGGACTGATCACTTGAAAAAAAAATTTAGTGTATCCTACGGTTATGTGGAAATGTGTGTTCAGCGAAGCTTTCATTCATGTTTGCATAATATAGTTTACAAAAGCATAAGGGAAAATAATTGTAAGGACAGAAATGTTTCTATAAATGACTGCAGATATCAAGTAATTTTTCAGTTCTCTTCAGCCAACTTCTGTTTTCTGTTGCTGACTTCTTCCCTTCTCTGTAGCTCAACACTCCTTGCTCATTGCATGGTATGATTATATTTTGTTTGTTGTTGTTGACCTGAGAGGATTTGTTCATTTTCCTTCTGCTTTGTTCGTTTCATTTATTTCTCCACACTTCACTCCTCTGTAGCTCATTGCTCCTCACTCATTCACGCTCTGGTGGCATTTTCTTCACCTCATTCATTCTCCACACTCGACTGCTTCGGTTGCATGCTTCTCGTTCACTTCTCTGTAGCAGACTTCTTTATTTTTCGTTGCTAATTTCTTCACTTGCTGCCTGTTGTAATTTTATTTAAAATTCTGGGGTTTTACTTGCCAATACCCGGACCTTTTGTTGTCGTTCTCTATGCGTGAACATAGTGGCTAAAGTTCCCTACTCGGCAAGACAGCACCCGCAAATTTGTGGGAAGAGGCAAAGAAATTTTCATTTAAAACACCGCGAGCTTCTGTTGAACCACCTTTAGTATGATGGCAAATGTCTATTTAGATTATGTAGCCTCATTTGCTGTTCGTAACTATGAAAGGATCTTGCAGAAAGATAAATGGCTCAACCTACATGGTCATGTGGGAGATACGATCTCTCCGATGCTATTCACAGCGTGTTTACAGGAGGTATTCAGAGACCTGGATTGGGAAGAATTGGGGACAAGAGTTAATGGAGAAAACCTTAGTAGCTTACGATTCGCTGATGATTTTGTCTTGCTTAGTAACTCAGGAGACCAATTGCAATGTATGTTCACTGACCTGGACAGGCAAAGTAGAAGGGTGGGTCTAAAAATTAATCTGCAGAAAACTAAAGTAATGTTTAACAGTCTCGGAAGAGAACAGCAATTTACGATAGGTAGCGAGGCACTGGAAGTGGTATGGGAATGCATCTACTTAGGGCAGGTAGTGACCGCGGATTCGGATCATGAGACTGAAATAATCAGAAGAATAAAAATGGGCTGGGGTGCTTTTGGCAGGCATTCTCAGATCATGAACAGCAGGTTGCCATTATCCCTTAAGAGAAAAGTGTGTAACAGCTGTGTCTTACCAGTACTCACCTATGGGGCAGAAACCTGAGGCTTCCGAAAAGGGTTCTACTTAAATTGAGGATCACACAACGATCTATGGAAAGAAGAATGATGGGTGTAACGTTAAGGGATAAAAAGAGAGCAGATTGGGTGAGGGAACAAACATGAGTTAATTACATCTTAGTTGACATCAAGAAAAGTAAATGGGCATGGGCAGGGCATGTAATGAGGAGGGAAGATAACCAATGGTATTTAAGGGTTACGGACTGGATTCCAAAAGAAGGGAAGCGTAGCAAGGGGCAGCAGAAAGTTAGGTGGGTGGATGAGATTAAGAAGTTTGCGGGCACGACATGGCCACAATTAGCACATGACCGGGGCAATTGGAGAAGTATGGGAGACGCCTTTGCCCTGCAGTGGGCATAGCCAGGCTCATGATGATGGTATGGTCATGGTTCTACATAATAGTCTGCACCATCACCATTTTCACTGCCTAACACAAGAACTCTAACAAGAATGAGCAGCAGGGAGCTATTGTGAATGTAAATTTTGCAGCCACCGACAAAGCATGCATTATCCTGTCAGCATTGTTCTTCACTTACCATCAACCACTCAGATGTCGAAAGAACTAAAGTTGGAATATAAATTCAAAGTGCACGTATATTGGCGCACTGAGTAATGAAAGACTGGCATTACATTTTATTCTTATTTTCTGAAAGTGAACACTACTACTAGACATGTTGCATTTGCTTGTACAACAGGCCACCTGCATGAGTAGTTAAAGCAGTGCCTTTGAGGTGGCAAGGTTTCAACAGAAACAATGCCAATAGCTGCTATAGACTAAGTGTGAGATCGAACTAATAAGCCAAGCTGGCTTGCAGTCTGTTTATAATTCGTTGCATTAACGCAAATTGAAGATTATGTAGAAACTGTTTAGATTCAGTAGTTATATACACATAGGCAGTCCTTGTGAAACAGACAGAACAAACTAATATATGCATCATAACATCACATTTGCTTTTATTGCAACAAGTAATACAGATGCACACAAAAAGACACAAACTATTGTGGTCTCATTCTCTTTGCTAACCTAATGCATGAGTCAGGCTCGTTCTGGATGGGAGATGGAAGAAACGTGCCTGTCATATGCATCTTTCATACTTGTGTCTAATTTATGCCAAATGCTTTGGTATCCAAAGCTGGCTCTGTACTGCTTGCATTTCTTTCTTGATGTCCAAACACTCTTAAGTATACTGACGTTGACCCTCATATAGTAGGTTTTGTGCACAGGTCTTTCTGAACCTCTTCCCAGTGCAATAAGCATGGCCGTACAAATTTGCCAGCTTTACAGTACATGCCCAAAACTTTGCCAGTGTACGCAGCAACTCTGTTTTATTGATTATGTCTACCATTGCAAGTTACCAATGTTTGTAAGTTTTGAGCTTTAAATGCAGTATATTTGTAAACTGAAGGATAATTAAATAAATAATCATGTTTCCGGAGTTTCCAAAAATGATCCACCAAACTTTCGCAGTGCTGGAGATGCCACATACATTTCTTTGCGTCAGTTTGTGTAGTTGAGCCACTCAATGATTTGCTGTCTGGCAAATTAGTGGGTTGCTGACTTATTAGAAAATGTGCAAATGTGCACGATTATAGGAGTCTATTGATCTCAGTCAGGTGCTGTACTCAGTATTGTGAACACATTGCAACCCCAGTGAGAAAAGTACCGAGTTGTTCTCCAAAAAATATCTCATCGAAGGAGTTCTCAAGAAATGTCTTTGGGCTTCACTAACCATTCCCACCAATGCCCTATCCTCAATCATGAGGCACATGAAGTATTTACAATTAAGTATTTATGTAGAGATGCACAAGTGGAGTTACTTTCTTCCAGCATTGTCATAATAAATGAAACTTGGCAATCCTTGTCTTGCAGAAAAAAATGGTAGAATGCCAGCAGGAAAGCTTGTGCCAATTCAAAACATATTGCTCTCGTGCATACTTACGCCAGCAGCACATTAAAGAATCATAGATGGTTTAAATTAATCCAGAGTCCCCCACTACAGCATGCATCATAACCAGGTTGTGGCTTTGGCATACTAAATCCCAGAATTTAATTTGATTTTAGTTATGTGAGCAACTGGTATGATGTACACTTTGTGATTTCAGCTTCAAGTTCCGTTTTAAAAAATTGGGCCCTTTGATATCGACTCCAGTAGCGTTCAATAACACAGACCTCTTATAGTTGTGCGTGCAGGAAGTTAAGTGTGCCATAGCTATGATGGCTTTGGTCAAAAACATGCTTGAACCATGCTGCAGGTTATCGCTATCTTTGTCACACACCATGCCCATATAACCCAAAACAGGCCGCCTACATGGTTCACTGAAGCTATTGTGCCTTTACACATCATGTAAACATGCAAAGCTCCTAGCCCCAGAACCGTAAAGTGATGCATGTCTAGCAGCAACAATGAATGTTCGGTTTTTGGCATTTATTTGACGTTTTCCAGTCCTCCACCAATGCATACTAGTCTGTATTCGTCCATAAAATCGCAAAGGTCTGCCAGATTTGAATTATCTTGTAAACACTGCCTTTTAAGCAGGATTGGTAGTTATGCTGTTAAAGCATCATTTCGAACCAAGTGAATCCAATGATGCCTCGCCAGTAAAATGCTCCACAGTGAGCAATTCCTCACTTGCTTCAACATTCTTCACAGACTTTGTGTACCTGCGCAGTAGCTCAATGCTGCTTAAAAATTAAGAACTATATCTTGCCACTTCAAACATATTGACTGGCCTGATTTTACGATCACAGCATAATTTGTTACGGGCATGGGTTAGTGGTCGTGCAAGAGTCGGCTTCTATTTCTGAGCATTTCATGCGGGGCCAGTGGTATGGATTTTGTTACGTACAAACTGGTCCTTGTTACAGTACTTCCTGTTAGTAAAGCCATCAAAGGAGATTACTTTCAGCTAAGGCATTTGTCTTTAACTCTCTTCTCACTTTACTTTCCAAAGTTATGAAGTTCCTTCTTATATTATTATTTTCTTTTAACTACGACTAAGCAGTAGCTGTCACAATCATATAGTGGCTAAATTTCCTTATTTTACTTTACCTTCCATAGAAAAAAATAGGGGTAAGGGTTTTGTTTCCAGGACAAATTTATTTTGTTACCTCGAACACCCCTTGTGAGAGGTATTACATTGAAGGGCGCAGGGGGGATGAGGTGGATTGATTGTTTTTTATGTACTTTATTTTGCTGGGATAGTAATGTGTACAGCATCGGTTCCCATCTCTCGATGTTTATACAGAGAAGCAATCTGTGGGAACACGTATAGAATCAGAAAGGTAACGTCTATTACAGTACAAGCTGTGTACAAGTGCAAAAACCCCAGACTGCAGCTGGGGTCCGTAAACATAAGCCCAATTTGGCTTAGGTAGTAGTTGAAAAACAAGTATGAAAGGAGAGACAGGGACACACGTAGCACAACATGTGTATGTGTCGCTCGTTTTGTCGTTTTGTCCCACGACACAATATTTACATTAACTACCAGATTCCATACTCGCGTGCCATGAGACACCAGATAACATGTACATTTTGAAAGGGGGCACTTCATAAACAGCTACTGTATTATTCATGTAAAGAAAGGAGTACTAACTAAACAAGAACAAGGGTCAAGCACTCATCCTCCATGTTTCCTTGCCCTCTGCCATTGTTCAACATGGGCGGCTTTTCTACTCACAAATGAATATGTACCAACTCTATTTTCTCCATACATTTTATAGGTTTTATGACATGAACCACTGTGCAAGATGTATACAAAGTACATGCAACTTGCCGTGAGGTCCGAGATATCTACCAGTTTATAAACCCAGCACGGTGCATCCAAGCAGACCACATGCGCTCCACTGGTGCCTCCATGCCTACTTGACTTACCTTTACAGGTGTCTCAAGTGACACCAGATCATGGGACGAGCGAGCTTCCTACTGAAGTGCCTACACAAAAGCATCTCAAGCACTCTATTGTGGAAGGAGTGTCCATGACACATGAGGTGGCCACTGTGCTTGGTAAGTTGAGATGAAGCGTATTCGCATTGAGTGCAAAACATGTTACTTTTTGTATGTTATCACTCACTGTGATATATATTTACTATTTAAGTGAAAAGCCCTCAAATGAAAAGAACTATGGGCAGATGGTGATATGTCCAAGGTAAGTTACATGTGATATTAACCGCAGTTGGTTGCTATTAATACATTTGCTTGACAAGTTGCCTATAATTGCTACTCAAGCTGCGTGTCAAACTAACGTACCACTGATCATATCTGTTCTTCCGACCAGCTGCAGTTACATTGTAGACCAGTTGTATAAATCTAGAACATGCAGGAAGGAGAAAACAATAAAATAATTGAGAGATCATTAAAAATGTTGCTGATACTGTCATCTTGAGCAGGAATTGCGAATTGAACCAAGTGAGTCATAACATAATTATGTCACCACCTTGTTGCTATATGAGTAAATATTAGGGTGGTAACTTTTAACTTACCAAATGAAAAAGCAACGTACATGTATAAGCAGCACAGCACATAACGTTCCCCACGAGACTTCTCCAGCACTTGAATAAGTAGATCAGTACCTGCACAAATAAGACAAACTAGCTGTTGGCAAAAACAGTGCAAATGTTATACAAAATGAGCCTTGCAGTTTTACAGGGCTAGAAAACTGCATCATATAGGCTGTGTGTTACAAGTGGTCTACATTTTTGCTTTTAAAGAATTTGAACTCACATACTGCAATACTGTCGGCAATGCTTTCAAACCTATGATTAACATGCATTTTCACAATGACACTAATGAGTGCCCCGTAAGTCTGCGTAGAGGTGCAATATAAACACCAACTCTTATTTCTGCACATTGGATTTATGTTCACACAGCCATCATATTTAACAGCTTGTGCAACCAAAATACACTGCCAAAGTGCCCAAATTCTGAAATTCAAAATAAAACATGTCACTTGCAATTGATCTAACTTGGATATATGAAATGTAACCAATATTGATATTAACTGTGGCATGTATGAGTAAATGAGTCATCTTTTAGTGTATCTGCACTAACCTTAAATGAAGACACCACATTAGAAACTGTTCAAGCACTTACAGCTCTGATAGAACAGATTACATAACAGATTATCATATGCACAAGGAAAAGATTTACCAAAGAACATTTTTATGCGAGGCAAACATAGGCCTTTTCTTCGCCATTTTATTAGGTATTTAGAGCAATGGAAGCTTGATAGCGCATACCCTGTGCCCTGGTGCAGCTTCATATCTGCCATTAATTCTCAATAACATTCCTTTTTTTCTCAAGTGTGCACAAGCTGTAACATCAGGCACACGATTCTTCAGGTTATATTCGTGAAAAAAATAATTTTTAAAGCCTTCCTGACACATTTTACAGCATACGGGAATAATACAGCACCTGTAAAGTATTTATGGCATTTTAAAATGAATTAAATCCCTTTAACTGATATGTGTACTTCTTTTACCTTATATTTTTTCCTTCTTTCATAGTGAGAACAGTATTGCAGCTTCCACAAGTGCTCATACTTGCAGCTAATGACTGGAAGGAATGTATTATAACCATGTTTAATTTAACTAGTGGTGCACATGGTTACTGTAGTGTACTGCTGAAATTTGCAAGCAGGAATGAAAGGGGCAAAACAACATAGGACTGTCGTGTTGGCTCTCCCATGTTGTGTTTGTAAATTTAGGCTCTACACTACACTAATAAGGAATGAACTATCTCAGATGAAACTGTTTTTGGTGCACATTGTTATGAAATAAGGTGCCAAAGTTTCACAGCAGTATGTATTATGATTGATGAGCGTGTTGTACTTGTAGAGCTCATAAGTGTCAAATAGCTCAAGGGCAATTAAAGTAAGCCTCCCTGCTCAAACTTTGAGTTTCAATTTATTATTAATTCAAGATACAATCCATTAGATGCAAAGTATATACAGAATTTGTCAATCAAAATACTGTTGCAGTTTATACAGAATATATATACTAAAGCTCATCCATTTAAGAGTACTGTGCACTAAAATCTATCACATAGACATATTTTGATGTATTAAAGTAACAATATCATGAACATCAGGGTGCTGTGAGAAGCTATAGATGGTAGTAGTGGCAGTATTGTTTCAAGTTGTTCTGTAGTGACACTTGACTTTGCAGTGTGTCACTTGAAGTGATGCTATGAAGTTCTTGTAGACATGCACATAACCAAATTATGTGTCCCACAGGTCGACAGGCACATATTAAGTGCCATCCACTCGGGGCTCTTGCATGCACTGTAAAAAACTTACTCGATTTCACTTAAGTTCTCTTTTCATCTTATGGCGACTTGTGTCATTTTTTGAAGCAGCCACTGTAGTTGTAGGAGTATATAAAACATGCACAAGATGTCATATCTGAGTGTGAAATATTTACCAGACTAGCAATATACTATTTTTCTTTTTTTATCACTACCTCAGAAATTGAGCGAAACGAGGTGCACATGTACTCCATTTGTCACAAAAAACAACAACAAAATGCTAGCTCTGGTATCCAGGAAGGACCTGTAGCTGGAATAGGGCAGGCAATGCACCTCGTGCCATACTGATGGTGTTCCAAAGCATGAGAAAGTGTTTACGTATACCATGAATCAGACTGTTACTAAAACTTTTCGCTCACTGTAGAAAGTGAAACAAAGACTGTCGTCCATATCTTACAAGTACTAGCAGTACCTCATGAATCACCGCGCATGCCTTCGTGACTGTTTCAATGATGACAAATGTTATATAATGTGACGTTGTTATACACTGTACCATTGTTCTTTTGAAAAATGGAGTAATTACAGTACATAGCATCAATTATAGTTTGGCTTAGGAAGCAAAATTATTTTAAAATAACATGGGTTTGTTCGAAGCTCGGTTTAGCGAAGGCAAGCAATACACATTTTGAGAGGTTGAGAGCGGAGAGTCGACTGGCTTTATTCCATTGTAAAAGCAAGTTTGCCGAGTGGCTATGGTGGCACCCTAGTCGGGCAGCCACCTCACTTCCAAGAAAGAGCAGGAGGCAATGACAACCACGTGGAGGCCAGGCGAGGTAACTAGATTCCTCAAAAGTGGGGACGTGTAGTGATGGGCGGTCGCTAAAAGGGCTCCCCCTAGATTGCCGGAGGCTTAGCTGTGAATGGCGGAAGGAATGAAGCGTTAATGTTCAAGATAGGCTGATTTCACGCGGTCGAAGGACACTGTCTCTTCTTTGCCACAAATGTCAATCTTCAAGGTTTTCTCAAGGAGACAATAGTGGCTTGAAAGGTTCACACGCAGAAAGACATGCGTGGTTGTGCACATTGTTGGGAAACTAAACACAAGCTGCCCGCGGGCGATACGTGGGGTCACCACTTGTTGGAAACCAGTTTAGCAGAGGCAAGTAATATACGTTTTGTCAGGTTGAGAATGGAGAGTCGACTGGCTTTATTCCACAGTAAAAGCAGGCTTGCCGAGTGTCTGTAGTGGCGCCCCAGTCGGGCAGTCACCTCACTTCCAAGAAAAAGCAGGGGGCAATGACCCCCGCGTGGAGGTCGGGTGAGGTAACTGGATTTCCCAGAAGTGAGGACAATGTGTAGTGACGGACGGTCACTACATGCTCACAAAATGGAAGTGCAAAACAAGATATCTTTACACAAGTAAGAAGGTGATAACCAGTCAAACCACTCACACAAAATTCAGCCATTCGAAGTCAAGGGCTCACTTGTGTGAGCGGCACTGAAAAAAAACGTTTGTTGATTCCTTATTTTGTATTCAGTAGCACTGCAGGTCTGGTGATCAGCATTTTGTGTACCTCACATGGTCATAGCTTGGCACAGGCATTACTAATAGATTGCTAATTGTAGTTGGTTTTGTGAGAAGGCGTGAGAAGGGTATGTAATCTTGAACGATCACTTTTGACAATACTTTCGCCTTCACGTGACATAGTGCTCAACCAGCCATTCAGATCAACCAGTTTCGCTCAAGCAGCCAATAAATGCAGACAAAATGTGATATCGCCGACAGCAACCATCCGAGAACACGTCATGTTATCTGTTTCTCACATTATTTTATGTGTTCTTGTCATGTGCCGCCTGGCTCGAGCGTGGAGAGCCATGCGCTCTTCCACAGTCTGCCGGTGCTGACGCGCCATTGGGTCCCCGGTCTAGCGAGCAAGCGACAGGGTGAAGGAGCACTTCCCTCAGAGCACAGGGTAGGCAGTCGCTGCGCAGTGGCGAAGCTGAAGCTTCGGGTGGTCCGGGTGAGCTGTCATCTGCGACGATGGTGTGAGTCTTTAGGAAGGCCGGCCTAAGCCTGTCCAGGGAGAGACTGTCTTCGCATCCATTGAGGACGAGGACAAAGTGCTTGGAGCAGCGCTTGGTGACCTTAAAGGGTCCGTCATAAGGTGGCTGCAGAGGTGGTGAGGCTACATCATGCTGCACAGAAACGTGCATGAAGTTGCCGAGAGCACGACTGATGAAGGTGTGTCATAAGTGCTGACAGATTTGAACAGGAGACACGGCATTCACAGCAATCCTGAGGCAACTGGTCTCCGATATCAAGCGACAGAGCTTGCGAAGTACCCAAGAACTGGCCAGGAAGCCTTAGGGTCGTGCTGAACACGAGCTCTTCTGTACAGCAGAAAGCATCAGTCCGTATTGCACATGATCGTGGGAACTCCATAGCAGCTGATCCACAATGTGACGAGTCCACGGGCAACTGACTCTGCCGTGATGTTGTTGAGTGGTAGTGCTTCAGGCCATCGTGTGAACGGGTCGATGCATCTGAGCACATATTGGCTGTCTTTAGATGGAGGCAGTGAGCCAACTAGGTCAAAATGCATGTGACTGAAGCACGAATGTACCAAAGTGAATAACTGTGTGTCGCTGAACTTTGGCTTGCTGGCACTTGAGACAAGCACTTGTCCAGCGACGGACATCAGTGTTCATGCATGGCCAGAGTATCGTGTCATGACGAGGTGCTGAATCACATGGTTTCCAGGGTGTGACAAAGAATATAAAGAATCAAAGACACTGTGATGAAGTGATACTGGAACGTAGGCGCAAGGGCAATTAGCAGAAGTGTCGCAAACCAAGGGAATCGTACAGCATGGAAGTTGCACGTCTTCCAATGCAAGAGAGCTGTCCTTATGTAAAAGAGCCAGCAGTTCGCTGTCCTCTCGCTGTGCTGTAACCATGGCTGTTAAATCCACAAACGGACACTCGTCAATAGTCACATTGACTTCTATCCCTGACAGGCCGTCAGCAACGAGACTGTCAGTACCACGGACATGTCAGATGTCACTTGTAAATACGTAAATGTAGACGAGTTGGCAGATCTCACGGGATGTGTGGGAAGAGTTGGCAGCAGTCAAAACGTACATGAACGGCTTGTGGTCAGTAAGAATGTGAAATTCCCGACCTTCGAGGAAGTGGCGGAAATGTTTTACCATCAAGTAGGCCGCCAGCAGTTCGCGACAGAAGGTGCTGTTATGGCGCTCAGGTGGTGCAAGCTTTCGTGAAAAGAAAGCTACTGGATGCCAAACTACATCCGCCAATTGCTGCAGTACTGCTCCGACAGCAACGCTCGAGGCGTCAACCATAAGGGACGTGAAAGCGTCGTACTTTGGATAAGTGAGGAGGGTTGTGTTAGCGAGAGCCTCCTTGATGGAGCTGAAGGCTGTGTCAGCGTCATCTGTCCAGGAAGTGGCACCGTTCAACTTTGTTTTACTGGACAGCAGGAAATGAAGCAGGTGCAGGATGGTGGTGCAGTAAGGAATCAACCACCAGTAGTAGTTGACGAGACCACGAAATTCCCACAGTTTCTTTGCAGTCGAGGGACATGGAAACTGGATGATGTCTTCCACATGAGGCGAGGGAGGAGAGATCCCATGGCAATCCACGGGATGACCAAAGAAACACCGCCCCTCTCCAATGCAGGAATGCCAAACTCACTCTTGGGTCCATTCACCATAAATCCTTATTTTCGGCGGCGCTCAAAAACCTGACGAAGATGAACATCATGAGCATCTGCTGAGTTTCTGAAAACGAGGACATCAATGTTTGCGAAACAGCCTGTCAAACCACGGAGCACTAGGTCAACGAATCGTTAAAAATGTTTGAGCGGCATTTCGCAGACTGAAGGGCATGCGTAGATATTAAAACATGCTAAAAGGTGGTATGATGGCAGTCTTAGGCATGAAGAAGGTTCTACAGGTAGTTTGTGGCATGTTTTCACCAAGTCGATTCTACTTAAGATGGTGCAGCCATGCAACAAAGAAGTGACGTCTTGTATGTGTGGTATCAGATAGCGGTCCGGTACCGTCACCTTGTTAAGAGCACGGTAATCACCCCTAAGCCACCTGTGGGGTTGGGGACCATGTAGAGCGGCGACGACAGGGACCGGATGAGGTGCAGGCATATCTGAGCTCAAGCTTGTGCTTGAACTCTTGCCGCCCAGTCTTGTAGCGAGCAGGAACGAGAATATGAGGAAGTGCGAAATTGGGTGCTCCGACCGTCACGATGCGATGTGTAACGTTGTGACTTACTGGTTTTTCAAGAAACGGGGCTCAAAATAGGTCAGACAATTCTTGGTGAAGTGTGGACCACGGTGGGGACACTTTCCAAGACGCAAGGGTGTTAAGTGCGATGTCACACCTTGAACCATTAAGCTTGTAGCGCTCTCCCTCAGAGATCAGTGAATTCTTGGTGAAGTGCGGGCCACGGTGGGGACACTTTACAAGACGCAAGAATGTTAAGTACGATGTCACACCTTGAACCATTAAGCTTGTAGCGCTCTCCCTTGGGCGGCGCCTAGAACCCGGATAGCGCGCGCCCGCATGAGAAGAAATTAAAGACGGCGCCTGGTCATTGCCCGCGAAGCCACGGCTCGCGGTTCTTTTCTGGCGTCGATTTGGGTCAACTGTCCGTCTCCTTCGATCCTGAGGCATAAGCCTACAAGTGGTGACCTAGGACAAACACAATGACTCATCCGCCCGAAACAGGATCACGTCCGCAAGACGTCGCTGCAGCTTCGCCTCCGACCCTTCTGGCCCTAGAACCCGCAAGTTTGGTTTCATGAGATCAAGGCGCAATTCTGCCTCACCTCGGAAACGACGCGCTGCTACCACGTCGCCTCAGTCCTTCCTCCTAATGTTGCGCAGCGAGCTCTTGGACGTTCTCTCCGCCCCCCACGGGCGCTACACCACATCAGCACCACAAGACCAAGGTGCTGGAGAGATTCATGCCGTCGGAGTGCACCCGCCTCCAGCAGCTCCTTACCGAGGAGGACCTTGGCGACCGGCGCCCCTCCCAACTGCTGCGCCGGATGCGACAGCTTCTCGAGGACCGCGACGTCCTCACTCACTCAGCGTTGCTTCGAGAGCTTTTCCTCCAACGCGTTTCCCAGCCCATCCGCCTCGTCCTCGCGGCGGCCGGTGACGTCACCCTGGACCGCCTGGCGGAGCTCGCCGATGAGGCGATCTCCCCGTCCATCATTGCTGCCTTACTGTCTACAGACCCAGCAATTTTGCGCCTTGAGGCCCGCATTGATTAGCTCGCCACCTCAATCGCCGCACTCCAGAGCCTCCCGCAGGGAAACCGTTTGCCTCGTCTCGGTCATCACGCTCTTCCGCGCACACGTCAAACTCCGAGTCCCAGCGCTCCGCCTCCCTGCTAGTACCCCCGGCGTTTCCGACACCGTGCCACGAAGTGCACACATCCCTGTTCGTGGAAACGCCCGCCGAGATCACTGACAGTGGTGTGTGGTCTCGCTTGTCGTCCCAGCCGCCTTTTAGAGCGCAGCTCTTTGGCGTCCGTTGCTGGGTTTCGCGTCGTCGTCGGCGTTGTCGTCGGCCTCGTAACCAGCTCCGCCCCCCTTTCATCCCCCCAGCGCTAGCAGCGACCGACTGATACCGCTGGATGCCGCTGACGCCGCTAGAGAGTCAAGATAACGTGACTGCATAGAACACCGTCGCCGCCATGCAGAAAGAGGAGGAAAGGGTCCCCCCCCCCTGTTCTTGTGTGGCGGATAGGGTGCTCTTCAGTTGCCGACGCGCCGGTTATTTCACGTAGGCCCCGGCACGTCGACGAATACGTGACCACCTTCCCACGGCTAGACCTGGTTCTTAGCGCTGCGGAAGCGAGGGTATCATATTGTTTGTGTCGGCATCGGCGGCGTTGTCCCTGAAACCAACTCCGCAGCTGGGGTTGACTCACTATCGGCGTCAGCGGCATCAGTCAGTCGCTGCTATCTCTTCCCTCCTCCCTTTATCGTGTTGTCCGCTTGCTGCGCGCGCTTCTGCCCCCATCGTTTGCCGCTGGGTGTACACGCTGCCCCCCTCCCCCCTCTTCCTGCGAGTCTCCGGTTGTCAAAGCGCCGGCTCGAACTTAATTCCTTTCTTCGCTCCTCCTCCAATGCAACCCCTGTGCGGTGGCAATCAGAGAGCCAGATCGGTGGCGGCGGATCTGTATATGTGCACCGCCCGAGCCGAAATTGCCGCTTTTTGTTAAAGGAATACGTGTGAAAAATAAAAAAAAATTCTGTGATAGCGCATACATGTGTTGCTCGATTTCTTTGCCTCAATCTATCGAAAAGGTGAAACAGCTTATTTGCTGCGCTCAAATTTCGCATTAGGAAGTAACGTAATCGTCGGTAATTTTTTTATGGTAACCGACAGGTTCTCCGGCGCCAGCTTCCTTATACACACGGGCGCGTAAATCAGCATGGTTCCCCCAGCTAAGGCTGATCGTTCCAGTGCATCAGGGCAGTTGCTTCGTGCTTCCAACGCCTCGTCTATAGCGACGTACGAACTCCGATCTCTCACCCTCGACTTTGGCCTACGCGGCACTTTTCGATGGGTCATCGTCACCGCAGACGTGGTTCACCTGATCATCAGCTCGGACTTCCTCTCTTACTTTGACTTGGATGTCAGCTTGCGGCGGCGTCGTCACACAGACGGTCTGACTCGTCTCTCCTTCTCTGGAGTCCTGTCCGACCTTGCTCCCATGGACATCTGCACACTGATACCTTCCTCTCCATTTGAAAAAAATCTTGGCGGATTTCCCGGAGTTAAAAAAGCCAACCAACATCACTCAGCCGCCCAAACATACGGTGACACACCACATCGTCACCCATGGTCCACCAGCAGCCGCTCTACCCCGCTGCTTGTTTGGACACCGTATAGCTATCGCCAAGCGGGAGTTCGACCACGTGCTGCAGCTCAATATTATACGCCCGTCATCCAGTGCGCGGGCTTCTCTGCTGCATTTAGTGCCCAAGCGTGATCCCGGTGACTGGCGTCCCTGGGGAGAATATCGAGCGTTGAATGCCAAACTGGCCACGACAGCTATCCGCTGCCTCACGTCCAAGGCTTTACACCGCACCTCGACAGCTGCGCCATATTTAGTAAAGTGGACCTGATTAAGGCGGACCACCAAATTCCCATAGAATCCATCAACATACTCAAAACTGCCATCACGAAACCCTTTGGTTTGTTTGAGTACATGCGGATGCCATTTGGACCCCACAATTCAGCTCAAACCTTCCATCAGTTCATCGTTGAGGTCACGCGGAGCCTTCCTACTGTGTTCGCGTACCTTGACGACGTCCTCATCGCCAGCCCTGCGCCTGAAGATCATGAGCACCGTGTATGTGCTTTGTTCCAACGGATACAGCACTACGGCCTGGTTGTGAACGCCTCCAAGTGTGTTTTCAGCGCATCTGAGTTTTTGGGCCATCACATGTCACTCGAGGGTATACACCCTCTCCCATCCCACATCAAGGCCATTCAGAATTACCCCCAGTCTACAACACTGCACCAGTTATGCCAATTCCTGGGGCTTGTGAATTTTTCCAGGCGCTTTATACCGCACTGTGCAGAGCTGCCTTGCCCGCTCGCCGACCTCCTTCGGTCAACCGTTGGGCCGTCCTCGGCTATTTCTTGGTCATCAGAAGCCCAGGCCGCCTTTACTGCTGCCAAGCAAGCAGTCGCGAACGCCGCGCTTCTTATCCATCCGTGCAGCAACGCCCCAGCTCGGTTGATGGTGAATGCCTCCAGCGTGGTCGTCAGTGCCTTCGTTCAGCATTACATTAACTCCAAGTGGGGACCTTTGTCTTTTTACTCTCGGAAGCTTCTTCCTGCTGAGACCCACTACAGCATCTTCGGCCGAGAGCTACTAGTCATCTACACTGCGATACAGCACTTTTGACATTTTCTGGAAGGATGCCAGTTTTGAACCAACACGCCCTAACCTACGCTCTTTCAAGTTTTACGTGCTGACCGATCATAAGCCACTGGCGTATGTTTTCCGCACCAACTCATCGAAGTACGTGTCACGCGAAGTCTGCCGGCTCACTTGTATTTCGGAATGTACAACCGACATCCGTCACGTGAAAGCTGTCGACAACACCGCCGCTGATGCCCTTTCTCGTACAGCTCCGTTTGACTCGCGATTTCCAACCGTCAACTGGGCCGCTTTCTCTTCCGCACAGCAGAATGACAGAGCACTCGCCGCTTTTTGGGAGAACCCTCGTTCTCTCCGACTACGGCTTGTGCCCCATCCATGCTCGCTGAGCCTTTGTGGCGCAATGTCTCAGCAGACCTTCCCCGCCCGTTTGTTCCGGCATCACTACGTCTGACGATTTTCCATACTCTGCATGACATATGTCACCCAGGCATTTGGGCTAATCAGCGCCTTCTCACCCAGGGCTATGTCTGCTACGGAATTAACGATGATGTGCACGCTTGGATGCGCACGTGTCTGCCCTGCCAGACGACAAAGGCATCCTGTCATACCAAGACGCCTGCCCAAGCCTTCCTTCCACACAGCCGTCTTTTTGACCATGTTCATCCAGAAATTGTGGGCCCTCTACGCGTGTCTCAAGGTTATTCTTATATACTCACCATAGTCGACCGTTTCACGCGCTGGTCGGAGGCTGTTCGCATTCATCACATCACCACTAACACTGTTTCCTACACTTTCATTTCTGCATGGCTATTTGGCTTTTGTTGTCCTGGCACCGTGACAACAGACTGTGAACGCCAACTTGAGTCCTTCCTGTTTCCTTGCCTTAATCGCATTCGCGGCACCAGACATTGCCGTACCACTGCGTTTCACCCCTGTGCCAACAGCATAGTGAAACCTTTTCACCAACACTGAGTGCCGCCCTGGCTACCCGCCTCAACTGCACCACTTTGGTTGACGCCTTACCCCTTGTGCTCCTGAGTTTATGGGCCGTCCTCCAGGCAAACCTACAGTGCTCAGCAGCAGAGCTGGTGTACGGCAGTTCTCTGCATCTCCCCGGAGACTTGTTTCATGTTTTCATGCGCCGCAACACATGTTTTCATGCGCCGCAACGCCGTCCGACCTCCACTAACCCCGGCCTACGACAAACCATTCCGCGTCCTCCACCGCACCCCGAAAACTGCCACCCTACTACAGAACGGCCGTGAAGAGACAGTCAGCTTATAAGTTATGCCTTAAGATGATCGTACAGGTTGTCATATGGCGGTGAGTGCACAATATCCCTGATGATGGCAATAACCACAAGTGGTCAGCACACCGATGACGTGGTCATATTTTGCTGTTTGTGATGCACACGGTGTCGATGGAAAAGCAGCTCGATGCCGAGAAACCAGAGCTTCAAGTCCGACTGGCAGAACTCTGGTAACTTAAGAGCAGCGACGAAGTGAGGTGCTTTGGGGTTTGGCGTAGGGACGTTATGGGGGTCAGTTTTCATGCCCTGCTGGGGTGGGTAGGCCTTGAGGCTTGATGAGGTTACCACTGACAAGAAGACCCATGAATGTATGGTGTGAGCATCAGGAGGGACGAGGACAGTGTCTGGGAGTCATCATTTGTGGGCCGCTTGCTTTGAAACGGTGCGAGAAGCGTCAGAAGTTGCCATTTGTGGGAAGGCTTGAGACGATTTGTTTCCCATATCTTTATTTTACTTGTCACTCGAATGTATGCGACCTCGAGACCTAGCGCGCTGATGTCAAAATACTGCGGATCTTCCCCTAAAGTGCCACCTAGCTCGAGCACGGGGAGCCGTGTAGTGGTGCAACTTCGTCTTCCTCAATCTGGCGGTGCCAACTCGCCATAGTTTCATATGAAGCATTGTAGTTGCCTCATGCAGTCAGAACGACTGAAAGAACAGGAATCAGTGCCTTTTAATATCCCAAACCAGCAGTGTTTATTCTTATGGAAAATATTATTTAATTTACTTATAAAAAGTAAGAAGAAATTATACATTTCTAACAGGTAAAGACGAAGGAATAAGTCACTAACATAAATATTAATGACGCAATGAAGGAAACAAAAAGAATGTGTACAACTTCGGCAGGGATAACTTAGATGCAGAGTGTGGTTAGTAGTGACACATTAAGGAAATATACTTAAATGTGCTCTAGAAGATGCAGGTTTGGGAATGTCAACTATGTCGTCTGGTAGATTATTCCAATGCTAAATAGCTGAATAGAATGAAATTGTCAAGCCAAAGGTATGCTGGAAGCTGAGATAATTATGCAGATGCCAAGATGTACGAGATGGAAGAGTGAGCAGCAGGGTGGACGGGTGCATGTTGTGGATTATTTTGTGAAACAGGCAAAGGAATGCTATGATTCTACATGATTCAAGAGACGATAGGGATTAGGACAACTTAATCTTAGTCACGCTAGAGTCGCGGTGATAATCGCAGGCAATGAAGCGGGCAGCATGCGTTTGAACTTACTCGAGAGTAGCGATTAGGTAAGCTTAATGAGGTGAGCAGATAATGGCCACAAATTCCAGTTGAGGCCTAATGACTGTCTGATGTCTGATGAATGTCTATCGCGAGTTGTCTGGTAAGGGTAGGAGCACCTCAATGGTTACGTATGAAATACCCGAGCCTACGTGAGGCTTTAGCAGTTACTTTTTCAGTGTGCGCAGGCTATGACAGGTTACGTGTAAGGAACGTAATTAGAAAAAGTAATGTTCCGGGGATGCTTCCCTGTGGTACGCCAGATGTTACATCGCAAATACTGTAGGTGTAGTTATCGACAATGGTGAATTGCTTACAAAATGAGAAGAAATTCCTTATCCAGGGTACTGTTGGGGAATTGATGTTTAAGCATGAAAGTTTAGCAAGGAGCGATTCAATCGAAGGCCTTAATGAAATCAATGAATATGGAATCTGTCTGAGCGCACGCATCAATCTTTACAAAAATGTCTGTAGTGAATTCAATTACCTGTGTCTCACACGATAGTCCTCTTCTAAAACCAAGCTGATTTTTAAAGAAGTTGTTACTTTCTGAGTGATTTGCTACATTTGAAAAGGTTATGCGCTTTTTATACAAGTATTGCAAACAGATATTCTACAAGGACAGTTTCATTAATATTAATTAGCTTTTACAGCAACTCTGTCAATTTTTTTGGAATTATTGCATTCCTAGGAGCTGCACATAGAACTAGATTTTGTTGTAGCGTAATTTTTCATGGCTCGCATTTTTTAAAGATAGGGAAGCGTACCTGTTTCAGTGCATTAGCTATCTCAAAGAGTTCTAATCACTGAAGCTCCTGTATAGATATTAAACCTTGTCATCTGCATAACACAGCCATATGAATGGCTTTGGGCGCAAGCTGTCAAGTGAATGTCGCAAGCCTATTATATATTACGTTACTTAGGCCAAGCCATTTGTATATATAGTGAGGCGAACAAGAAAAATACCAATGCAGTGTTGTTTGTACAGATCACGTACAAGAGTGTTCCAATTATTACTAATAATTTATAATTTTAAAAAATAAATAATATATTATCAATAACTATTGTAAACTTTCTTTATTAAAGATCAGAATGTTCTGGATTGCCTTCAAAAATATTAGAACTGTTTACACCAAACTGTAGTTTATGTAGTTTTCTGGTCTGTTTATTTAATTTATTTATATGAGTATAGTTCAGATTTCCTCTACGACGGCAAGACCATAAAGAATAAGACAGTGGTGCCACATGTGCCTGACTAAAGTCCCGATTCCTTTCTGCACACTGCACCAGCGCTTGACTTGCGTGACAGTAAGTCCACATACCATGATATAGCACTGCTCCTGCGTGAACTAGAGTGAAATACAATATATATGAGCAGGGCTGTAAAGCCGATCTGGTAGACCTATGAAACTGACAAGACATTCGATCATGATGGTGGCGTACTACATATATACCAAGAAATGATCTGACTATGTCAGCAAGCGGGTTCATTTTGTACTGCAAGGCAACACCTTGACGTGACAGCTTTCTCATTGCCATTACAGCATACTATTTCTACTCTCAGTGTTGCAGGAGAACAACGGATGGCACTAATGTACCCGCCAGCAAAGTGAGCACTATGTAACATTCAATGAAGCTGAAATGTCAGGCCAAGAACTTGGCTTATCATTGGGCAGTTCATTTATTGTGATACACAGACCAGCAGTACATTTTCTCTCTTACTGCTGCTTTGTTGCAAAGAGAAAAAATCTACATCAAAGATGGTATGGGGCACACACAATGGAGCTTAATCTGATGGCTATACTTGATCTGATGGCTCTATGGCCAGAAATGATAGCTTAAATTGTTGCTTAATTAATGCTAAGCAAGTGAGCACGTGATCCCCTTACTTGCAAAAAAATAATAGGAACACTGCACTGTTTTGCCGCACTATTGCAGCAGATGGAATATACTGACGCATGTTAAATGGGACAACTTGTACATGTTTAGTTATAAAGCTGGTGCTTAATCACTTCATTACACAAGCTTTAGCATCCATTGCAATGCCTGGATGTTGTGTGTTTCTTTTTCAAATGCCAGCTGTTAGCACTCAGTTTTTCTTGCATTACTTGTCTTTATAAGTGCTTTGCTTATTAATGGCTTCCCTAGGCATTAACACGGTTTGTTTATTGTAACACAATTCACAGTGTACGTTAACTCATTTGCAAAAAGTACTAATACTATCTTTACCTGGCCGCCAACAGTATTTCCACCACAAGGCAGCATCGTGGCCGCGTCAGTCTCGCAGCCATTGCCATCTAACCAGATGGTTGAAGCTGAAGCTGTACAATCGTTGCAAGAAAAAGTGTCAGGTTGGAGCATGCCTTCTGTTCTTACACCTTCATTTCCTGCATATGACACTGACATTACAACTAGGCTCACCCTGTTTCAACTTTGCAGCTACACTAATGTAACCTGCATGGTAATGCCAGAATATGTGCAGTAGTACAAATGCACATGTACGAACAACATTTGTATGGAAGCATGTGCATGTGCTTGTTTTTGTGAAAGGAACAGGCGCTTGAAACAAGATCCTGGAAGCATGATATTCCGTGCATTGTCTGCTTTCACCTACCAACATGGTAGTCATTCCATCAAGAATCTATGGAGCCAAAGTAAGTACACTTGCTTTAAAAAATTGCCGTAAGCGTATTTCTGGTATGTATATACTCTGCATTTCTTATTGTTGGGGACAAGCTTATGTTTGTAATATAAATATAAGCTTTATTAGCTTTGTCAGCTTTTATCCTCTTTATGAAAGTGTTTCTCTGTGATAACTTGTATGACCTGTAAGCAATCAGAGTGTGTTGTGACTCTTTTCTATGATCTTTGTGGTAGTAGATAACAAACTTTGGGTTCAATATGAATAATTGGAGATGAAAGAAAGCCTAAAAAAGTACTCCTTAGATCAAATCTGTGCTTGCTGCATAGCAAGTGAAAATATGCCTCAATAGAACATGAATAGCATGATAAAGAATTTATTTTGCCGAATTATAGTGTCCTTCTATGCCTTGTAGAAGTCCTCACCTTTTGTTCTTTTCTCTGTGCAAGTTTACATGGAGTAACTTCTTCAGCCTGTTTCTAAGCTTTCTTTAATCTTTTCTTTCTTTATGCTGACTTCAGCTACAAATTGGTTTTTAATTCAACTGCAGCAAATACTTGTAAAAGCCTGTTAGGAAAAAAAAAAGTATCAAAATGTATATCGCTGTCAAGCCCCTAGAAATGGGCAGTAACTTATATGCATATTATCACAGACAGAAAGTGCTCTTAACCTATACAGCATCTTCAGTTAGAAGAAATCCAATTCATAATATACGAGCAAAGTTCAACTCCAAATTACTTTTACAAACTGCCCTTTAGTTAGCGTGCACACAGATAAAGATAAAAATGCGACCTGTGTGAGCAGTACTTTCTTCAGTAAAATTATTTCAATGTCACAACATCTTAGTATGCATTCTATACCTTCTTTTACATTCCATTTCATTACACATTCCATGTTCAGCTTATCACCAGCGCAGCAGCACCTAGTTATAATCGCTGTACGCTGAAGTGATAAAACATGTAACCCGTGGTTTAAAGGTGGGTTCCAATCATCAAACCTTACAAAATATCTCATTAAAAACTGTTGAGCGATGTTGAATTGGCTAGCATAAAATACAAACACACTCCTTTAGATAAGAAAACTGGAAAATATTGGGAAAACTAGATATCATGCACTTACCCAGCATTTCATTAAAATGCAGTGAACTGTAGAACACTACGCAATTCCATCAAATACTTTATGGACTTTGCTTTTACTTAGGTGATGCATACAAATATATGCGTTGGCTCTCATGACTATGAATAATATTCATACACCAGGTGTTTAAACAAAGTATATAACCAAGCTTTAAATGGAAATCGTTTATTGAGCAAAGATGAAATTAGCACTGGGTTGGTCAATCTTTTGCATATACAGTCAACAGCGGGTTTTTCGGACTCCCTAGGAGCCGCGAAACGTCCGAAAAAATCGGGCAGTCCGTAAAAAGGAATGCATACCTTTTACTGCCCCCAAGGGCACAAATCGCCACAAGGACGTCTGAAATCGCTCTGAAGGCCTGCTAGTACACTTATTAGGCGTATTCGGTGCTCGTAGTGTGACAGGAGGCGGGCGGGTGCACACGTGTATAATTAAGGAAATCATACTGTGTCTCGTGACAATTTCCTCTTCCCACTCTTGGTATTATTCACCGCAATACTCCGCGTATGCTTCACCGCGTAACATTGCTATATTGAGACGAAGCTGACTTTCAGGAACCAGAATTGTGCAACGCGTCAGGCTTTCCGAGCTTCGAAACCGTTGGCGAGAATTACAATGGCGGAGTTGGCGCCATTGCTAACAACAGCGAATTGTTTTATAAAAAAACACGGCACCGAACAGCAAGAAGCTTGGTATAGAATATCGAAGTAGCTAGGCCTAGCATTGACAAGGTGGTGGCTACGGCTGTCAGCGGATCTGCGTGCAAGAGCACCTGTTCGAGCGCCGAGACAATCAAAATGGCGGCAGTAGTGGCTTCAAGCCGTTTCGGACCTGCGGTCACGGCAAAAAGCCCGGAAAATCGGACGGCGAAGGCTTTTTGCGTCCGAAATTCCAGGCGTTTTTATACATTTACTTTAAGGGGTACTGTGCCGGTGCCGCGAAGGCAGGGCATGTCCGAAAAATCGAGTTTCTGGAAAATCGGTCGTTGACTGTAGCAGTATTTTTGGCTATCTTGTAAATAATGAAAGTGGCTAACATTTATAAACATTCATACCCACCACAAAACCGTTTAGGACTGAAAGAAATATGAAAGTTCAGGCGTTCAATTAGAAGGCTAGGTGGAGCACAAAAATCACTTCTTTCCAAAAGATACCTTTATCGTAGTGTGATTAATGCTTGTCTTGCACAAGGCATGAAACCTAAATATTTTGCAGCACCAGTGCTTTGGTTACTTGGAATGCTTCCTGGCAGCTTTCAAAAGCTACTGGTATGCTGAACCAAAGTCGGCACAGCCACATTCAAGTGTAATGTGCACTGCACACACATGTACACACACAAACACAAATATACTCCTCCAGTATGTTTTACCTCAGAACAACCATTGAAGAAACTCACCCTTGATGAAATGTTTCAGACTAAGCTATACCTTACTTAGGAGTACAATTCCTGCCTCCTCCCACTCAGCATACAATATTCCAATTATAACATGATCATTGAACACTTTAAGGCGTACTAACCCAGAAATATTCATTTTATTTTGTCTTGCATTTTATTACCTTTTAGATTTTATTGCTTTTTAGATAGCTGGCGACTTCATAAATGTGGTATCATGCCTCAGTTCATCAAACACGCAACAACTCATTCATTATATCACCCTTTAATGCGAGTGCTTCAAAATTCATGCAAAGCACAGTGGCTTCTGGTGCGTTCAGCAGACTTTCTTGTTGCATCACGGAAATCCCCTGAAGCGCTTGTCAATCAGCCCAGTTCAGTGGCTTGCAAGTTGTGCCATGACTGTGCCACTGAAATCTTGGCGCACACCATCACATCTGCCTTTTTTCTATTCATTCAGCCTATCTTCTTCACATTCCACTCTCATGCCGTTACTTTTGTCCGAACACAGTGTTCCACTTACCTTCTGTTCCCTATTATACCACAGAGTGTCTAATACTGTCATCTTTTCGTGACACAATCACGTTGTGGCCTGTGACACCTGTACTGGGCTGACCAACCTTTGCATCATAGGTGTGTGATACCAGATATGTGTTGATTTCAGCAATGTAGTGAGGAATCATCAACATGCTAGAAAGTGCGCCTCACTATGGATGCATTTTGAACTAGTCGCATAAAAGCTGACCCAATCATTTTTTGCGTATTAGAGAAACTCAGACCCTTTACAATGATTAGAGTTGACAGCTATCTAATAAATAAAAAAGTGAAACAAGAAATTTTGTGTCGGTACTTTGTTTTACAATGTTATTGAAGGGCCCCAGAAACGGTTCGGACAAATTTTCTACACGCGTAGGGTACAGCTAAAGTTAATCATTTGCACCACAATTTGTGTGAAGCGTCTCATATTAGGAGAGCTACGGATGATTACAAGTTACCCTCCTCCATAGCATGCATTTTCTCATCAACTCGTTCGCTGAATGATCGCGGCTAAGCGCCACCTTCACTGGTTCTGCGTCATGATGGCACGTGGTGTCATATACTTCCGGTTCACTAGGAGTGGGCGCGCGAAGCCTCTCCAACCTCTCCGCCAGCTGCTTGGCAGTCGACCCCAAGTGAGAGCTATCGAAGCAGCGTGCGTTGTGAGCATTCTGTCACAGCGCCGAACTTGTCTGGTATTCCTGTAACCACAGGCGAGCTGGGTGTTTCGACAGGTGGGTGGAGGCATAAACGCAAGCTGATGAAGGAACTTTAGCGTAGACGTACGTGAGCGGCCTGATCGTTTTGCACGGTCCAGCCACCTGTTGGCGTAGAGCTTAAAGGGACACCAAAGGCAAATATTAAGTCATGCTAAAGTGATAGATTAGTGCTCAAGAATCTCTAATGCGTCAATATTATCACGAACAGAGCCTTAATAATCGAGAAATTGAGGTAAATGCAGGACATGATTAGAGACTTCCCCGGGACATTCAAGTACTTGCCATATGACCAAAGCACACCTTAGTTAAATTTTGCCACTAGTACTCAACCATTCGTCGCAACAAACATCCTTGTATTGTATTATAAGATGAAATAAAATGCTACTTGTACAGTTCTATTTTACTTTTTGAAAAAATAACTAATTGAAGTTACCCTTGACAACGACGCGGGCGGTCAAAAGGTTTCGTTTTCGCTCGACTCCGCTGCCCACGCTTTCCCGTTTCATTAGTTTCGTTATCGCATAGTGCTACGCTGGTTTTGATGGATCGTGAAACTAGCACAAACTGCAAGTAGCAGAGAACTCAACTTTCATTTGATGTCACGGGATGTCTGAACTCATTTGTATACGTGCTTGAGGTAGATGCTGAAACACACATATACAGTTTTCAGCATGCCCTCCAAGTGACCGCTCGAAATAGTGTTTACACATGAAGGCTCTATGGAAGAGAACATGAAAAGGTTCACTAAGCTCGTGTTCAACAAATCGGGCCATTTCTCACTTGCATAGTCAACGAAATGAACAAAAAACCCCGCAAAAGTCAGTATTTGCCGAGAAACCGAATAGTACACCAGTTATTGGGCAGTTGCTTCTTTTGTAAATAAATGTGTCCCCTTAGTAGCGATGTCTGGAATAAGAACCAGTGCAGTCACCTTCGTAGAGTGCCACCAGCTGGGCAGGTCAGTATGTACCGTAGGTCGTGTTTTGGGGTCAGTTGCTCACTGCTGAATTTTTCACTCACAAAGCTTCTGAACCAATCAGGTGCGCAGGAACAGGATGTTTGTTTCCACTGACGCTTATTTTACGTGGCGAGCAGACACCAACAGCATCAATCAGGAGAAATTTCGTGGTGGTGATGGGCTGGTCACACATGCTGGTTTGAATATTGGTCGCCTTGAGTTGCTTTTTGGTTGCCCATTGCAATCAATCACGCAATCTCCCCAAGTCGCCTGTGTGAATGAGCCGTAAAAGTAAACAGCTTTCACAGCTCTGGCTAGGTGGGAAATATTAGAAGTGAAAACTGCTCCAGCCAAGTTTCAGAAGCCCCCACGTTTTGGGACCAGCTCGGTCCCTTCTTCAGGGGGTGACTGAAGCGGACGAAGAAACAGGGTCCTTTAAACTCCTGTCTTCTTTATGTTATGGTTTCTCTTCTCCATAGCGTCGCGACGATTGTGGGTGTACACAAGGAGAAGCAGGCGACCGATTGATGTTGCTGTGTTTCTAATGTGTCACGACTCAAGCAAGAGTCTTCTCACTGGGTTCGTCTCGGTGTCTATCACAGAGGCCCAGCGCATTGCTCTCACTGAACACAAGAAGCACGACTAGGCAATTGATTTTGACGGCGCCCCTGTGATCGACACTGACACCAACTTGGTGAGAATACTCTTGCTTGAGTTGTCGCACATTCAGAATGTTCAGCGCGACATCAATCAATCGTCGGGGGCTTTCCCCTGTATACACCCACGACCTCTGCGACGCTACCTAGAGGAGGAATCACAACACAAAGAAAGGAGACAGAAGTCTATAAAACGCTGTTTCTTAGGCCACCTTCCGTCACCCCCTAAAGATGAGACCCAGCCAGTCCCTAAATGTCGTAAACTCCTGAAGGAGCAGTTTCCGATTCTAATATTGTAATCCTATGCTTTGCAAGCTAATTAAGACAACATTTACAATTAATACATAACTATCTCAAAACCATGTTACAGTTGTGAAATTGCACTCAGGGCCAAAATGTCTACATTCCGAAGAAAGCACTGCAATATGTCAGAGCAAGCAGTTGTCAGGGCTAGCAACCACAAATACTATCTACATATGAGTGCATTTCATCTGATACTTGATTAAGCCCTAATGCCATGAATTATTCCAGCATTTTTCCATTTTCATAAAGGGTAGGACCCATTATTCTCAGACTCATTATTAAGAAAATTCAAATTATAATGATATTTATAAGGTAATGCTAGACCAAGTCCTGTTTGTTTTTCTCAAAATGTCATTCGTTTTAAAGGTATTTCTACCTTGAGCTTTCTCTGGCATAGAACAGTCAATTTCCTTGTGTGTGTGTGGGCACACATTATTTGTCTGCTAATTTTACAGAATGATTATCATGCAGTACCTTATCTTGTCTTATTAATGTAGAGTGCAACAAAGCAGCGAAAATGTATTTATAAAGTCACATTTTTCAAAAAGGTGATGATTGTGAGTGTTTTTATTTCAAACCTTGTTGATGAGAAATCTTTCTTCTTTTCAGAGGAATATGTAGTTTCATAGATATTGCAAACAGAGATACATAATTACATTCCGTGAACGTTTAGGAGCTTATGTGCAAACTTTCATTATGATGCAATAATTTTAAGCATGCAAGGGAGCGTGTACAAATTTGCAAAACCAATCCCAACCTGAGGCTCATTTTGTTTTTCTGCTCTCATTTCATCTGAGGCGAGTGTCCTCCTTGATTTCTCTCTCTACCTCATGGTTCCACATAAACACTATGTAAAATGTGAGGGAGTAAGCAAGTGAAATGGGAAAACACAGTTTAGTGCCAGTCCCAACTACAAGCACTCACCACTTCAAAAGACCTGGTGCCTTTAATAAAAACCCGGCGTCCTTTAATTTATCTCATTCCGAATACTCTTTCATTCCTTTCTACTTTACACTATCAATAATTCTTGTTGTCAGTTAATTAATTGAGAAAAACTCACATAGTGATCTGGTTGAACTGGAAAAATTAGCTCAATACTGTTGTCCTTCTAAAAAGTCAACTTACCTGATAACAGTGTAGTGTTTCACAAATGTTACCTTACCTAATTAATTTATTCAAACACCGAAAATGTCACTTTGGGCTTACTTGGCAGGATGATGCTGAAATTACATGCACATGTAATTTATTGCTTCTAAAAGCTACAAGCAATAAAAGTGATAAAGAGCCTTCATTCTTGCCACAAGAATACAATTTAACTGGAAGAGTAATAGAGTTGACTGAAGAAAGAATGCTTAAATATGCAAAAAACTTTAACTTGTGAGAGTGCAGATTGACAGGAGCACGAATTAACTGTCGCCAAGTGAACAACCACACATGTGCCACACGCTACTAAAATTGAAATTGAAACTTCACTTTAACTTGAAGGCAACTTCACCTTTAACTTGAAGGAAATTGAACAGGTCCAAACTGGAAAGAGTCGAGAAAGAAAAAACTACGAGCACTTTTGCATTTCAACACTTGCCACATCTTTTCTTGTTTGTTGTAGTTTTCCCTAGTTCAATTTCTTTGAATCTTCACCAACTCACCCAGTTAGGGCTTATACTGCAGGCTATACTTTTGCTGTAAAGTAATATAGCTCACAGAAATCATGCATCACTCGAAATTCCACTGGTAATCTTTATCATTCTAAATGTCTATTCTAATAAGGTAAGTATCAGTGCATTCTTTATACATGACTTATTCATATATTACATGAAAATGATAAATGGTATGACAACAAGCCAGTAGCATTTAAAACACCTCCCTTTCATCTTTACCAAAAGTGTGTAGGGTGTCCTGCATTTTATTGTTAAATGGGTAGGTATGACATTTGCATGTGGTTAGTTGAACAATGAGTCCTGCAGATATAGATCCTGTACGTATCCTTTCTTAAAATTTATTTCATGCATAATTTCAGAAACGGCTGCCGAACTGGAGGAAGCACCAGATTTGACGAAGCATGCAAAACCAGTGTTGGAACAAAAGCAGAGTATCCTGGTTAAAGATATAGTTGCAGAAGCCTCTACTTCAGACTCCAAGCCAATTGAATTGCCAGATATGCATACTGCTGAGCTAAGGTTTCTGCCACTGGCACCAATTACTGTAGAGGAAAGTGGTGTGCATATGACAACAGGTGCCTTTAAGGCAACTCCAGTTGCTGAGGCTAAAGCTGAAATAGGCATGGAAACATCTCTAGGAATCGAAGTCCATGAAACCACACCAGGGTTAACAGGATCAGAGTTAAAAACTGAGCCACTCCACAAAGGAGTCACACCAACCAGCACATTCACCACCATTGAGGCCCTCGCCATATCAACGGTGGAGACTGCTTTGAAAGAAGCTCATGCCGACCAATTCAAACCCCCAAAAGCAGTCAATGCTTCCCTCACATTACTGACTGAAGAGTCTGTCCAAGTAACTGAAGTAGAAGCTATGAGCAAGGAAGAACATATTGAAGTGCACCAAGCACCAGCACAGGAACTCAGTGTATCAGCTGTGGCACCAAACCGCCCTCTTTTTGTATATGAAGTGGAAGCACTAACTTCAGAGGAGGTGCTACCTCAGGATAGGGACCTTCCGACAACAAAAGCAAAATCTGAACTTTTAACTGATCAGCCACTCCTAGTTTCAGAAGTTCCTGTTCTTATGAAAGAAACCAACCTCCCAGGTGAAGCTAGGCCACCTACGTCCACTGCACCATTCAGTATTTCAACTGAACAACATGTATGTGTCACACAGGTTCCAGTACTCATAAAAGAGACTGAACTCCAGCTTGAGCATAAGCCATCAGGTACCAAAGCACCGTGCACTATAGATGCCCAGCAGCCAGTGAACGTTTCTCTCGTGTCAAGCTTCATAATGGAGGGAGAGTACAGTCCAGAAAAAATTCCAAGACATTTAAAAGCTGAAGTCACAATGCCAACCGATACACCTATAACAATCTCAGAAACCCCAACACTGGGCAGAGAAGGTGATTTAACAGTTGAAAAAGTACCACAAGGCATTACATCAACAATGAGGGTGACAACAGATGAGCCTTTATCCATCTCTGAACCTGTGATATTAGCGAAGGAAGAACACATTGAAGCATACTTTGAACCTAAGCATGCTACTGCAGAGCCAATCATAACCACCAGTGAAAGCTTGTCAGTCCTTGCTGAGCCTGCCCTCATGAAAGAAAGATTGTTTGGGCTGCGAGAGCAGCCTAACGAGGTGACTGTTCCCTACACTATCTCAACTGAACAACATCTTGAGGTGTCTGAACACCCAGCTCTTGACAAAGAAGAAGTTCTGGAACCTGGGAAGTTTCCAAAAGAGATTAACGCTCCATTTTCAGTTCCATTTGAAGAATCCTTGACAATTGAACAAGCAAATCTTTTCACTAAAGAGTCAGACCTGAAAGCAAAAGAACTCCCAGCGACAGTCACAGCACCATTTACAATTCCCACTGAGCAGCATGTTGTTATCTCAGCATATGGAACCTTTGATAAAGAAAAACTATTAGAACAAGAAAAGCGTCCTGCTGAGGTAACAGCACCATGTTCAATGTTACTCGAAGTGCCTTTGACAATTGAAGATGTCAGTTTGTTTTCCAAGGAATCTGAACTAAAGGCAAAAGAACTTCCTTCAGAGACTACAGCGCCATACACACTTACAACACAACAGCATGTTGTTATTCACGAATCCAAAGCTCTGGATAAAGAGACTACATTCCATGTTGACCGCCCTCCAGATGAAGTCACAGCACCATACTCAGTGCCAGTGGAGACGCCATTAACAATTGAAGAGACCAGCCTTCTGGTGAAGGAGTCAGAGTTGAAACCAGAAAAACCAGTCACAGAGATCACTGCACCTTTTACAATATTAACAGAACAGCATGTTGCTGTGACTGAACATCCAAGCCTTGATAAAGAAGAACTATTTCACCCAGAAAAGCTACCTAGAGAGGTCACAGCACCATTTTCAGTGCCCCTTGAGGAGTCTTTAACAGTAGAAGAAACAAGTCTCCTCACAAAAGAATCAGAACTGAGGCCAGACACAGTACCTTCAGAAGTTACTGCTCCTTTCTCAGTTCCCACAGAACAGCATGTTGTAATATCAGAGCAGCCAACTCTTGAGAAGGAAGAATTTCGGCTTGAGGAACTTCCTAACCAAGTTACTGCACCATTTACTGTACCACTTGAAGAATCAGTTATAATACAAGAGACAAGCACTTTGGCAAAAGAGTCTGAGCTGAAGCAGGATGTGCTGCCAGCAAAAGTTACAGCTCCCTTCTCTGTCTCTACAGAAAAGCATGTTTTAGTGTGTGATCGCCCAATTTTTGAAAAAGAAGAAGAATTTCAGCCCAGAGTATTTCCTCACGAAATTTCTGCACCATTCTCAGTGCCACTTCAGGAGTCAATAACAGTAGAACAAACATGCCTTCTCACAAAAGAGACAGAGCTAAAGAAAGAAAAACATCCTACAGAAGTTATAGCTCCCTTCTCGCTGCCGACAGACCGGCACATTGTGATATCTGATCGCCCCACTTTTGAGAAGGAAGGAGATTTCCAGCCTGAAAAGCTTCCTGCTGAAGTTACTGCACCATACTCTGTTCCATGTGAAGAGTCGCTCACAATAGAAGAAACAAGTCTTTTAACAAAGGAATCAGAACTGAGCCAGGAAAAACTCCCAGCAGAAGTTACAGCACCTTTCTCTGTTTCCACTGAGGAGCACATTGTTGTATTACAGCTTGAAAACCTTGAGAAGGAGGAAGAACTTCAGACTGAAAAAATTCCAAGGAAACTTACTGCACCATTTTCAGTACCAGTTCAAGAATCTATAGCAGTAGAAGAAACTAGCCTTCTAACAAAGGAATCAGAATTGAAGGAGGACAAACTTCCATCAGAAGTTACAGCTCCATTTTCAGTTGCAGCTCAGCAGCATGTTGTAATATCACAGTTCCCAGCTCTTGAAAAAGAAGAGGACTTTCAGCCTAGCAAACTTCCTATCGAAGTTACTGCACCTTATTCAGTTCCTCTGCAAGAGTCCATAATGGTTCAGCAAACAAACATTCTGGCGAAAGAGTCAGAACTGAAAGAGGAAAAAGTACCTGAAGTACTTATAGCGCCTTTCTCAGTTCCAACAGAACAGCACATTCTGATAAGTCACCATCCAGCTCTTGAAAAAGAAGTAGAACTTCAGCCTGATAAACAACCTAAAGAAATTACTGCACCTTTCTCAATACCATTCGAAGTATCTTTAACAGTGGAAGAAACAAGTCTTCTCACAAAAGAGTCAGAACTAAAGGAGGAAAGAGCTCCTGCACGCATTGCGGCTCCCTTTTCAGTATCAACAGCAGAGCACGTTATGGTGTCTGACCATCCAACTCTTGAAAAAGAAGAGGACCTTCATGCTGGGGAACTTCCTAAGGAAGTTACTGCACGCTACTCTTTGCCATTTGAAGAGTCATTGACAGTGGAAGAGGCGAACATTCTGGCAAAAGAGTCTGAGTTAAAAGAAGATAAACTTCCTGCAGAAATTACAGCTCCTTTCTCTGTTTCAACAGTGGAACACATTGCAGTGTCTCGCTCTACACTGCTTGAGAAAGAAGAAGAATTTCAGCCTGGAAAACTTCCTAAGGAAATATCCGCATCTTTCACAATACCATTTGATGAGCCCTTATCAGTGGAAGAAACTAGCCTACTGGCAAAGGAGTCAGAGTTAATGGAAGATAAACTTCCTGCAAGAGTCACGGCTCCATTTTCTGTTCTGACTGAGCAGCATGTTGTCATCTCAGAGCATCCATGTCTCGAAAAAGAAGACAAATTTCAACCTGGAAAACTTCCCAGTGAAATTACTGCGCCCTTCTCAGTACGTTTAGAAGAGTCTTTAGCAGTTCAGGAAACAAGCCTTCTGGCAAAAGAATCTGAATTACCAGAAGAGAAACTTCCTGCTCAAGTCAGGCTTCCCTTTTCTCTGCCGACAGAGCAGCACGTCATGATATCAGAGTACCCAACACTTGAAAAAGAAGAGGGTTTTCAGCCAGGAAAGATTCCTGGGGAAGTCGTGGCGCAATTTTCAGTTCCATGTGAAGAGTCACTAATGATAGCAGAAACAAGTCTGCTGTCAAAGGAAACTGAACTGGCTGAAGAGAAACTTCCAACAGAAATTACAGCGCCTTTCTCAGTTTCTACAGAGCAGCACATAGAAGTATTACAACCTCAAAACCTTGAGAAAGAAAGAGAATTTCAAGTTGAGAAAATTCCCAAGAAAGTAACAGCACCATTTTCAGTATCACTTACAGAACCTCTAACAATAGAAGAAACTAGCTTCCTCACAAAAGAATCAGAGTTGAAGGAAGAAAAACTTCCTTCAACAGTTACAGCGCCAATTTCAGTTCCTACTGAGCAACATGTTGTAGTATCACAGTTCTCAACTTTAGAAAAAGAAGAGGAGTTTCAGCCTGGGAAACTTCCTGGTGAAGTTACTGCACCTTTCTCAATTCCATTGGAAGAGTCGATAACAGTTCTGCAGGCAAGCATCCTTACAAAAGAGTCAGAGTTAAAAGAGGAAAAAGTTCCTGAAGAGTTTACAGCTCCTTTTTCAGTTCCCACAGAACAACATGTTGTAGTGTCAGAGGATGCTACACTTGAGAAAGAAGAAGAATTTTACACGAACAAGCTCCCTAGCGAAATTAGTGCACCGTATACAGTTCTACTTGAAGAGTCACTCACAGTGGAGCAAGCAAGCCTTTTTGCAAAAGAAGCAGATATGAAGGAAGAAAACCTACCCGCAAAGGTTACAGCACCGTTTTCAATTTCCACAGGAGAGCACATTTTGATAACTGACCAGCCATCCCTTGAGAAGGAAGAAGAATTTCAGCCTGGAAAGCTTCCTAAAGGAGTGACTGCACCTTTCTCTGTGCCATTTGAAGAGTCTCTTACAGTTGAAGAGACAAACCTTCTGACGAAGGAGTCAGATTTAAAAGAGGACAAATTGCCGGTAGAAACTACAGCTCCTTTCTCAGTTCCGACTGAGCAGCATGTTGTTGTATCAGAGCATCCATATCTTGAGAAAGAGGGAGAATATCAGGCTGGGAAAATTCCTAAAGAAGTCACTGCCCCTTTCTCTGTGCCATTAGAAGAGTCCCTTACAGTGGAAGAGACGAGGTTTCTGACCAAGGAGTCAGAACTAAAGGAGGACAAAATACCTGCAGAAGCTACAGCTCCTTTCTCAGTTTTGACAGAGCAGCATGTTGTTGTATCAGAGCATCCATCTCTTGAGAGGGAAAACGAATTTCAAACAGGACAAATCCCCAGTGAGATTACAGCGCCATTTTCAGTACCATTAGAGGAATCCTTAACTGTGGTAGAAACAAATCTTTTGACAAAGGAGTCTCAACTGGAAGAAGATAAACTTCCTGCGAAAATTGCCATACCGTTTTCAGTCCCTACTGAACAACACATCATGGTATTACAACAGGGAGCTTTTGAAAAGGAAGAGGGCTTTCAGCCTCAAAAAATTCCAGCTGAAATAACGGCACCATTTTCAGTACCCCTTGTAGAATCTGTTACCATAGAAGAGATAAATGTCCTGGCGAAAGAAACAGAACTGAAGGAAGAAAAACAAATTTCAGAAGTTGCAGCTCCTTTCTCAGTTCCTACTGAGCAGCACATTTTGGTTTCACAGTTTTCAGCTCTTGAGAAAGAGGAGGAATTCCAGCCTGGAAAACTTCCAGGAGAAGTCACAGCGCCATTTTCAGTTCCACTACAAGAGTCGATAACAGTTGAACAAACCAGCATTCTCACAAAAGAGTCAGAACTGAAGGAAGAAAAACAAGTTGCAGAAGTTACAGCTCCTTTCTCAGTGCCTGCTGAACAGCACATTTTGGTATCACAGTTTGCAACATTTGAAAAAGAAGAGGACTTCCAGCCTGGAAAACTTCCAGGTGAAGTCACAGCCCCATTTTCAGTTCCACTACAAGAATCAATAAAAGTTGAACAAGCCAGCATTCTCACAAAAGAGTCGGAACTGAAGGAAGAAAAACCAATTTCAGAAGTTGCAGCTCCTTTCTCAGTTCCTACTGAGCAGCACATTTTGGTATCACAGTTTGCAACGTTTGAAAAGGAGGAGGACTTCCAGCCAGGTAAACTTCCAGGAGAAGTCACAGCCCCCTTTTCAGTTCCACTACAAGAGTCAATAACAGTTGAACAAACCAGCATTCTCACAAAAGAGTCGGAATTGAAGGAAGAGAAGCAAGTTCCTGAAGTTACAGCTCCTTTCTCAGTTCCTGCTGAACAGCACATCTTGGTATCACAGTTTGCGACGTTTGAAAAAGAAGAGGACTTCCAGCCTGGAAAACTTCCAGGAGAAGTCACAGCACCATTTTCAGTACCACTACACGAGCCAATAACAGTTGAACAGACAAGCATTCTCACGAAGGAGTCAGACCTGAAGGAGCAGAAACTGCCTTCAGAGCTTACTGCTCCATTTACAATCGCCACGGAGCAGCATGTTTTCATCTCTGAGCAACCATTTCTTCAAAAAGAAGAGGGATTTGAGCCTGCAGGTCTTCCCAGTGAAATCAGTGCACCATTCACTGTTCCTTCACAGGAATCAGTGACAGTAGAAGAAACAAGCTCTTTCACAAAAGAATCCGTGCTCATAACAAAAGAGCTTCCAAAAGAAACTACTGCTGTTACTTCCCTCCCCACAGAACAGCACATCATAGTTTCTGAACTTCCAACACTTGACAAGGAAAGCGTTTTCCTGCCTGGCACACTCCCCGGTGAGGTTACTGCACCATATACTATACCACTTGAGGAGTCTTTGACAGTACAAGAAATTACACATGTTGCAGAAGTTTCTCAGTTAGTAGCAAATGATTTTCCGAAGGAAATTTCTGCACCATACTCAATACCCACAGAGGAACATGTAGTAATATCTGACCAACCAACCTTGTACAAAGAGCAAGATTTCCAGGCTGATAAGAAACCAGGAGAAGTAACTGCACCTTTTTCACTGCCTGTTGCTGAATCTTTGACCATTGAGGAGACGAGCTCGCTGTTAAAAGAGTCCAAGTTATACACAGAGAAACAACCATCCGAAGTTAGCGCACTCATGATGTTGCCTACAGAGCATCATGTCACAGTAGTAGAGGAGCGCCCATCTCTAGACAAAGAGGAGCCACTACAGCTTGAAAAAATTCCTGGTGAGGTAACTGCACCTTTCTCAATTGGTCTCAAAGAACCACTAACTGTAGAAGCAACAGATTTTCTTCTGAAAGAATCGGAGTTGAAGACAGACCAACGTCCATCTGAAATCAGTGCACCATATACTATACCAACAGATCGACATGTTTTCATATCTCACTCGCAACAGTTTGATAAGGAGCAAGAACTGGCGCCACACACTGCCCCAGGTGAGCTGAATGCACCGTACTCACTGTTACTAGAAGAATCAATAACCATCGAAGAAAAACAAGTCTTTAGTAAGGAATCTGAGTTTGCTGTAAAGGACTCAAACAAGGAGGTAATAGCTCCTTTCGATATTCCAACCGAGCACCATCTGGTGGTTTCTGACTCGTCAGTTCTTGAAAAAGAAACCATATTTAGATCTGAAGAACTGCCACGCGAAATGAAAGCTCCTTACACGTTGCCAACGGTGATTTCACTAACGGTTCAAGAAACACCTGAATTATCTAAAGAGTCAGAGTTGCTTTTGAAAAAGCTTCCAGATGAATCCCTTGCATCTCTTTCTATACCCACAGAACAGCACATTACTATTGTTGAAACAGCTACCTTTTCAAAGGAAGATGAATTGCATACAAAAGTAACAGAAAAGCCAGTTGTTGCTGAGAAAAATGTGTCTACCCAGGAAACTATCTCAATTTTAGAGATGTCTACATTGACGAAAGAGAGTGATTTGGCTTATGAAGAAATACCAAAGCACATGAAAGCCAGTTTTGTTCTAGATTCTCTAGAACCGATAACAGTGCAAGAGTTTAACTTTGGCCTAATGGCTGATGAATTTTTCATTAAAGAAAGACCTGAAGAAATAAGCCCCAGGGACATACCTCTTATTTCAGATGGAATCAAGCATGAAGCACATGTCCAGGAACCTGTGCCAAAAGATAAGGAACAAGTTAGTGAAGGTCTAACTATACAAGAAATAACTGAAGAATCCACTCAACACGAAGAGACTTCATCATGCATTGTTGTGGAGGAAGAAATATTAGACCACGCAGAAGCAGGAATTGAAGTGAAAAAGAAGACAAAAAAGAAATATGTCCGATTTGATGACACAGCTGGCACCCAAGAAGTTACAGAAGTGCTGCATACATTTACCAGAACTGCACCTGAAGGCACCTCACTTAAGATAGAAGATGTCACTGAAGAGTATGAAAATGCATCAGAAGTACAAGAAAAAAGCAGTCAAGAGCCTATAATTGAAGAAGTTGAAGAAGTGCAACCAACACAGAAAATCAAGAAAAAGAAAGAAAAGCCAGATGAACAAAAGCTTACTGAAATAACACTGCATCCAAAAATTGAAGAAACTGAAGAGGAGGAAACCACTTGGAAAGAAGTCACAGTTCAAGATGAGAAGCAACCGAAAGATAAGAAAAAGAAGGTACCTAAGAAAAAGAAGCCAGAAGTCACAGAGATTGAATTGAAACCAAAAGAAGTAACCCCTGAGGAAATTCAGGAAGTGATTGAAGTCAAAGAAATTGAAGAGAAACTGGAAGAAATTACTGAGTTTGACATCCAGATTAAGAAGCTGCGCAAGCCTGAAGAAGTAATCGATATAACTGTTACATCAGAAGAAGTACCTCAGCTTGATGTTATCCAAGCGATAAAAAAGCCAATTGAACTTGAGAGTATTGAGAAACCAGAAGAGAAGCTTGAAGAAGCACCTGAGGAGAAGCCAGAAGAGCAGATTGAAGAAAAGCCTAAAGAAAAGAAGAAAAAGAAGGTGGTTAAGAAAAAGGAAAAACCTGAGGTCACAGAAATTGAGCTAAAACCAAAAGAAGAAGCCCCAGAGGAAATTCAGGAAGTGATTGAAGTCAAAGAAATTGAAGAGAAAGTTGAAGAAATCACTCAGTTTGACATCACAATTGAGAAGCTGCAAAAGCCTGAAGAAATAATCGATGTAACGGTTACATCAGAAGAAGTACCTCAACTTGATGTTACTCAAGCGATAAAAAAGCCAATTGAGCTTGAAAGTATTGAGAAACCACAACAAAAGCCTGAAGAAGCACCTGAGGAGAAGCCAGAAGAGCAGGTTGAAGAAAAGCCTAAAGAAAAGAAGAAAAAGAAGGTGGTTAAGAAAAAGGAAAAGCCTGAGGTCACAGAAATTGAGCTAAAACCAAAAGAAGAAGCCCCGGAAGAAATTCAGGAAGTGATTGAAGTCAAAGAAATTGAGGAGAAAGTTGAAGAAATCACTGAGTTTGACATCAAGATTAAGAAGCTGCACAAGCCTGAAGAAGTAATCGATATAACGGTTACATCAGAAGAAGTACCTCAGCTTGATGTCACACAAGTTATTGAAAAGCCACTTGAAGTCGAGAGCATTGAGAAACAAGATGAGAAACTTGAAGAAGCCTCTGAGGAGAAGCCAGAAGAGGAAATCGAAGAAAAGCCTAAAGAAAAGAAGAAAAAGAAGGTGGTTAAGAAAAAGGAAAAGCTTGAGGTCACAGAAATTGAGCTAAAGCCAGAAGAAGCCCCCGAGGAAATTCAGGAAGTGATTGAAGTCAAAGAAATTGAAGAGAAAGTTGAAGAAGTCACTGAGTTTGACATCAAAATTGAGAAGCTACACAAGCCTGAAGAAGTAATCGATATAACGGTTACATCAGAAGAAGTACCTCAGCTTGATGTCACACAAGTTATTGAAAAGCCACTTGAAGTCGAGAGCATTGAGAAACGAGAAGAGAAACCTGAAGAAGCCTCTGAGGAGAAGCCAGAAGAGGAGATCGAAGAAAAGCCTAAAGAAAAGAAGAAAAAGAAGGTGGTTAAGAAAAAGGAAAAGCTTGAGGTCACAGAAATTGAGCTAAAGCCAAAAGAAGCCCCCGAGGAAATTCAGGAAGTGATTGAAGTCAAAGAAATTGAAGAGAAAGTTGAAGAAGTCACTGAGTTTGACATCAAAATTGAGAAGCTACACAAGCCTGAAGAAGTAATCGATATAACGGTTACATCAGAAGAAGTACCTCAGCTTGATGTCACACAAGTTATTGAAAAGCCACTTGAAGTCGAGAGCATTGCGAAACGAGAAGAGAAACCTGAAGAAGCCTCTGAGGAGAAGCCAGAAGAGGAGATCGAAGAAAAACCTAAAGAAAAGAAGAAAAAGAAGGTGGTTAAGAAAAAGGAAAAGCCTGAGGTCACAGAAATTGAGCTAAAACCAAAAGAAGCCCCCGAGGAAATTCAGGAAGTGATTGAAGTCAAAGAAATTGAAGAGAAAGTTGAAGAAGTCACTGAGTTTGACATCAAAGTTGAGAAGCTACACAAGCCTGAAGAAGTAATCGATATAACGGTTACATCAGAAGAAGTACCTCAGCTTGATGTCACACAAGTTATTGAAAAGCCACTTGAAGTCGACAGCATTGAGAAACGAGAAGAGAAACCCGAAGAAGCCTCTGAAGAGAAGCCAGAAGAGGAGATCGAAGAAAAGCCGAAAGAAAAGAAGAGAAAGAAGGTGATTAAGAAGAAGGAAAAGCCAGAGGGAACAGAGATTGAACTTAAACCAGTACAAGAAGCCCCCAAGAAAATTGAGCAAGTGACTGAAATCAAAGAAATTGAAGAGAAAGTGGAAGAAATTACAGAGTTTGACATCAAGATTGAGAAGCTGCACAAGCCTGAAGAAATAATCGATATAACGGTTACATCAGAAGAAGTACCTCAGCTTGATGTTACCCAAGCGATAAAAAAGCCAATTGAACTTGAAAGTATTGAGAAACCAGAAGAAAAGCCTGAAGAAGCCTCTGAAGAGAAGCCAGAAGATCAGATTGAAGAAAAGCCTAAAGAAAAGAAGAAAAAGAAGGTGGTTAAGAAAAAGGAAAAGCCTGAGGTCACAGAAATTGAGCTAAAACCAAAAGAAGAAGCCCCCGAGGAAATTAAGGAAGTGATTGAAGTGAAAGAAATTGAAGAGAAAGTTGAAGAAATCACTGAGTTTGACATCGAGATTAAGAAGCTGCGCAAGCCTGAAGAAGTAATCGATATAACGGTTACATCAGAAGAAGTATCTCAGCTTGATGTCACACAAGTAATTGAAAAGCCAGTTGAAGTCGAGAGCATTGAGAAACGAGAAGAGAAGCCTGAAGAAGCCCCGGAGGAGAAGCCAGAAGAGGTGATCGAAGAAAAGCCTAAAGAAAAGAAGAAAAAGAAGGTGATTAAGAAGGCGGAAAAGCCAGAGGTCACAGAGGTTGAACTTAAACCAAAAGAAGAAGCCCCCAAGGAAATTGAGGAAGTGGCTGAAATCAAAGAAATTGAAGAGAAAGTGGAAGAAATTATGGAGTTTGACATCAAGATTGAAGTGCTTCGCAAGCCAGAAGAAGTAATCGATATAACGGTTACATCAGAAGAAGTACCTCAGCTTGATGTCACACAAGTGATTGAAAAGCCAGTTGAAGTCGAGAGCATTGAGAAACGAGAAGAGAAGCCTGGAGAAGCCCCCGAGGAGAAGCCAGAAGAGGAGATCGAAGAAAAGCCTAAAGAAAAGAAGAAAAAGAAGGTGATTAAGAAGAAGGAAAAGCCAGAGGTCACAGAGGTTGAACTTAAACCAAAAGAAGAAGCTCCCAAGGAAATTGAGGAAGTGACTGAAATAAAAGAAATTGAAGAGAAAGTGGAAGAAATTACAGAGTTTGACATCAAGACTGAGAAGCTGCACAAGCCTGAAGAAATAATGGATATAACGGTCGCAGCGGAAGAAGTACCTAAACTTGATGTCACACAAGTTATTGAAAAGCCAATTGAACTCGAGAGCATTGAGAAACCAGAAGAAATGCCTGAAGAAGTCCCTGAAGAGAAGCCAGAAGAGCAGGTTGAAGAAAAGCCTAAAGAAAAGAAGAAAAAGAAGGTTATTAAGAAGAAGGAAAAGCCAGAGGTCACAGAGGTTGAACTGAAACCAAAAGAAGAAGCCCCTGAGGAAATCGAGGAAGTTATTGAAGTCAAGGAAATTCAAGAGAAAGTGGAAGAAATTATTGAGTTTGACATCAAGATTGAGAAGCTTCACAAGCCTGAAGAAGTAGTTGATATAACAGTCACATCGGAAGGAATACCTCAGCCTGATGTTACACAAATGATAGAAAAACCTATTGAACTCGAGAGCATTGAGAAACCAGAAGAGAAGCCTCAAGAAGTCCCTGAGGAGAAGCCCGAAGAGCAGATTGAAGAAAAGCCGAAAGAAAAGAAGAAAAAGAAGGTGACTAAGAAGAAGGAAAAGCCAGATGTCACAGAGGTTGAACTGAAACCAAAAGAAGAAGCCCCCAAGGAAATGGAGGAAGTGACTGAAATCAAAGAAATTGAAGAGAAAGTGGAAGAAATTACCGAGTTTGACATCAAGATTGAGAAGCTTGACAAGCCTGATGAAGTAGTTGATATAACAGTCACATCGGAAGGAATACCTCAGCCTGATGTTACACAAATGATAGAAAAACCTATTGAACTCGAGAGCATTGAGAAACCAGAAGAGAAGCCTCAAGATATCCCTGAGGAGACGCCCGAAGAGCAGACTGAAGAAAAGCCTAAAGAAAAGAAGAAAAAGAAGGTGATCAAGAAGAAGGAAAAGCCAGAGGTAACAGAGGTTGAACTTAAACCAAAAGAAGAAGCCCCCACAGAAATTGAGGAAGTCACTGAAATCAAAGAAATTGAAGAGAAAGTAGAAGACATTACCGAGTTTGACATCAAGATTGGGGAGCTTCGCAAGCCTGACGAAGTTGATATAACAGTCACATCGGAAGGAATACCTCAGCCTGATGTTACACAAGTGATAGAAAAACCTATTGAACTCGAGAGCATTGAGAAACCAGAAGAGAAGCCTCAAGAAGTCACTGAGGAGAAGCCCGAAGAGCAGATTGAAGAAAAGCCGAAAGAAAAGAAGAAGAAGAAGGTGACTAAGAAGAAGGAAAAGCCAGAGGTCACAGAGGTTGAACTGAAACCAAAAGAAGAAGCCCCCGAGGAAATTGAGGAAGTGGCTGAAATCAAAAAAATTGAAGAGAAAGTGGAAGAAATTACAGAGTTTGACATCAAGACTGAGAAGCTTCACAAGCCTGAAGAAGTAGTTGATGTAACAGTCACATCGGAAGGAATACCTCAGCCTGATGTTACACAAGTGATAGAAAAACCTATTGAACTTGAGAGCATTGAGAAACCAGAAGAGAAGCCTCAAGAAGTCCCTGAGGAGAAGCCCGAAGAGCAGATTGAAGAAAAGCCAAAAGAAAAGAAGAAGAAGGTGACTAAGAAGAAGGAAAAGCCAGATGTTACAGAGGTTGAACTGAAATCAAAAGAAGAAGCCCCCAAGGAAATGGAAGAAGTGACTGAAATCAAAGAAATTGAAGAGAAAGTGGAAGAAATTACCGAGTTTGACATCAAGATTGAGAAGCTTCACAAGCCTGAAGAAGTAGTTGATATAACAGTCACATCGGAAGGAATACCTCAGCCTGATGTTACACAAGTGATAGAAAAACCTATTGAACTCGAGAGCATTGAGAAACCAGAAGAGAAGCCTCAAGAAGTCCCTGAGGAGAAGCCCGAAGAGCAGATTGAAGAAAAGCCGAAAGAAAAGAAGAAAAAGAAGGTGACTAAGAAGGAAAAGCCAGATGTCACAGAGGTTGAACTGAAACCAAAAGAAGAAGCCCCTAAGGAAATGGAGGAAGTGACTGAAATCAGAGAAATTGAAGAGAAAGTGGAAGAAATTACAGACTTTGGCATCACGATTGAGGAGCTTCGCAAGCCTGAGGAAGTAGTTGATGTAACTGTCACATCAGAAGGAGTACCTCAGCCTGATGTTACAGAAGTGATAAAAAAACCTATTGAACTTGAGAGCATTGAGAAACCAGAAGTGAAGCCTGAAGAGGCCCCTGAGCAGAGACCAGATGAGTTGCTCAAGGAAAAGCCTAAAGAAAAGAAGAAGAAGAAGGTTACTAAGAAGAAGGAGAAGCCTGAAGCTCCTGAAGTAGAATTGACACCTAAAGAAATACTTCCGGAAGAGGTCTTGGATGCTTTTGACTCAAAGAAAGTAAGGGAAGAAGCACAGGTAAAAGAAATTGATCAGACAGTAGAAAACGTTGAGAAACCTGAAGAAGTTACTGAGTGTGTCACAGTTGAGGAGGCTCCTAAAGCAGAGCTTGTAGAAACTACAAAAATTCCCTCAAAAGTTGAAGAGGTGGAGAAATTTGAGAGAACAGTGGATGAAAGTATTCCAAAGCCCCAAAAGAAGCCAAAGCAAAAACGCAAGCTTTCTATAAAGGTTTTAGATGCAGAAGATGACGCTACATCACCCACAAGCGTAGACTTTAAATTCATAAAACCAGTTCCCGAAGAAAAACTTAGCGAGGAGCCTGTAGAACTTGTTTATGAAACACACAGAGAAGAAACAATTGATATTGAAGTTACATTAGAGAGCTTACCCCAGCCAACTGTTGAAGAAGTTAAAACAGAACCTTTGAAGAAAGAAGAGGAAGCCACTGAAGCACCCAAAGAACCTGAAGTTTCTCAAGAAAAGATGCCAAAAGAAATAGATACTACTGACAAACCAAAGATCATTCGGCCTAAGTCTGAGCAGCCAAAAGTTAAAAGAAGGCCAAAGCATAGACCTGATATCATACCTGAAGAAGAAGAGTTCTTTTCAGCTGGTGAAAGTGTTGAGTTTGAAGAAAGGGATGCAGAAATTTATGAGCATGCTGACATAGAACTGGAAGCAGTCACTGTAGATGAAGCAGAGATTTTTGAGTCTGCAATTGGCTCCAGTGAGCTGCCAGTGCTTCAAGAAGCATTAACCTCATCTATGGAACTACGTTTAACAGAGGAAGCCACTAAAGAGGCACCAGAGGTTATCTCTCGACCCAAAGATGAGCTTTTAATTACAGAGAGGGTGGCCAGCTTCCTTGACACTGTTGAAAGTGCAAAGCTCACTGAAGTACATGAAGACGATTCCTTGTTAGAACAGGCTATTGCAACAACCTTAGTGCCTAGTGAGGTCCCAAGTGCAGAAGAGTTCGAAGTCTCAGTGAAAGAAGGCGAGGAGCTTATTACTTTAGAAATGAAATTATTTAGTGACACAATGGAGCAAGAGCAAGAACTGCAAGTGGTCTTTGAAGAAGTGAAAGAAGCACTGGCTCCTGTACAGCCATCCATTTCAGAGCAACCAGAGGTTACTCCAAAACGAAGAAGAAAGGCCCCAGGTAAGTTCATAGGTAAAAGGCTGAATTTAAAGAAGTTTCAGATTAGGTAAACAGGATTATTCTTAACATTCTGACTTGGCACATTGCTCACACTCATTTTTCTTTTCAGAATGGATGACATTGAAACGACAAAATGTCACGATAAAAATATATCTTAGTATATTTATTATATGACAAGTTTCTATCTAAACTAAAGATTTCAGCAAAGTTAAGGCACTGAAGCACATCACGAAAAATCGAAGTTACGCAGAAAATAAATTGCGGTACATTAGTTATCTTTTGTTATCTTTGCATGTACTGTCTTGTAAAGGTTCTCCAGTCAATGTGCTTGAGCTCATGAAGCTGTGTTGGCACTGTACTTTCCATCACTTGGTTGCAAAAATACAGAGACATCATTACTTTTATAGGCCTTCACGTCTAAAACGGGGTGTCAGTACCAGCGTGTGTACTGGTGCCGCATGCCTTTATGTCATGTCTGAGCACTAGCACATAGGTCTAGGAGCTTTTGCTACGGGTAGTGCCTCGCTGGATATGTCCATTATTTTAAATGTATATAGCACTTTCATTAAAAGTTCATTTTTCATTGTAAATGTCAAGTGCAAAAGCCAAGAAGCTATGTGATAACTTGGGTATTGCATGAAATAAGAAGCTTATCACATGCAGGCCAGTCCTAGTTTATGTATAGGCATTCTTAAGCCATTCAGCTTAAAGGAGGTCCATGAACAAGCAGCATTACATTCAGAGCTGCTGTCATTTGTAATGTGAATTTTGGATCACGCCTGCAGCCATGTATTCCACTAATAAATGTTTTCTAACCGCTGAGAAAACATAACTGCAGAAGAGCAATCAAGCCTCACATTCGGTGCAAGAGATTACACTTACATAGGGGATCATTTACTGCTTTCAGAATTCCCTAAAAGTACTCACACTAAATCGTAAAGCAAGCGCAACTGCTGCAAATACAAACATAACTTTATTACATTTGTACAGCTATTACATTTATACCTGTAAATAAAAAATACAAACCACAAGTTCATAAAAAAAGTGAATCTAATTGCAGCCATACTATGGTGATTGCACAGCCAAGCTACCCTGTATTTTCTAAAGTCCAGGCTACATGTCTAGCACACAAAAGAATTTCAGCATTTTCTCCTTAGAACCAATAATTTGTTTATCTACTTTTGCACGTGGTGCACTTATTGCCACAATATGAAAGGGAAAGCTTAGTCTGTGGTCAAAAAGCGATTCCTGCAAACACATAATTCAGAACTCCACTCACTGCTGTTCAATTTATAATTCTTATGATGAAGAATTTCTCTCATACAGCATTTTCATTTCAGCACAGAGACAAGGAATATTACCAGCTTTAAACTGTAGTCTGGTGTTCATTTTCCTATTGATGCACTATGTGCATACATCATCACAATGTTAAGAGCACTATTATAAAACAAATTAACCTTGGCACACACCAATGCAATCAATTTCAGGCATAACTACCAATGCTGAGATGTAAGAACAGATACCTTATTATGAAAACTACATCAACAGTTTTATTACTTCACAGAATTACTTCCTTTAAAGAACACTACACTAGTCCAACACATTCAATAAAGGCTTTGCACACTAATACAAAAAACACTGAAAAGCTCTAAAAAACTCATGCATAAAAAGTTATTTTCTATCTTCTGCTGCACAAATGCCGATATATGTTGGCTTCAACCATGCCATATCTAGAAAACTAACATTTCACAGAATTCATATGTTCATTACGATAAGCTGCATGCATAGGATGTTATACAAACCAAGAAAGAAAAAGCCCTTATTAGAAGTCTCAGAAAAGGCCTCTTGTATTTGTATTTGTATTTGCATTTTCAAAGCAAGATCTCAGTTTCACTTATTATCCTGCTTTTATTGAGGACAGTGGCTAGAGGCAACAGCCTTAAGCTTAACAAAAATACTGAAGTATGCAAATAAACCGCATAAGCCAGTAGCCTATCTATTAAGCCACTACAACATATGTGCTCTAGGTTTTTCTACTAAAACAAATTTGTTCTTGCTGCAAATTTAATGAACAGTGCTACCTTAAATGCAAGCATTCTTGTATAGAACATACCACGAGATATCTAAGTTCTGCAACTTTAGCAAGACGAATTTGTAATTTGCAAAAAAAGAAAGAAAAATATTTATAGAAAACTGTCAAGCTACAACTTTGCTGAACAATCTAAAGTAATCATGCAACAATATATTTGTTGTCTTTCATTGAGCTTTCAACAATGTAAAAAGGTTTTTGCCATTAAAATAAAATATAATTTTTCAAGCCATTGTGCATAATTTAGCTCCCCATAGTAAGTAAAGAACAAAGAATAGTGTACCAATTCAACTTCCTAATTAGCAGGCACTTTAAGCTCAAATTCATACATCGTTAAAAAGGTTATATATATATATATATATATATATATATATATATATATATATATATATATATATATATATATATATATATATATATCCACCTTTGTCTCATGGTTATAAATGAAACAATGCAAACTGCCTTGTTGCAACTCACATGTAGGTACAGTAAATCTTGTTAGATAATGATTCGTACACCACAACATGCCTCATGGGTATATATGCAATGTGTAATAACAATTTCGATACATTGTCTTAATCTCTTCGAACTAAACTGTGCAGCATAAACATTATGCTGAGTGTAAATAATGCACTACAACGTCACAGCAAAATAACAAAGCAACGCAGCTTTCGAATTCATCATTTTTCACCAGCTAATGGTAAGTCTTTAATGCACTGAGGCATGAATGTTACTAACTGCATGACCTGGCTGCAAATGCAGCAGTGCCAACATGCATGCGTATGCATTATGCTTTATATTCAGTACAGCATGAGTTAGATAGTAGTGTAAGCTTTAGTTATAAGCATGCTACAATACAGTAGACTTCCTTTAAGACAAACACGAGAGGAGTGTGGCAGTACAGTCCTATATAGCCAAATTTGCTTTAACATAGCAATGAATTTCTGGAACGTTAAACAAAAATTTATAAACTGAACAGATAATCAGAAAGTTCACCTTAACGAAGATATTAAATGAAATTTGCTGTAAAATGTATGTTTTATAAAATGTATCCCTGTCAGTATTTTATACCACTGAAAAAGCAACCCGATAAACATCCATTAACACACATAAACCTTGTTGCCTCATTGACCTTTTACAGAAAAGCCAGAAGGTGAAGCTCCCCGAGATATCACAGCAAAAATGCCAGAAGAGACACCAAAGCCTGAGGAGGCACCAGAAGAAGCCAAAGTGGAAGAGGCAAAAGCAGAAGAGAAAGCTCCTGAAGAAGCCAAGATTAAAATTAAGAAGAAACCCAAAAAGCCCAAGATTACCGAAGAAACACCTGAGGAAACTGTCATTCTGAAGAAGCCAGAAGAAAAACCAGAGGAGATTCCGAAGGAAGTTACAGAAGATGTCACAGTCTCCTTGCTAGAAAAGCCGGAAGAGGCTCCAAAGCCTGAGGAGACACCACAAGAAGTCACAGTAGAAGAGGCAAAACCAGAAGAGAAAGCTCCAGAAGAAGCCAAGATTAAAATTAAGAAGAAACCCAAAAAGCCCAAAATTACCGAGGAAGCACCTGAGGAAACTGTCATTCTGAAGAAGCCAGAAGAAAAACCAGAGGAGATTCCGAAGGAAGTTACAGAAGATGTCACAGTCTCCTTGCTGGAAAAGCCAGAAGAGGCTCCAAGGCCTGAGGAGGCACCAGAAGAAGTCAAAGTGGAAGAGGAAAAAGCAGAAGAGAAAGCTCCTGAAGAAGCCAAGATTAAAATTAAGAAGAAACCCAAAAAGCCCAAAATTACCGAAGAAGCTCCTGAGGAAACTGTCCTTCTGAAGAAGCCAGACGAAAAACCAGAGGAGATTCCGAAGGAAGTTACTGACGATGTCACAGTCTCCTTGCTGGAAAAGCCGGAAGAGGCTCCAAAGCCTGAGGAGGCACCACAAGAAGTCACAGGGGAAGAGGCAAAACCAGAAGAGAAAGCTCCTGAAGAAGCCAAGATTAAAATTAAGAAGAAACCCAAAAAGCCTGAGATTACCGAGGAAGCACCTGAGGAAATTGTCATTCTGAAGAAGCCAGAAGAAAAACCAGAGGAGATTCCGAAGGAATTTACAGAAGATGTCACAGTCTCCTTGCTGGAAAAGCCAGAAGAGGCTCCAAGGCCTGAGGAGGCACCAGGAGAAGTTAAAGTGGAAAAGACCCCTGAGGAAGCAGAGCTTAAAGTAAAGAAAAAACGCAAGACGCCCAAGGTCACTGAGGAAGCACCAGAGGAAACTGTCATCCTGAAGAAACCAGAAGAAAAACCAGAGGAAGTTTCTAAGGATGTCATAGATGTCACAGTCTCCTTGGCAGAAAAGCCAGAAGACGTTCCAAAGCCTGAAGAAGTACCAGAAGAAGTTAAGGTGGAAGAGGCTAAACCAGAAGAGAAAGCACCTGAAGAAACAGAACTTAAGATCGAGAAGAAACTCAAAAAGCCCAAGCCTACTGAAGAAGCACGTGAGGAAATTGTCGTTCTTAAGAAGGCAGAGGAAAAACCAGAGGAGATTCCTGAGGAAGTTCCGGAAGATGTCACAGTCTTCTTGTTGGAAAAGCCAGAAGAGATTCAGAAGCCTGAGGAGGCGCCAGAAGTCAAAGTGGAAGAGGGAAAAGCAGAAGAGAAAGCTCCTGAAGAAGCAGCACTTAAGATCAGGAAGAGACCCAAAAAGCCTGAGATTACTGACGAAGCACCTGAGGAAACTGTCATTCTGAAGAAGCCAGAGGAAAAACCAGAGGAGATTCCGAAGGAAGCTACAGAAGATGTCACAGTCTCCTTACTGGAAAAGCCGGAAGAGGCTCCAAAGCCTGAGGAGGCACCACAAGATGTCACAGTGGAAGAGGCAAAACCAGAAGAGAAGGCTCCCGAAGAAGCCAAGATTAAAATTAAGAAAACCAAAAAGCCCAAAATTTCCGAGGAAGAACTTCAGGAACCTGTCGTACTGAAGAAGCCAGAAGAAAAACCAGAGCAGATTCCGGAAGAAGTTACAGAAGATTTCACAGTATCCTTGCTGGAAAAGCCAGAACAGGCTCCAAAGCCTGAGGAGGCACCAGAAGAAGTCAAAGTGGAAGAGGAAAAAGCAGAAGAGAAAGCTCCCGAAGAAGCCAAGATTAAAATTAAAAAGAAAACCAAAAAGCCCAAAATTACTGAAGAAGCACCTGAGGAAACTGTCATTCTGAAGAAGTCAGAAGAAAAACCAGAGGAGATTCCGAAGGAAGTTACAGAAGATGTCACAGTCTCCTTGCTGGAAAAGCCGGAAGAGGCTCCAAAGCCTGAGGAGGTACCACAAGAAGTCACAGTGGGAGAGGCAAAACCAGAAGAGAAAGCTCCTGAAGAAGCCAAGATTAAAATTAAGAAGAAACCCAAAAAGCCTAAAATTACCGAGGAAGCACCTGAGGAAACTGTCGTACTGAAGAAGCAAGAAGAAAAAACAGAGGAGATTCCGAAAGAAGTTACAGAAGATGTCACAGTCTTCTTGATGGAAAAGCCGGAAGAGGCTCTAAAGCCTGAGGAGGCACCAGGAGAAGTCAAAGTGGAAGAGGCAAAACCAGAAGAGAAAGCTCCTGAAGAAGCAAAGATTAAAATTAAGAAGAAACCCAAAAAGCCTGAGATTACCGAGGAAGCACCTGAGGAAACTGTCCTTCTGAAGAAGCCAGACGAAAAACCAGAGGAGATTCCGAAGGAAGTTACTGACGATGTCACAGTCTCCTTGCTGGAAAAGCCGGAAGAGGCTCCAAAGCCTGAGGAGGCACCACAAGAAGTCACAGGGGAAGAGGCAAAACCAGAAGAGAAAGCTCCTGAAGAAGCAGAACTTAAGATCAAGAAACGCAAAAAGCCTGAGATTACTGAGGGAGCACCCGAGGAAACTGTTGTTCTGAAGAAGCCAGAAGAAAAACCTGAGGAGCTTCCTCAAGATATCGGGGAAGATTTCACAGTCTCCTTGGAAGAAAAGCCTGAAGGGACTCCAAAGCCAGAGGAGGTACCAGAAGAAGTTAGCATGGACGAGGCCAAACCAGAAGACAAGAGAGAAGTCGCCGAAGAGGAGGCTAAACTTACTATTAAGAAGCCCAAGAAAGTAAAAGTGACAGAAGAGACAATTGAAGAAAAAGTAACATTAAAGAAGGTTGAAGAAAAACATGAAGTTCCTGAGGAAATCACAGAGGATGTCACTGTGAAATTAGAAGAAGCACCAGAGGAAGCTCCTCAGCCTGAAGAAGCTCCTGAAGAAATTACGATCGAAGAGAAACCTAAACCAGTTGAGAAAAAGGATGTTGTAGAAGAGGAGGCCAAGCTCACCATTAAGAAAAAATCTAAGAAACCAAAAGTCATTGAAGAGGCACCTGAAGAGACAATGGCAGTAAAAAAGCCTGTGGAAAGAACAGAACGTCCAGAAGAAATCTCTGAGGATATCACTGTGACATTAGAAGAAAAACCAAAAGAAACTCCAAAGCCTGAGGAAGCTCCTGAAGAATTTATAATCGAAGAGAAACCTACACCAGTGGAGAAAAAGGAGATTGTAGAAGAAGAGGCCAAGCTCACCATCAAAAAGAAACCCAAGAAACCAAAAGTCATTAAGGAGGCACCTGAAGAGACCGTGACACTGAAAAAGCCTGAAGAACAGCTGGAAGAACATCCAGAGGAAATCACTGATGATGTGACTGTAACACTGGTAGAGAAACCACAGGAAACTTCGAGGCCTGAAGAAGCTCCTGAAGAACTGACGATCGAAGAGAAACCTAAACCAGTTGAGAAAAAGGAAGTTGTAGAAGAGGAGGCCAAGCTCACCATCAAAAAGAAGCCCAAGAAACCAAAATTCACTGAGGAGGCACCTGAAGAGACCGTTACAGTGAAGAAACCCGAAGAACAACCGGAAGAACATGCGGAGGAAATCACTGAGGATGTCACTGTGACATTTGAAGAAAAACCAAAGGAAACTTCTAAGCTTGAAGAAGCTCCTGAAGAACTAACGATCGAAGAGAAACCTAAACCAGTTGAGAAAAAGGATGTTGTAGAAGAGGAGGCCAAGCTTACCATCAAAAAGAAACCCAAGAAACCGAAAGTCATTAAAGAGGCACCTGAAGAGACAGTGACACTGAAGAAGCCTGAAGAACAGCTGGAAGAACGTCTAGAGGAAATCACCGAGGATGTTACTGTTACGTTGGAAGAAAAGCCAACGGAAACTCCAAGGCCTGAAGAAGCTCCTGAAGAACTGACAATCGAAGAGAAGCCTAAACCAATTGAGAAAAAGGAAGTTGTAGAAGAGGAGGCTAAGCTCACCATAAAAAAGAAACCAAAGAAACCGAAGGTCATTGAAGAGGCACCTGAGGAGACTGTAACAGTGAAGAAGCCCGACGAACAACCGGAGGAACGTCGTGAAGAAATCAGTGAGGATGTCACTATAACTTTAGAAGAAAAGCCAATGGAAACTCCTAAGCCTGAAGAAGCTCCTGAAGAACTCACGATTGAAGAGAAACCTAAACCAGATGAGAAAAAGGAAGTTGTAGAAGAGGAGGCTAAGCTTACCATCAAAAAGAAACCCAAGAAACCAAAAGTCATTAAAGAGGCACCTGAAGAGACTGTGACGCTTAAGAAGCCTGAGGAACAACCGGAAGAACGTCCTGAGGAAGTTACTGAGGATGTCACTGTGACATTAGAAGAAAAACCAAAGGAAACTCCAATGCCTGAAGAAGCTCCTGAAGAACTGACGATTGAAGAGAAACCTAAACCAGTTGAGAAAAAAGAAGTTGTAGAAGAGGAGGCCAAGCTTACCATCAAAAAGAAACCAAAGAAGCCGAAAATCATTGAAGAGGCACCTGAGAAGACTGTGACGCTTAAGAAGCCTGAGGAACAACCGGAAGAACGTCCTGAGGAAGTTACTGAGGATGTCACTATGACATTAGAAGAAAAACCAAAGGAAAGTCCTAAGCCTGAAGAAGCTCCTGAAGAACTGAAGATTGAAGAGAAACCTAAACCGGTTGAGAAAAAGGAAGTTGTAGAAGAGGAGGCCAAGCTTACCATCAAAAAGAAACCAAAGAAACCTAAAGTCATTGAAGAGACACCAGAGGAGACTGTTACAGTGAAGAAGCCCGACGAACAACCGGAGGAACGTCGTGAAGAAATCAGTGAGGATGTCACTATAACTTTAGAAGAAAAGCCAAAGGAAACTCCTAAGCCTGAAGAAGCTCCTGAAGAACTGACGATTGAAGAGAAATCTAAACCGGTTGAGAAAAAGAAAGTTGTAGAAGAGGAGGCCAAGCTTACCATCAAAAAGAAACCAAAGAAACCCAAGGTCATTGAAGAGGCACCTGAGGAGACTGTGACGCTTAAGAAGCCTGAGGAACAACCGGAAGAACGTCCTGAGGAAGTTACTGAGGATGTCACTGTGACATTAGAAGAAAAACCAAAGGAAAGTCCTAAGCCTGAAGAAGCTCCTGAAGAACTGACGATTGAAGAGAAACCTAAACCAGTTGAGAAAAAAGAAGTTGTAGAAGAGGAGGCCAAGCTTACCATCAAAAAGAAACCAAAGAAGCCGAAAATCATTGAAGAGGCACCTGAGGAGACTGTGACGCTTAAGAAGCCTGAGGAACAACCGGAAGAACGTCCTGAGGAAGTTACTGAGGATGTCACTATGACATTAGAAGAAAAACCAAAGGAAAGTCCTAAGCCTGAAGAAGCTCCTGAAGAACTGACGATTGAAGAGAAACCTAAACCGGTTGAGAAAAAGGAAGTTGTAGAAGAGGATGCCAAGCTTACCATCAAAAAGAAACCAAAGAAACCGAAAGTCATTGAAGAGGCACCTGAGGAGACTGTTACAGTGAAGAAGCCCGACGAACAACTGGAGGAACGTCGTGAAGAAATCAGTGAGGATGTCACTATAACTTTAGAAGAAAAGCCAAAGGAAACTCCAATGCCTGAGGAAGCTCCTGAAGAACTGACGATTGAAGAGAAACCTAAACCAGTTGAGAAAAAGGAAGTTGTAGAAGAGGAGGCTAAGCTTACCATTAAAAAGAAACCCAAGAAACCAAAATTCACTGAGGAGGCACCTGAAGAGACTGTGACGCTTAAGAAGCCTGATGAACAAACAGAAGAACGTCCTGAGGAAGTTACTGAGGATGTCACTGTGACATTAGAAGAAAAACCAAAGGAAACTCCAATGCCTGAAGAAGCTCCTGAAGAACTGACGATTGAAGAGAAACCTAAACCAGTTGAGAAAAAAGTTGTAGAAGAGGAGGCCAAGCTTACCATCAAAAAGAAACCGAAGAAGCCGAAAATCATTGAAGAGGCACCTGAGGAGACTGTGACGCTTAAAAAGCCTGAAGAACAACCGGAAGAACGTCCTGAGGAAGTTACTGAGGATGTCACTATGACATTAGAAGAAAAGCCAAAGGAAGTTCCAAAGCCTGAAGAAGCTCCTGAAGAACTGACAATCGAAGAAAAACCTAAACCAGTTAAGAAAACGGAAGTTGTAGAAGAGGAGGCCAAGCTTACTATTAAGAAGCCAAGAAAGCCAGAAATTCATGATGAATTACCTGAAGAAATTCCAACAGTCACTTTAAGAAAAAGGGTCTCAAAGCCTCAAGCTCTTGAAGATGTTAGTGAAAAGTTTACACTACCTCTTCAAGAAGAAGCCCCCGCACCAAGACAATATGATGAAGTTCAAGAAATGTTTGAGCTGCAGGTGCCTCGTAAATTTAGTGCAATTGATACTGATTTCTCTTTAAAGGCAGAAGGTGAAGATCAAGCTCCACAAGAGGATACCCTTCACCTGGATCTTGCTTCCAAAGAACAGGAACGCACAGTAACAGAAGCTTCAGGTAAGCCTGCAATTAACTGCTTAAAAGTGCCTCTAGATGCTCACGTTCAGATATTTCTGGCTTTGCAGATGAATTCAAGATTGTCCTTCAGCAGCCTCAAGGTAAGGGCGCACTATTACTTTTGCACCTGTGATATACACCATGAACCAAGCCATTTACAAGGATATAGGGGAAGGTTATTATGAGTAATGCACTGTATTCAATGCATTGTAATCACACATTGACATAGAATTTGTTATTTTGAATGCTGTTTCAACTTATCCACATCATTCCTAAATATAATGTGGAGGTCGCATGTTAAATGCTTGTGACACCCCTAATGTCACATACTAGTCTACTTAGACCAAATACTTTTGTCTAAGTAGACTATGGTTCTATTCTCATTTGCATTATAATGATTAGGATCGGCAGGTAATTATCTCTTGATGTGAATGCAGGCTGAAAAACATAAGTTTACAAGTGCACTTTCTCTACAAAATCAATGCACGGTATGTTTAGCTTGTGCCCAGGCTTGAAAAAAATCATTTCTCTCCACAGATGTGGCCCAATGCACAGTATAAGTCTAGCTTGTACTCGGGATTGCAAAAATAATTTCAGTATTGTGGACAGGTTCATGAGAACCCACGCACTATAAGTGTGAAATATTTATTGGGTTTGGAATCTGAGAAAAAGTTGAATTTGTTGGTACCTTGGGCACAGTAGTCTGGTACTCGCATTTCCAAAAATCAACATAGTGTTGTATGGTTTTACGCGACAGATGCACACCCTGTTAGGAAATTCAGCTTTTATGTGCAACAGCGTTAGCTCATGGTGGAAGGAATTTATGTCTCAACGTTATTGTAAAGAAGCATGAGGAGTGATACTTAGAACAGCATGGCAGTTAGTAAACACTATGCTGCCTCTCTGTTCAGCTGTGGCATGGCTTATGTTACCTTAGCTTCATACGTCAGAAGTAAGCCTCCAAGCATGTTTCTGTGCCCTCGTCAGAACAATGCATTCAATCATCAAGTTGTGATTCTTCTGAGTAAAAACCTCCGTAATTACTGATATGTGAATTTGTTAAAAAACACTGTGAAAGATCAAGTGGAAGCTGAAGGATTGTATTCTACATGCAATTTTACACCAACACCAAGGCACAAGCAGAGCATCACTGCAGCAATTATGCCTTGTGTCTCGCATGTTTTACTTTTTCTTAAGTAGCTATCAACTCCGTAATTACAGTATGAAGCCTCAATTCTATGAGAGCACGAAAAAATTAATTACGTCATATTTTAACGTGAAAATGTTTATGTGTGCTAAGTGCAACGTTGCTTAAATACAGGAAATGGGAGGCTGGGTACATCACAGAACCTGAAGGTGGTTGTCACGTGGTATAACAAAGAACTCATACACATGCTAGTCAGCCCAGTGCAGTGGTTGAAGGCCATACGATAATTATGCTGTCAAAGACACTGGCCACATGCTGCCAACTTGCCTCTTTCATTCCTCTTGGCGTCAATGCAGCTTTTTTTCCCGCTTTCATTTTCACAGCGTGTACTATTGTGGTCAGTATGAGCTGCCATATGTGATTCATGGCCGAAGCGCTGTTCCGGTCAAGCTGATGGCGCTAACTTGCGACGCCTTCGAGCTTCGTAAGAATTCGATCCCCCCTCCCCCTTCCCACGACGCCCCATTATTTTTTATGATAGTCGACAGGCCAGTGTATTTTAGCTTCGCAAAGAAAGGAGACGATGGAAAGTGCGGGAGTATGCGCACTGCTGGAAAGGTGAAACCCTCCACTTTTTAAACATTTCACGTTAGTGCCACCAGCAAAACTGGAATAAAGCTAAGCCAGGAGATCGCGCTGGCCATGACTTGCGCGCTCCAGCTCATACTGAACTGGATAGTGCATGGCTGCACTTCTTTGTGGCAAAAATAAATCAAGCGAAGCCTTTATTCTGTGGTTCTCAAAATTCGAAATGACTTAATTAAACCCAAAGCCTGGTCCGCTGCTGTTGCTCCTCTGTCAGGGATGTGTAATACCAAGTGACCATCACCTCTGGTTTCTGGGACATATCCAGCTTCTCGCTTCATGTGCAAAGCCATGCTACACTTAGCGTGTCTTTTGAACTGGTACGTCACATTGAAAGGTGACATAAATAGTTATTTTTTATAATCACTGAGTAAACAGCAATCAGCTAAAGAAAGAAAGGAGACAAAAATTTTATTTCAGTACTTCCTTAAAATATACTTGGTGTTTATTCAGTATAGCTGCATATAAAGGAATGGAGAGATACAGGTGAGGCGCAAAGAGAGTTCCCAAAGTGAAACACTATAGAATTATAAAATTACTTCTTAAACTTGCCTAAAAGGATATCACTTGGACCTGGTTATAATGAAATGGGATATACCGAAATAATTGATATAATGAAGTAAAAGCAATTGCCCTTGAAAGCCCCATAAAGATCCATGTATTTCAAACCTTGTTTTAACGAAGCAAAACTATCCTGTCGATGGATTATAAGGAACTAGATTCATCTCCGAAACCAAAAAAAAAATCCCCACCTTTGCACGCCAAGCATATCGCTTTCCGCGGGGTTGAGGTTGAGGTGAGTAAGAGACACATATTTCTGCAGCCCTAATGGAAGCACGGCTCAGTGTATGTGGGGAGAGGGAAGTGTGAAGAAAGAGGTAGGCTGGTGCAGTGAGAGAGAGAAGTGGTTGAGCGTAGTTATGAGGTGGCGTTGGCCTGGTCAGCTTAAAGCACTGTATGTGAGCCACACTGCTTGCACGCGGTGATATGAAAGACCTGTGCATCCACTTGTCTCTCCCTGTGGTGCACCACAAAGGCTTGAGCAGCAGCTAGGCGTGGCCATGGTCTCTGAAACTGAATAGGCGGCGGTGCAATCCCGGGAGGCCCGTGCAATCCTGGGGCCACGTGAGGGCGACAAATCAGCTGCATAGTCGACACACCATGTGCTGTGTGCCTCACGACAAGTTGCGTTAATGTCACAGCGTGCTAGCTGTTATCCTTAATCACGTTGCTATTTCACCAGTTTCGCCACAATATAAAAGAGCCAAGGGGAAAGCGGAAGAAAAAGGCGATTACGTTAGAACAAGAGCTATCGTAAAGGCTTTCGCCTCAGGTGCTAAGAAGTCGCATGTTGCACACAAACATTCTTTCACCATTGTTTTATTAAAATTTCAACACATATGTGACCACACAGCAGTTCGGTGGGCCAAAGAGCTGTCTTCTCTGCTCTTTAGATATAATGACATAATAGATATAACAACATAATTTCAACTCTCCCTTCAACTTTGTTATAATGAGGTTCGAGTTAAACTCTTCATGGTTAATTTTAGGAACCATTATTTAAAATGTATTGTGAAAATTTCGCAATGTTTCATGCTCTTCTACTAGTGTGGTATATATGTGACCACATATACATAAGGGGCGATCATACAGTTTATAAAAAGGGACTACTGCACATAGAAAATACAGCATTGTAAGGAGGCTCACCAAACCACCTGAGAAAAATAATGTTACATAATATATATTAACATGACAGGAGGCAGCGCATACAGATCCCTCCCTTACATCCTTTTTCCTGCAGGTGCAGAACACGGAGCTCTCACTACACTGTAAAATGTGCCAATCTGGATATGCTATAAAATGTACCACTCAAAGTAGAAAAGTGCACTGCATGATGTTGGAGCCATATGTGCTGCTCTTTCTTATATGGCAGGTGACAATGATGGCTAACACTAACAAATACACACAAACTATTAAGTGTGTTGTGTGGGAATGCATAGCACATGGTTTTAGCACAAAATCAAAAGGTCCTGTTCCTTTATGCTTTTGTGGTGAAGCCACAATGCGTTCTCAACCAGGCATCAGCCTCTGGAGTTCCTTTTATGGAGCAGTGGTTAATTTTATTGATGCCCTGTTTTCTTGTGACAGAGGAAAAGACTAGTTTTTTTTTGTTCAGTACAGTTTGGTACTACAGCTCATACACAGTAGTGCTACTAATATAGTAGCACCATTGTGGACATGCCTGGCTCATTGACATTTGAACTGCTCTCCCCCACCCCTCTCCGCTAGGACGTGTCAAGGTTGTTTACGTCAACTGATGTGCAAATGAATAACTAATGAATAAGAATAAGAATGAATAAGAATGAGCCCATATTTCACTTTGCATCTTTACCAAGCACAGAATGGCACTCATTTTTTCTTCCTTCGTTCTAAATATTGAAATAACTTAAGACTGCTCACAAAAGCATTGCCATATATAAAACCAACTTCTAGCTGCTGACATTGAAGTTGTTTTCTCCAAGTATATTGTTTAAAAGAATGTTTTTTTGTGGTTTTTCTTTTTATTTATCAGACAGATTTTATTGGTCCTATTTTCTTTACTAGTTGGTAGGCAATATGGCTATAAGTGAATGTCAGATGGTGCACTATGGTGCACAAATGTGCTTATGAAAGCTCATGCCACTCAAAATGTTTTATTATGAGGAAAATTGTGATTTGACCAGAAAGGCATCCTAGTTTTATTCCTGCTACAAAATAATGCTAAAGTTGAGGAAGTGCAAAGCAGATTTCATTGAAAAGCCATACCGGTCACTAAATCATGCTTATTCCCGAGTTATTGCCACTGACATCAATGCAAGCATAAACACAAGGCAAAATTAAAAGAACCTTCCTAATCTGAAATGAGTTTTCCTAACCTGTTAAACTGAAAAGAACTTGCACGTGTAAACTAGCATCAGGTAGCATAGAAAGTCTGTCTGAAAGTTTAGTGCTCTGTATATTTTATTGCAGTGTTTAGAGCTATATTGAAAAGTTCATGCGAAAAGTGGCATGTTCTGATCATGCATATGTGGGTCACCAGTATCATGCTTCCCGACTTCAGTGGTGCAATTCTTTAGTTTCTGGTTCTCTTCACCAAACTTGTCACTACGGATCCACTGCACTATGGCAATCCTTCTTCTGCACCCATACCACAAATGAACAGCAGAATATCATGCTCTCAAGTTGACAGGCGTCTGTAGTTAACTTTAACAGACAATAAAATATACTGAATGGAAATTCCTCTGTAAAACTATTGGTGCTTGGGAAAACAGTGCTTTGATCCTTCAGCTGGGTGCTTAAGAGAAATGACAAAAAAAGAATTTAGCTCTAGGAATTAAAAGAATTCTAGAGCTGAAGGACTATGCCCCTTATATATAATGCAGATGCAGGAATCGCAAGAGAAGTGTTACGGAAATGGAGCAGCTAAGTAAATGGAGCAGCTGTGCTTATCAAGTCATAATTATCCTGCAGATTGACTCTTTGCATCACATAAAAATGTGCAGTATATTCAATGCATCTCTGTGTAAGCATGATTTCTTTCTTTTCCCACAGATGAAGAAGAGGATGTTGTAAGTTTGCTTCAAGTTTCCAGTCCTCAATTAACAGCATGGCTGCAGTTTTGTGATTTAAAGGGACACTAAAGGCAAATTTAAGATAATGTGGACTGCTTAAGTACCATTCCGGAAACCTCTCAGAACTTGTTTCATGCCAAGAATAAACATAGAAGGGACTGCATACCTTTAGCGCACTTCAAATCACCTGCACCCGAGCAGGGAGTACTGGCATTTCATACGCCATCACCGCCCTTTACTGCCGTTGGTAAGATGGTGGCCGACAGCCAGCACTACAAGTTTCTTGCGCAAAATACAAAAGTGCAGCCAGGAACCGAGCCAAGACAGAGCCGACAGTGCAAAAGAGGAAGGAAAAGTGCACGCCAAGTTATAAACAGGATCTTTGACACTCGTTGCCATGGGCCTCGTTCACTGCTACTTGCAGTTTATGTGACGTTCGTGAGACAGCAAAACCAGCACAGCACTACACAATAACAAAACTACTGAAGCGCAAAAGAACAGGCAGTGCAGAATGGAGTGAAAACTAAACCTTTCAACTGGCTGCATCGTTGCAAAGGGTAATTAATGTTGAAAAGTTATTTTTCTAAGAATAAAATAGAAGTTGACATAGCAGCATTTTCTTGTGTCTTATAAAGCAATGCAGCGATTTTTTATTATGAGTGGTTGAATGCTAGTGACAGAATCATAATGATAAGTCACTACGTCATTGGGTTAGTGCTTAAAGCTCTGTACTCAATACGCCTGAGGCAGTTTCAAGCATTTTAACTTGACTTTTTTGCCTTTAGTGTCCCTTTAAGCACTTCCATTCTTCAATAGTGCACTGTGCAAGCTTTTGCGTGAATAGAATCGTAATGTCCCCTCTTTATTTATAGTAAAGGTACCTTTAACAAAGCACACAACATTAACAGTAAATATTTAATAAAACAATGCAAAAAGTTGAGCAAACTACCTAAAAGGTGCTGAGGGGAAAGTGTGATCTTATTGGTACATAATGACAGAGTAATCGTGCAACGAGACAAGGACAGAGAAGGCAAGGCACGCTCCTCATGTATGTCTCACTTGTGTGTCTCGCTTCCTCTGTCCATGGCTTGTTATTGCACTATTTCTCTGTCGTTAACAGGTAATCTTTAGAATGAATGCTATTGTTATTTTCCATATGGAAGGAAATCTTAAAGCCTGTGTGACCACTTCAAAATGAAATGCATCTTCGCGCAGCTTCCATATCTGCTGAAATTCAAAATAAATTTTAATGTACGTATGGACATGCTTCAAATACTGTACAGCTTGAAGCATCATCAAAAGCTTCATACAAGCCATGCCTCTGAATTATGGTGAATAGTAGTTATAGTTAAAATCAAGCTATTCAATACTTGTTGTACTGGTACTATGCAAGGCATCGTAATAACAAATTTAGAAGTTTCCTTTTCATAATAGCAATCAAAATGCAAAAGCTTGTTGTTCTTACGACCTCACAATAATACAGCATGCATGCCTATGATAATTATGCTGTCAGTGCCCAAATTAGTCTAATTAAAAACTATATGCACTACTGTAACCCACATGTAAGACAAAGGGCAGAAGTAATTGCAATAACAAATGACGAAGGCATAGCTTTCCTTGCTTGGTTTGGGACTTTATATGTCAAGGACGAAACAAAAATGCAGTTTATAAGGTGCAAGAATTTGTTTACCGATTCCCATGAGCACTACCTAGCGTATGCCACTAATATCATCATTATTGTCGTGAGGGGGCTTCTTTCAAGAAGGCAAGTTTTAATTTACCCGGTGATTTTGAAAAAAATTGAATTGTAATAATTAGTGCAGTTAACACAAAGACCCAAAAGTCAAGTCATAAGTTCAAATGAATATGATTAACCATTCAAGTCTTGGTTTAACAATTTAAGCATACTACATCTCCTAGCACACTTAATATAAAGCATGCACAGTTTCCACCTGCGTGCCATTTTCATCATGTTCTAATGTAATGGCTCAGCGGCTGAAAGCAAAAATAAAATGGTTAAACACTGCGGAAGCAGAACTACTCAGCTTAAATAATTGATTACAGATTCTTGAGGCTATTTCAGTCATTTTAAATAATTAGTCTGTCAAAAACAAACTGCAAAAGGTTGCTCCATCATGCACTGTGAGGGCAGAGGAGTAGAAAATTGTACTTTCTTTCCCCGGAAAGCACATTGGACAACAGACTGAGCAGGATCCCTGCTCCATCTGTGCGGCGACCTGCTTTTGCTGGCCTATGTGCTTTTTGTGCCATTAGTTATGGTGAAAGGCACCAACGAACTTTTTCAATGCATTAACAGCATGCAACTGCCATTTCTGCCTATAGAACTCGCACAAAATCTCGTAGGCAGGAAATGCCCACAGACAACTCACGCAACATCATCAAGGTGGCTAACTTCACACTTCGAGCACAAACAAGACGTGAATACATGCAGTTCTGCGTCAACCTCTTTCCCCACTGTGGGCACGCAGCACTCGATTTCTGCCTTGGTTTGAGTGTGAGCTCAGCCATTTTAGTTGTGGCGATTGAGATACGTGGGGAACTATACTTGTGGCACTTTATATATGTGAGTTCAAAATGCAAGACATTGGATGCTTTGAAGGGAATAAAAAAGTGCCGTTCATTTTTTATTTATTCCCACTGTTTTTCATGAGTTCTATTCAGTCACAACTTTCACTATACTTACGTCTCAGTAATTTAAGGTACTCTTTGGCTAATCAAAATATAGCTGATCTTCAAGCTTAATTGCATTCAGTACATGTATATTCAGGGAACATAGTGCTATCTGAGGTCATGTAGCCACAGAACCACAATAAAAAATATAATTGCTTTGTACACAACCTTAAGCTTCAATCTGAATTTTTCTGCAGGAAATAATTGAGTATGTGGCCGTCACAACTTACATCACAGAAGAGGAGGACGGTTTGGACCTTGAGGAAGGTAACAATTTTTTTCATTATTCCTCATCAGTGTATGAAACCTTCTAATTTTTTTATTTAGTACACACTACATTCCAAGGACCAAACAGGGGGGGGGGGGGGCTGGAGGGGGTCAAACACAAATACAATAAAGGACAACAAAACCAGTGAAACAAATAAATATTAAAGTGGTAAATATAAGTAAAAAAGAATAATAACATAATGTTTGTAATATACTGCCATCAACACAAAATAAATGCAACTAAATTCATTCTGGTCATTGCTTGTAGATCCATAAATTAAATTTGAGCAGCTTGGGCAAAGGAATGCTAGGGTATGTTTTGATTAAACATCAACCACGGTTTAGAATTAATGACAGAAATATTTGTTCATTGTGGCATATTTCACAGCTGTGTCTAAACACTTTGTAGTAAAGGTGACAGGAAAGCAAGTAGCACAAAGCCTTTCATATGTTACTTCTTTTTCTCTAGGCGAGCATGTTATATTGGTGGAACGAAAAACTGAAGAACGATGGCTTGTGCGAAAGACTATCACCAGAGAGAAGGGAATAGTTCCAAAGTCCATCTTACAAGATCTTGCTTCTTACAATCACCTTCTCGACCAAGTTTTGGAAGAAAAAATTGGCAAGCTTCCTGTATTCGGGAGTAAGTATCTTTGCTTATTACTTGTATGTTTGTTTTACTTCTCTTATGATACATATGTGAAAAAGGACAGAAAGTTTTAGCTGGAAATGCCTCAAACACTAAGGGTAAATACTAGGATAGTGTTGTTGGGAATGTGATAAGTTACAGACATGGGGCTCTCCCAGTCTCTCATATGCTTCAGAGGAACTGCTTGTTGGCTTAGTTGATATTTGCTGCAAGGTATATTTGCCACTAAAACACACACACACACATGTACGCACACGCGCACACACGCACAGAAGTAGAAATAGCCACCCATGTCATCGTCAATATTTCTGTGTGTGTCCTTTTAGCAGCAAATGTGTATTTCACTTTCTCTGTGGAAGTAGTTGACCTTGACATAAAATAAAAAATAAAAAGAAAGCTTGACATGAGAAACATGGACAACGACTAAAGCTGAAAACGCTATCAGATAAAAAAAGTTAACTTTTATCGTTGTGTGCTATCAAATAAAGCAGATAATGACAATTTAGTTGGTGAAAAGATGCTATTTTTAGAATGTGGGAATTTTTTATTAAGACCAATAGGAGAGGCATGAAATTCAATTACTATTCTAAAGAAAAAAGCAAAATGGTACAATACTCCGAGTGTATACTTGAGTGAAGAATACAGGGTTTTTTGATTCTGTACCAAATTTTTAAAAATTGCCTGTGACATATAGCAGAGTTCTAACCCTTGATCTATAAATGACGAGGCAGTCATTACTTTTGAGAAATCAAAATGCCTAATTATAACATAATTACACTAATTAACTTTTAGTTATGTACTTTGTGGCACATATTTCAATCTACTGACTGTATAGCTAGTGGGTATGCAAGGCATATCCACTTAGGACAAATTATCAGGACTACACCAGTTTCTAGATATTGATATTCAAAGTGTCTGACAAAATGCATTGGCGTTCAAGTTCCTTTTTTGATTCAATGCATGAAGCAGCATTTCCTTTAAAAAGTAAGTGGAACCGCGCATTTTTACTGCAAGTTTGACACCACATATCTCGAAACTGGTGAAATCCTCAGAATTTATTTTAAATCTATATGCTTTGCATACTCATCAGCTATAATTCATAGATTTAAATATGTGATGTAAATTAGTTAATTGGAAAGTTAATTAGCATAATAATGTTAATTATTCAATTAAGTATTTTTATTTTTTTAGAAGCAATGGCCACTTCATCGAGTAATTTAGACCAAGGGTTAGAATTGCGCTATCTGTCACAGGTAAGATTTTAATTTGGTACAGTAAAAAAAAAGAAACTCCCTATACACATACTACACTTTGTATTAGCCCCTCTTAGCCATTCCCATGCTGGGCGCAAAGTAACTGTGCTAAAGTTGTTTGCTACTTAAAGCCTAGGCTTTGCACAATTTAGTCAAGAGAGCAACTTCCAGAAGTCCATGCACTGCAACTTTTTCTGCTGAACATTTGTTAGATCTCCCGTATTTTAAAAAGTTCGAAAACTGTGCGCAATGTACTGTGAAATTGTCAAGTGTTCCTTAAGGAATTCAGAACATGAGTACAATTTATTGTACACTACAAAACAAGGATACTCCTTACACAACAATACCTTGCCAAGATTGTATTATAGTGTTGTTATCCCAGAATGCTTGCTGCTTTACAGCTTGGTTCTATTATGTAGGAAGCTGCTCATAGCAGCACTTAAACATCGTGCAGATCTATCATTTAACAAATGGTAAAATGATGTAACTTTTTCACTACTCTGTAAATCACTTTTGATACCATACTCACTATTGATACCACTATAATCATTATTGATACCGATACCAGCTGTGGTATCGATATGTGTGCACAGCGCAAGAGACGAGGACTGAAGGAAGAACACAACACAGGCGCTTACTTCAACTGATCTTTATTTGCGAAATCGCTAGAACTATATACATGAGCAAAAGTAATGAAAAACAACTTTTGCATTATGTCACACATGAACCCCTATTGCATCACAGCCAGATACTTGTTTTCATTTTTGGTGAGGGCAATAGACGGCATGCTGATTCAAAGGTCACCTAGCCGCTGTATCTTGTCAGCCTCTATGATATTGTGTGTAAGATGTTCTTGGTGTTTGGAGATTAAGACGCAGTTTTCAAATTCAGTCTTCATTCCTTCAGTCCTTCATTCCTTCAATCCTCGTCTTTTGCGCTGAGCACACATGTCGATATTGAATCGCCAACTCGCCCAAGCTTCCACCCTATCAACAGCAGTGGTAATTAAACTTGTGCAATCCTTCCTTCAAAGAACTACTTCCTGGAGAAAAAATGACAGCACCCAAATTCCTTGAGAAGGTCAAGCCAACAGAGGTTGAAAAAGGACAGCCAGCAACGTTCCAGTGCAAAGTACAAGGTAATCCACGGCCATATGTGACTTGGTTCAAGCAGACACGAATCATAAAATCAACAACAGAATTCGAGGTGAGTGCTGCATACCTTTATATGACCAAAATAGATAATTATGACTGTTTAATGAAGTGGCAACAACTACAATTTCACATAAAAATAAATTGAATGGAATAAGATTTCATCAGTATTTTTTATGAACTAGGAGCTAGCAGTATATATTTCGTATGAGGTGCAAATGATAAAGACAGCTTTTCCAGACATGGCTGTAAGTGTATGATTCTCATTTTATTTCACACTGCACATGACTTTGCTGTGTGGTCATTACTCGAGGTTTATTCTTTGAAGTTATGATAGCGAAACCTGGCCACTATTTGTGTTTCAGATTTATTACGATGAAGAAAATGTGAGCACCCTTGTCATTAATGAAGTCTTCCCAGAAGATGCAGGAACATACACTGTGGTTGCCAAGAATCCAGCAGGCTTTGCATCATGCTCAGCTGACTTAACTGTGCAAGGTAAGTAAATTGAAATCTGTCAAGCAATACAGTTTTCAATGCATTTACAATTTAGGCAGTGTAGAATCATGTCAGGTAATTAAATGCTACCATTACAACACAAATGCCTCTCACACAGCCAAACAAGTATAAATGGTATCAAGAGCTCTCTTTAGTCATACTCCCTGGTGTGCAATGCATGAATTCCCTGGTCCGCTGTTACCCTTTATTCTTTTTTTCTTGCATAATGTCGCCACACTCACCCCGCTAGTACTGCAGTGGGCTTGAATTTACCATACCTGCAATGGTAATGATGGGATTGGGATTCCTTCTGTGATTGATATAAGGAAGGCTTTCAGGTATGAGCACATAACTCTCAGCAACTTCTTGGCCCATAATATACAGCTGCCCTCACTAAGCTTGGTTGCTGGCTCTCATGGCAGTGCATATGGTAGGCAAAAGTTGACTCCTCCAGGTCAGAGGTACTGCTATCCTCGCTAGCTATCTTGATGAGACAGCCACTGTTAAGCACAGTTCTGTCAGAAGTATGCTGCCATCTGATGTGTTTGCTACCTGGCCACTCCTTGTTTGTTTTCTTTCTTTCTTTTTGAATTCCACACACATCAAAAATGCAGCTCATTTGACAACAGCTCTCATTACAGATTGCATGCAAAGCCGTTCTCGAGGCTGTAAGTGTGGTTCCAGTTTTTTTTTGCTGATTTAAGGTTATTATTTGCAACTTGACAAATAAAACACCCATATATGTGACAAGAAACTTCCAGATTCGAGCTTGAACGAGCCAGTAATCACTACAGGAAAAATTTCTCTGAAGTAGCAAAGACATCACTGAAGTAGCCCGGGTGACTCACTGGAGTTCCTACAATATGTGTAGAAGTGGCCTTTATAAAAATTACAAGAATGTGCCAGGATAGTTGGCGGCAACATAAATCTTTCACAAATTGTAGTTGCATCAGCCACTGCATACCTTTTAATGCACTTCAAGCAGAACAAATATAGATCAAGCCATTAAGACAATGTGATTTTTCACAATGCATACAAATGAAATAAACATGTACCGTCTTGCCATTTTGCTCATACAGGGGGAAGAAAAACATAGTGATGGCTGGAGACACCATTTACTTAAGGAGGAAGACGGGAAAGTGTCGTGTTTTGAAGTTTGTATAATTTCACTGCTTTTTTTTTCAGAATTCATCAGTGAGCAGACTATCTCAAGACGCACCGTATCGAGGTCATCATCATTACTGGACTTATTGGTGGAAGGAATTCCTCCTGTTTTTTCAGCACCTTTGCGGCCTCACTTGAAGGTTGATGAAGGGACCACGCTGACTCTTGTCATAAAAGTCACTGGCACTCCCGAGCCGGAGGTAAGCTCTTACTGTCTGCAAATCTCAATTCAGTGCAGAATATTTTTATTAGACTTTATTAATCACTTGAAACGTTTTTTCATCTTAATGAGGAAAAAAAGAACTGCTGACAAGTCAAGCAAAGGTGCATCAGCCCGGTATAAAAAAGCTGCATTTGGGCCACACTAGCACAACACCTGAACTTAAACAGATGTTCGCATTTTCTGCTCTTGTCGGTAGTGTATTATACTGGATGTTGCAAGACGGCGAGAGATTGTCTCATATGCTGCATCAAGAAATATGCTGGGAGTGAAATTCTGCAAGTCAGCTGTCCTGTAAAACTTTATTTCAACCAAAGAAATCACATCCACAGTCCCACATTTTATATATTCTACATTAACCAGTGCTTTCCTATCCATAGACAAAAAGTCACTTCCTAGTGAGCCTTGCATGTATGAAGCTCTTTTTATCTATACTGTTCTGTAGTTAATTAAATAATCTCTACACATAATGTAATAAGCTCAAACGTTTACAGCAAAGCTGTTAGCCTATCGGTGGTCAACATTTTTTGTGTCCGTCGGTGAAGAAAAATTATGATCATCAGCATGCCTTATGCCCCCTAAGCAAGCAAAAATTCAATGGTTTATCCCCCTCGTAATGCAGAGGCTACAAGCACTCAGCAAAGTGAAGTGAACAGTGCATACATTCATTGGAATCACGTATACACTGTACATAACAGTGAAAGTTTCAATGAAGAACAAGTTCAAGAGAAGCATCTATCATCATCTGCAATGGCTCATACCCCTGTAAGGCAGAGGGCAGAGGCTACAAGTGCTCAGAAAAGTGAAGCGAACACACAGAACAGCAAACATTTATAAAGAACAAGCTCAAAACAGCCATCGGAACCATCAGTAAAGCATTGCATAACCCCCTCAGCAGTTGTGGTGGTTTTGCAATAGCTTCACTGGATATGCACTTTCACAGGGCCAGGATAGCGAGTGAGTGAAAACTTTATTGCAAATGTCCGGCGATTTAGGCGGGGTGGGGCCATAAGCACCCCAGCCTATGTGACAGCCTCGAGTCCTTGGACTCGGGCGGCTTCCTCGTCGTGCCGGACGGCCCACAGTTGATCGGCGAGGTCGTGGCTGAGCAGGGCCGCCTCCCAACGCGCCCCTCGCTTCGAGAGCGTCAATTTTTTTAACTTCAGTGTACATCATACTGTCATTTCACTCTCAAGAAATGTGTGTTACTCTACAATTGACCATATTTAACCTAATAAGTTGCCCACTCAAGCAACCTCCATTGTTTAGAAATGACCACAGTACATTTAAAAATAAAATGATGAAGTATGAATAACAATACAGTACAGACAAGGCAACACAGCACAAATTAATATAGTGCAAATAATTTCAAAACGAATAAATGCTTCAAAATAGCAAATCGGTACTTTGCAGGCAAGAACTTTCTGAGGTTATGAATTTTGTTGTGGCACATTTCATTAGCAGAACGAAATAAATATAGCATTCCAATGAAGACAACCATGACAGAGGGAAGAGGTGCAGCTATATAAGCAGAATTAATGGGCACATTTCAAGCCTCAAGGCCGAACTCAAGCTCTTTAAGAAGTGTTATTTTTTTCATTGTTGAAGCTTATTTACATTCTTAAAAAAGTTGACTGAACTTTCTTGTTTGAACCCATGGCCATAGAGGCTAGCATAGGTACAGTGAGCTAGAATGCATATGGGCAGTGCACCGACCTACGTGCACCTTGCTTTATCGCGCATATCGTAGGAAATGCTGCCCGTAGCAGCACCATTGTTTCCGCTATAGTGATAGGTTCAATAGCTAGAACTAGTGCACTTATCTAGAAAATTGTAGCTCTAGCCATGGTCAGTCTGGAGCACGCATCTGGCTAGACGCCAGAGGCGCGTTCCAGACAGGCTGAGCTCCAGCGCCTGACGTGCTTTCCTATGATGCACCTTCAGCAGTTGGCAACTGCAGCACCTCCGCTACCGGCGACATAAAATGCATCAGGCAGAGAGGCACGGTCGTGCCACTCAAAAAATATTCTAGTATACTCTAGTACAACTCCAAGGATATAAACAAAAATAATATCTGGTACGTGAGAACATGTCATATTTCATTTACTTTGGTATGCTGTTATACAAAGGACAAAAAAGAGACTAACTCACATGTGCGCACACGTGTGTCCCTCTCTTTTTTGTCCTTTGTATAACAGGATAGCACAGTAAACAAAATGATGTCTTACCAACAAGCCCCAGTCGAAGCCTTATTGAAGATGTCATATCACAGCAGAAACAAATATCATGTAACAGCAAACACTCATTTAATTATTGCACAATTATATAATTTCACAAACGTGACAACTTTAGAATTTAGGAGACCTGTTTAAAAAAATATGAAAATTGAAGTTTAAGATTAATATCACTTTTTATTTGTTCTTGTATGGGCTAGATTAGAAGTGAACTCCCAATGAAATTATAGTTGTTATGAAGGAGACTGGCATATAAAATTTATGTTGAATGATCAGAATTTGAACCACTGCAGGAATATTCTATACTGATTTGGGCCAAAGTTATAGCAGGTTAAACTTTTTTAAAGTCATAGCCCATAGTAACACCCAAGACAAATTATTACTTTTCGAATATTTCTGTAATAATATTTGTTTATATTTTAACTCTACTGCACTGTTTAATTGACTTCCTTTCCATCGATATAAAACGAAATTATTGGGATAGGATAAGTAGAATCAGAGAAATTGTAAGTCCAAAACTATTTCACTTCATTATTCACGCAAATTCTTTAATCCATCAGCCCACATTTCTGCACGTATAGACCACGAACTCAACGTATACCCACCCTTCGCATGGACTAAAGGATATTTACACTCACCTTTAGTCTTATCAATACATGAGTGGAACGCCCTTCCGCAATTCATTGTCAATTTAAGGAATTATCTTCTTTCCAATCAGCTTTACTAAACTACCTAAACGTGCAAACCTGCCATACCAGCTATGTTTTCTAAACTACCATGTTATCCTGCTTGAGCGCCCTACTACATTTAATAAAGGGAAATCAGACATCCACCCTTTCGTAGCAAGTGCTACAAAGGAAACCCTGATTTCCCTTTATTAATTACTTCCCACCACTTTGCGGGTTTCCGCAGAACTACTACGTCAAGCCCTACTACCTTTGATCACTGTCATGTATTTGTTGCATCATTCTAAATAGTGTTGTAGTTCGATTATGTGTTATTGCATTATATAATCATTATGTCATGCTACTACTAGATGCACTGCATCTCTTTAATGGTGAAAACAGTTCTGTTATTTATTTTGTGTTTTGATCTTCATGCTTATAACTCCCCTTTGAAGTTTCTTGTTATCCCCTCCCTATGTAATGCCCGATTCTGGCCTCTTTGAGTAAATAAATGAAATGAAATGATACCATCAAAAATAATGTTTTGAGAAAACAAGGAAAAACATTTCGCGGCATGGTCATGGTTATTATTGCAAATGCGAAATTGAACATGGATGATACAGAGATCCAATCAACCAAAATATATGCTCTGCACCAACCTAGAGCAAAGGAACATGAAAATATTTTTGGGCAAATTTTGGCTCCAAGGAGCAGCGTCTCGCCTTAAATGTAGAAGCTCATGCCAAATTCTGGTGGCATGCTCCTAGACACTTCCAGCATGACAAAAATAAAAATCATCTTAGTATTTTCCTTTCTGCTTCCTGCAAATACTGCCAGTGTATGTACTATATAAATTGCAATGGGTTCATTAAACAGACATGTCATTATCGCACAACCCGTTTGAATGAAGAAAAAGAAACATATTCCTCAGTCGAGTTTAAATATTGATAATATTAATGCAATAAATCCCATCAAAGCATGCATCTCACATAAAAGTCCAGCTTTAGTATTTTACTCAACCAATTAAAAAGCTACCACTATGCTTGCAGTTAAGAGAAATGTGACACTTAAAGGACTATAGCTTTTCATAAAATCGGGGGCAACTACTCCGGGAATCTGTTTTGAAGTCCAAGGTCCTTACATATGTGCAGTGTCCCTAACTTGTATAAACATAAACCTAGTATGTGCAGAGTGATTTAGGAAGTTAAACAATTGTATTATAAAAACTGATTTGGTTTCGTCATGCTGTGCAATAAAACATTGTATGAGCAAAAAGAGTTTGGACTGCCCAATTTTAGGTAACCAACATAGCATGCAATGCTGCTGTCTCAGAGATTGCATGAGGAGCAAAAACTTTTTTATTTTTACTGCTACTTTTCAGTTCACTAAGGTGTTTTTGCACTGGACTACAAGACTAGTGCAAAGTTTCACAAACTCAGGCTGCCTTTTTTTCTTTACTCTAGGTAACCCTCAAGGTGAACGACAAACCCCTCAATGAGAAAGACAATAAGCGATTCTCAGTTACGAAAACAAAAGAAGATCACAATTTCATCAACGTAACATTTGTCTTGAAAGAAGTGAAACCAGGTGATGCTGGTACATACGAAGTTACAGCTGAAAACTGCGAAGGAACTGTAACTAGTCACATTGATGTCGAAGTGATAGGTAAGATTCTATGAGAGTGGGTCAAGTTTTTGATCTGTTTTTGGTCTTATCTTTTTGGCCATATTCCTTAATCATTTATTTCAAGCTGAGTGACAAGGTACATATAACAGTCTGAAAAAGAATGATTTGTCGGCACTTACAGAAAAGCCCAAGGAAGAGCAAGAACCACCAAAATTTACTCAGACTTTCAGCGACACAGTAAGTATGATACCTCGTGTATATAACTGAGTCAAGTGTAGGTTTGTGAAAGTAAAGTAAAAGTAGAAAATGAAAGCATCTAAACGTATTTTTAAAAACTTTTTTCCTTTTTAAAATTATTTCAGGTGGTTACAGAAGAAGAAACAGTAAGACTAATCGTAAAGTACACTGGAAAACCAAACCCCACTGTCACGTGGTATAGGTATGCCTTTCTTTGTTTACATTTCTCCCCTACCTGCTTGTTAATTTTCAATTCTAATGATGTTTTCATTTCAGAGATGATAAGCCAATACATAAAGACAGCACAAAAATTATAATTCAAGAGGATGAATCAACATCCACCCTCGAGATACCCAAGTCTGATGTGACTGATACTGCAAAGTACACATGCACTGCATACAACCCTGCAGGCAAAGTCACACACACTGCCAAAGTGACTGTGCAAGGTAACAAAATTACATAATTTCTGCAAAATTAAATAACTAGAATGAAAATGAAATATTGCATTGCATCTGGAAAACTGAACAAAGAAAGTTAAACAAAGGAACAAGATAGTTGATAAAGCGGTGAAACTGTACATCAACAATTACAAATCGACATTGTATTCCATTTCTGCAAATCAACTTTTTGGCATGATACCATCTGCAACTTTATTTAAAATGCCATTAAAGTATTTAAAATTTCATCACTAGGCCCACTATGCAGTGTGTTAGAATATGTTTATTAACTGTGCCATGACAGTGCCCATTGCAACCATCATGAAATACATTGGTCTTTGAGATATGCAATTTATAAACCCCCGAATTGCAGCAAAAGGTGGAACGAAAGAAACTCCTGAAGTCTTTGCATTACAAAGAATTTATTGAATTGCTGTCACGAAGATCCATATTTTGTCTCCAAGCTGGCACCTTGTACTGTGAGCAGCAGACCAATGGGGTGCTATTATTGTCGCTGACGAAAAGTTTCTGTACTACCCACAATAATCAAAATCAGGACAGAAAGCCTTTCTATTTCCAACTGAATCATAAGATAGCCATTTATCAGCCAGCTGTTATAAAATATATAAAGAGGCAAAATGTGCACTTTTTGTGAGCATTTATGAATGACACTTTTCTATAAATAGTTTTTTGCATACTTCATTTCATGGTCCCAACCAAGGTTGCTTCAACTTGCTAGTACAATAGTCTCACACATTTGCTTTCCAGAACCAAACCTCACATTTGTGGAGAAGCTTCAGGATGTAGAGGTAAAAGAAAACCACGTGGCCATGTTCGTGACAAAGACAAACCGGCCAGTTGATCATGTCACTTGGTGCAAAGATGGAGAGCCAATTAAACTTGACGAGCCACAAGAAAAATACCAAGCAATCTCTGAAGGTCCGTATCAGAAGCTTGTGATCAAGAACGCCAGTATAAAAGATGAAGGTGAATACACATGTGTACTAGGAGACGAGGAGACATCAGCAGACTTGGTTGTCATTGGTGAGTATCAACTTCAGATTACCAACCAGGCAAAATTTATCTTCATACATTCCTCATAGCCTTCTATCCTCATTTTGTTCATGCTTTTTCCAGTTGATAACAGCACAAATATGAAATGTTAACAAAGAAATTTATGTTTGCTCTACATTAAATATGAACAGTGTGAGAATAGAGCAACATGACTGTGTTCTTGTACTTTATCTGTTCACATAAGCTAAAATTCATTTGCAAAAGCCAATCCCCACAAGCTACCATTACATCAGCAAACATGGCAGGCAGGCCATAGTTAATTTTCCACGCTAACCGTGCCTCTTGCTCCTAGCCTTGAATCAAATGTGTGAGCACATGGCATTGGGATAGGGTTTGGATACGGGCTAGTTGATATTCCATTCTAAACATCACTTATAGTGCATACATAGACAGAGGGACTGAAAGAACGACGAAGACAGCACTTGTCTTCGTCATTCTTTCGGTGTCTCTGTCTATGCACGCTTTGTAAGTGATGTTTACATTGGGATAGGCCCAGCCTGACCTGTCTCTCAGTGGCTCGCCTGTTCTTCATTTTATTATTGAAACCGAATTGAATAATAATCCAATACTTCCAGATGTGAATTGAATCAAATATTAAATACTTTCATATATTTTGCAAATAATGAATAGGCATTTTCACCATTAATATGAAACACATATTAATAATAATACTACACATGTTAGAAGTAGTGTGAAATGAGCATTAAAAGAAGTAAGCATGCTTGTATTTCTTCACTTTTTTTGCATTGTTTAGAATATTGAGTACCCTATAAGTTTTTTGTCATGTCATTTCAGAGCTGCCTCCAGAGATAACCACCTTTATGACAGACCAAACTGTTGCAAAGGATGACACAGCTCAGTTTTTCATTGAACTGACCAAAGGTGATGCATTGGTTCGTTGGTTCAAAGATGGTAAGTGAAGCTTTAAAAGCGTGAGAAGGCATGTTGTAACCGCTTCATAATGTCCCTAGGGAAAGAGCTGCAGTTCAGCGACCGTGTCAGACTAAAAATTGATGGGAAACGCCAAGTCTTAGTAATTAAAAATTCTGTTCTACAAGATGCTGGACGCTACACTTGTAAAGTTGGCGATCAGTCATGCAGTGCTCGCCTCACTGTTGAACGTAAGTATATGACAATGTTCCCACAATTGCCTCTACAGTAATAGTGGATTTTCGCAGCAGTGTATTTATAATGTGCTAATAATTTTTCTTTCAGCCCCATCTGTTGAGTTCACTGCAAGGCTACCGGAGAAAACAACTGTGCCTCAAGACACAGATGCCGTTTTTGAGGTGGCATTGTCACAAGCAGATGTTGACGTTGTCTGGATGAAGAATGGAAAGCCCATTCCAATGGACCAACGGTACTGCGTTCCTTGTTTCTGTGGAAATGATAAATCAAAATCAGAGAAGATTCTGTTTCTTCAGAATTCGAATTATCAGAGCATTATATAATGCTATCTGCAAGCAATATCAAAACATTTTAGAGAGCTAATATGCCTATAGACTGTGCTAAGTTGCATAGTATGTTTAAGTAAAAGTTAAGAATCCAGAGTGGCATTTCCCACAGCATCTTTCTCCTTTTTCATTCACTGATCATAAAGCATCAAGAAAGATCCAGAAGCATATATTGCCTTACTTAAATCCATACATCTGCAGAGACTGGAAAATTGGGCAAAAGATTATGCTAAGTCAGATTGTAAAAACAAACAATTTTTTTTCTTCAGAGATGTAACTAAGGTTCTTATTATCTCATGAAATAATTCAGGTAAATAGTTCTTTGCAGTCACATGGCATCTGTCAGCAGTTGACAAATCGTGGACAAAGTTGATAAAGCTGTATGGACAAAGACTGTAGGCATAGAAAAGTGCATCACATGAAGCTATCAATTTTGGCACGGTACAAAAGAGAATATGCTGTCTGACTGTACAAGAAAGTTTACATGCAGAGGATCTTTTCAACACCACAGCTTTATAGAAGCTGAGTCTGATGAATTTTCATCTGGTTTAGAAGAATCTTTGCAAAACAGGACAGAGATGCTCATGGTGAATGAAAAGAATTTTAAAACCTGATGTTTCAGTTCCTACTGAATGAAACTTGCGAACAAGGCTCCTGTGTAGTGACCATAACATATTTTTTTATTATTTTCTTTCACATTAGCCAGTGCCAATCTTGTCCCAGCTTTATAGTGTTCAGAAAAACAGAGGGAAGACGGGAGATGGGAAGTCAAGACGATGAGCAAAACGAGAACAAGGTGAAGGCGTGGCCGTTTCACCTTGTGGGAGCGGGAGCCGCTCTCGCTTTCATCTTGTTCTCGTTTTGCTCATCGTCTTTACAGTGTTGCAACATATGTTCCTTGATCATAGCACTCAGTTAAAGCGATCTGTGTTCACGTCACACATCATGCTTGTGCTCAGTTCTGCCATGTATTGAACTCTTTAACCCATTTTTAATTACGTGTTTTGTTTTTGTTTTTTCTTTATCTTGCCACAGTTTCAAATTTGTTAAAGAGGAGAAGGTCAGGCGACTTGTGGTACCTTGTGTTGACAAAGATGACACTGCGGAATACACATGCGTGGCTGGAAATGTCAAGACTTCTACAATACTTCATGTTGAAGGTAAACAATCCGCCACGGCTGTAATGCTGAAAGGCCAGAATTTCAGCAAAGAAACCATGATGATCTGTCTTTTAAATTTGTTTGGTTGAAAAAAGAAAATGGCTGCTGCGGCATAATGATGTAAAAAATTTAAGCAATAGATAAGTAAATCACTCGCATTAGCTCCAATAAACAGTGTATAAAAAGCTAGGATATGATAGCTTGGCAGGTGTCTGTAAATATAAAACATTAATAAGTAAATTAATAAACTTACAAATACCTATAGCACATTTCTTGCTTACACAACCTCTGAATTGCAACATGGAAAACAAAAGACCATGAAAAATGGGTAGAATGAAAAGTTAATTAAACATGGCTGTGATGTATGATTACAATTGTACGTGCCTCTAGTACACAAACTTTTATGTTACAGTTATCAGCCTACTCACTGTCTCCTGCATTGACCTGTTTTAACAAACTACTTGACCTAGTTAGGGCCAAGTAGGTCAGTATTCATCTACTTTTCCGTGTACTATTCCATAATCAGATCAAAAATCAAGTACACAATGCCATGACGAAACGTGCATAATTATGTGACACACCAGTGTATTTGAAATATTAATTCAATGGCCAGGAGTTCCCTATTATGGAAAACTTTTATTGCTCAAGTGTAGGCCACCTTGTCTAATGAAGCAAACTGCCACAGGTCACAGATTAGTACAGCGAGCTAAATCACAGCGCTGTGTTGTCTTAACATTTTTTTTCCACTTATACTCGTGGCTGTAGGTTTGGCCTTAGTCTGTTGCCAGGTGGACTCTGTTGATAGGTCTATCCTTCATATTTACTAAGTAGTTCCATTATGTCTTTCATATGCTGTAAAAATAAGCATGCTTACACTTGCATTTTTCCAAAACTTACCTCGATGCAAAAATTCACACTAAAGAATAACTGTACTTTACAACTTAGGGCACGGTGTCTCGGCTGTAAATTATGTCGTCAGATTAACTTGATGATTTGTTTTTCCCAGATGCTGATGCCGAATTCACACTACGACTGCACGACGTGATTGTCCGTGAAAGCGATACTGTTACACTACTCGTTGAAGTGTCACGAGAGACACTTGAAGTCCGGTGGATGAAGGACGGTGACTTAATCCAACCATCTGAAAAGGTACAGTTGAACCAATCAGACACAAGAAAATAACATACCATTACCACAACTGTCAGATAGTATAAACATAAACTCAAATGTTGTGACAACCCAACTTATTATTCAAATATTCTGCAACAATCTACAATACGTAAAAAAGGGTCACACAAATCAATTCATGTACCTAGTATAACCATTGGTGCATCCCTTAAGCAACATATCTATTTTCAAAATTTAATGTCCAAAAGTTTGTCCTAATTATCAGCACAAACAATATTATGAAGAATAAGCTTTTGAAAAAAAGTAAGTTGTCTCCAGTAGCCTTTAAAACCTTATTTTCACTGAAATTTCACTGAAGTTCCAGCTAGGACTGCCACCAAGAACTTCCATTTGTGCCCTGTGTTTATACATGGCAAACACATGAATAGCTTTCCTGACATCTGCTGCAGAAAGCGACTGCTGCCTTTGCTGTAACCTTGGGTTCCTAAGGCAGCTGCTCGCATTGACAGACACAGACTCCATTGCACCTGATTCAAAACCAGTGTGCTCTTTCATGATTTCTCTAAGCACCTAGATATGACCACATGACTCCTCATTTCCATAGACAAGGGAACGTACCAAATTATCTTGAAACTGTGTGTGTGACAATGACATTTTTTGAGCAGGCAAGAGGCAATTCACACATTCTATCAATCATGTCCAAAAATCAGCTCGACTGCTATTTTTCTACATCATAAGAGCCTCTTTCCGCTAGCAGGCATATTAAGATGTCATTTTCTCACTGCAGTTTCCACCTTTTGTAGGCAAGTACTAGCCAAGAATAGCACAAGTTTTCATTATTTGTTCACCCTACGCTGATAGTTGGTTCCCCTGGGGTGCTGCTTGTGGACAGTTTATGGAGATGAACATATGCATACAAATTAGTGCTGGCTGGCAAGATGCCACTGCTCAAGTTGGGAATTTTCTGTTAGATTCACCTTCTAGATTTTTGCAGAACAAAGCAAAGAGTGTTCGGCTATTATGCGCCTAAACTGCATATTTTGTTGCAGGTCGTCGTTACAACAGAAGGGAAAAGTAGGAAGTTAATAATACGTGAGAGCTCAATGGATGATCAAGGTGTCTACTCTTGTGTTCTGAAGGACAAGAAGTGTTCATCCTCTGTCCTTGTTCATGGTAAGTAAAACATACATTTGTTCTCTAGTAAAGTAAGGTCTCTCCAAAATGCATGACGATTAGTGGATTAGCAAAAACCATGAGAAGCCAGTCTTCCAGAGATGTGCACATGCATTACACTAGGTGTTAAACACCAACTTGAACCCAACTTTCTTTAAAAAGTGGTGCATCATTGGTGAATGTTACCAACAGCATATTTGCAGTTGCCTTGAGTTACTCCGCACATTCTTGTAGTGTGCTTAATTATGTAATTAATTATAATATCAGTTACGCATGTCCTTAAATATTCATTTTAGGGCATACATTATATTGCCATAAGTTGTAGAACACGTTCAGAAACACCCGATGAATTTGTCTCCATGATGTTCATATTCTACATGGTTCTATTTTCTTGCCGGGATCTAAGCAACCATGTTCACTGTGAAGATGGAAACCTGCTACAGTCACTCATTATAAGTAACAGGCCCACTCCCAAAGCCAGTCAGAACATCCCAAACCACTTTTTTTTCGCCAACATGCAGGCACCATTTATTGAAAATGCACTCCAGGGCTCAGCATTCCAAGCAGTGTCACCAACGTAGCGGTTTTTCCACTAAATCGATCAGTTTCGCTGCTACCTAGTGGGAAAATTTGTTCTCTGGCGGGGAGCAAGTTCCTCAGCATTTTTTATGTAATGTTGGCTTTATTGTTGGCGGTACAAAAACAACTTTTTTCCAATAAAACAAGTAGCTTATGCATGGCCGTGTGGAAGTAAGAAGTAATTGAGCATGTTTTCATGAATGTGATTAAATCTAAATTAAGAAATAAAATGTCCACTAAGTTGGCAGATGCTTTCTGTCAATCTCATCTTGAGCACCATCAAGATGTGATGTCTGAAATGTCACTGGCAGCACTCCTCATCACGCCAGCATTGTGAGACACCTGGTAGCTATCAAGCCACTGTTTATGCTGTGCGGACTGGTCTCCGAAGAAACTATAAATGCTGCTTCAGTTACACGCTGCCGGTGCACATTGTTCACAAGATCAGGACGATGGAGACTTATGGGGTCAGCGATGGCATCGACCTTTGACCCAGCCACACCAGTGAACAAATACACCCAGAGGACGCGCGGCCATACCCAGATGAAAGAAGGGACATTTTTCTGTAATTTTATTCCCTACCCAGGAGTTCAACCTATTTTCTAGCCACTGATTGTACGTCACAGAGGCATCTTTTTTTTTATTTTGTTAGGAAATATGTTTCCGCACTTCACAGACACACAAAAAGTGCTTATTAATATTGATAATTGAATGTTTTATTCAATTATGGATGAAAAGACAGACTTTTCTGTCCAGTGTAATTGTTTTCGTTTTTTCCCCAGCTGCGTTTGACGTAGACGCGATAAAACGTATTTTGGTTGTGATTTTTATTGTTGTCAGTATTTAGTGGGTTTTGAGTGCTCGTATCGCGGAGTTTAGAGTTTTTTGGGGGCCTTAACTAACTTTTTTATTTTTCTCTCTCTCTCTAGTTGGCAACATTGATTCTGAGTGCACTAGCAAACAGCTACTTTATATATATATGTCACAAAACTTTTTAGATCCTGCAAGAAGTACAAGGGTAAACTTTTATTACAATAGCACTTATACAGACATTCGAGTGTGGTATGTTCACGTCGCACTGTCCAGCTATGGACTACACACGCGTGCGAAGGTCTCCAGAAATGTGAGGGATGCGTAGTGCATTTGGCTGCAAAAAGTGACGGAGCCAAGTGAACGCACAATCACGCTCTACTTGATAAGCTTGGAAGTGGAGCCAGGGCAGAATTCTGCCTTCCGCTGATAGCATGAGCATTGTTCATACAGACACGAGCACTTCTGCTGAGCAACTGTGTGCATACACTGGTCTTTGTGGAAACACTAAACATCAAGCTAAAGCTATCTAACCCTGTCAATGGGTGCAGACAAACGCTGACAGCTTTCTGTCAATCCCATCTTGTGCACCATCAAGATGTGATGTCTACAATGCCGCTGGCAGCACTCCTCATCATGCCAGCATTGTGAGACACCTGGTAACTGTCAAGGCACTGTTTATGCATTGCGGTAGCAGTTGCCTCGCATGCTACATTGCATCAACATGTCACCCCCACATATTGTTAGAACACTGTACGAGAAGCTTGAGCACAATCCTAAAACTTCCTATCACTGTCAATGCTTCAGCCTTTGGATGAAACTGATTTGGAGACAACTTCAGTCACGTTTCTGACCACACTCTACAACTTTTCGAAGTATAACTTATGGCCTAAAACAAATATTTTAAGGATTGTATATTCAATCTCACTTAGCTAAGTGCACTACAAAACATATTCTGACTAACTCGAAAGGACTGCAAACACTAAACTGTTGATTGCAATTACCTGCAATGAGTCACTTAATTTTTGGTTCAAGTTATGTGAAACATCCAGTATACGTATGAGATTAAGACATCGTTTACGAATTGTTAGTGTCATGGACGCTGTTGCGTAAAGAAGGGCAGTCAGTAAAGTAAGCATTATTATGTAAATGTAAATTATCAGTGAACTAGACTTATCACGTTTTGAATACCATTTTATAATTTAAACTAAAAAACTAGTACACATTATGCCTTATACCCGTGCCACACGGGCACAGAAAATGGCATTAATTTCCTAATGCCTTAAGATTTGATGTCACTTGCGTGGTGCCACGCAGGCAAATCAAATAGCATTCTTCTTGGTTCCATTTAACACCAAACGCATTCACCAGAACTCATTCGACTGAGAAATGCGTACTCTCAGTGCCACAGCTTGCTCAGTGCGGTTTACTTAAATTATTTGAAAGGACATCCTATTTAGCTGGAAACAAATTTTTCACGTGTTTAAGCCATACAGCACACATAAATAAGCACATCAACTTTTATAAATGCAAAAAAGAAAACAACATAATAGATGCTGCTGCAAGCGGAGTCGTGTTAAATGTTTGCAACAAGCATACAAGGGCGATTTCATTGCCATCGCCATCATGTTTCATCTATTGCAACATTGTAAAAGACAGCAACAAATTAAAGCTAGCGGCACTATAGTATGCTTGTTTCTACATTTGACTAGCCTTCAAGGCAGATTAAACTTCTAAATGCATGTTTATCTTTTTATTACCCTATAAATTGCTGCCTTCAGAAGATGCTGTTATCGAGATTATTAGGTCAAATGTCATTAAATTTTTATGTGTGGCAGCTTCTCCAAAAAATGTCATTCAGGAACTTGAAGCCTTAACTACCGAATGCCATTTTCTGTGCCCATGTGGCACGGGTATTAGTCATAACCAGAAACTTTGTGTGGCCACAGACAGAAGGTATATTGGACAGTGAAAATGAAAATATAATTAGCAAAATTTTCAAAATGCCCCCATATCTGTGCAGGCCACAGATGTTACTTTAATGCTTCTGCCTGTTAAAATATTGATAGGCAGTTCCTTTGTATGTACTGATAAAACACCCATGGTAAACAAACCCCCAGTAGGATTTACTACCAAACAAGTCAACAGTCACCGAAGCCATGGAAACCATAGGGAAACTGATTTATAGCTGTGGCGAACAGTCAATGACTGTTGGCATTTTTGACACTAGTTACTCCGTGTGTTCTTTATTTCCTGATTCCTGACAGAGAGATATTAATATAGCACACAAAAGTAATGTTTATCTAATAAACAAATTCAAGTCTGCATACTTTTTACTGGAACAGCTGTTATTCTGCATCGCACTGTTGCTTTCTCAAGCTAAAATAGTTTATTTCAAGTTGTTTTTGCGTGTGCTTCATATGCAGCACCTCCAAAGATTACCACGGACAAGCAAGCCTTCTCAAGTAGAAAAGGAACAACATTGAAACTACCCATACCCTACACTGGCATTCCACAACCAACAGCAACCTGGAAACTGAATGGACAGCCACTAGAGCCAGTCAAAAACAAGATCATCCAAGAAATTTCACCCCAAGAGGTATGACTGCATCTGTTTGCTGCTTTGCCTAGCTCTTCTTTTTTTTGTCTACAGCATGCCGAATTCTCAAAGAAGCACAGCTTTAGCGCGAGTCTCCTGCCTCATTGAGCATGAACAGACCATAAACATGTAGTTTTATTTATACTCCTTGTTTCTTTCAATGACTATATCTACACTGAAACGAAAATACTCAGCATAACTCTACTGGTCTAAATATCTTAATACCTCACTGCGGTTTTTACTGCCTAAGAACACCTATAAATTACATATTGTTGGAACCGGGCTAATAATCCAGAAGTCAATTATGTTCGCCTGGGCTTACTGTATAAGCAGCTGTTGCAAGCAAGTTCCCTGTAGCAGCTTACTCTATTTGTTCGATTGTAACGCGCCCTCCACTGTAAGTGCACCCGCTTTCCGCGACCAAAAAAGAAGAAAGAAAAAACACTTTCGATTGTAACGCGCACCCATTTGCCGTGACCTAAAAAAAAGTCCTTTACAGTACCGCGCACCTCATTCTCTCATACAGAAATGCAACTTTTTCTCATTTGCAAAAAAAAAGGATTTACTCCCAATGCACTAAAGTTGCGATGAATAAAAAAAGTCGCAGCTCTGCCCGAAAGGCAAAACATCCATTACGATAGCAAATTAGTAGACAGCTAAACGAAAAGCAAGGATAGTAGTTTTATCAGCCATATAAACTTTTAAACATTCGCTTACCAGCTAAATTAACAAGCATGGTGTCATGCGCGCACAAGCAAACATGAGCACGTCTCACTCAATGACCGCGAAAACTGATTATTAAAACGCTGGAGCGAGGAAGGAGCGAGCGAATTGGCCTTTGTGCGGCGTCTCGCTTCAATGCGAACTAAGCGATGAGGACATAGCGCGGTGCGCCTAGATGCGTAGACTTTTGTCTCCGTCGCAGATCACTTTCAAGATAGGGGCAGCGCGGCTGCGCCGTACGTAGCAGCCGCGTAACACCTCTCCTGTTTGCGCCAGTCCTGCACGCAAGTTTCGCGAATTCCAAACGCTCGTGATGCGGCCCGATTCCCGTCCATCTCTGCACACGTGATCGCTTTCCTTTTAATTTCGGCATTGTGATGAACTCGGCATGTCCTTGCAGTCGGCACTTCCATGCTGATAGAGCAAACGCAGAAAACGGGAAGACGGACGGTGCACTAACCTAATCCAAAGGAAGATTGTTTAAGGGGGGTAAGGGTTTTTTTTTATTTACAGTAAGCAGTATACAAAGCTCACTGCAGGGGCAGGGGCTAAAGGCAATCAAGCCTGACAAAGGTCCCTGTCCCTCCGCAGTTCGTGGCAGCTCATACGCTTCGAGTTTAACAGTCAAAAAAAAAGAAAAAAAGAAGAATCGCAGTACAGCAGTTTCAGGAAAATGGACAAGTAGCTACTTGCAAGAGTACACATAACAAATCACATAAACAGGAGAAATATTTATATAACATCTCTAAATAATCATACAGAAGAGGTCGCACGCACGCCATAATATATAGCTACACAAAATAAATTCAAGAAATTTGAAAATAAGAATGCATGAGAATACAATGAAATTTCAAGCACACGTACTGCAGCACATGGAGGAAGCTACGGCAGCTAGGGGCTCAATTCTGGACGTTCCGCCATTTTCTTTAAATGCGTGACGTAGACGCGACGCGTATAAAATGAGACTGATGGCCCCATTTCATTTTCTTAACGTGACACAAACTTGACCTTTTGCTTAAGAGACTGAAATGAAGGCACTGAACCTATGCTTCTCAGTAAAGCAAGACAGTTCTCCTCCCCAGTAAAAATAAAGCAGCTAGCTCAAAGTGCATGCTTTTTCCGTCGAAAACGCTTCTTGCTTCCGTCGTCTGCTTAATTAGGTAGGACGCGTGTCCCCTGGAAACGGAATGAGTCATCGTATGGTGTCGCCAACGCGCTTGTTTTCTACCTTGAGACGACATACGCAGCCTACAAGTGGTGATGCGCGCATGTTCTAGGCCGTGTTATCGCTATCTCATGAAACGCAAGTGACTCAGCCCGACTCGGCTGGCTGAGAAAGGCTGAATATCACTGATATCGTTGTGCACGCAAGAAATATCTGCTTGCGCGACGCAAGCGCCGGCGCTGCCATCTCTTGTTCACTTCGCTGGTTACTTCCACCGCGCGAGGAAACTTCAAGGCGCCGCCTTACGTGCATTCCTTTTTATAAATTAAAGTGAGGCCGCTTTCATAACTTCTGATTGTGCGAAAAGGCATTAATCTTGATTGCAATACAAACGCAGCAGTGAAAAGTGAACAATGTTGCAGAAAGTTTGTTATGTTCAACCAATATTATTTCATATGCATTCTTTTAAAAAATGACGGTCCAAAACAAAAATGCCAACACCACCCAAGAGCGATGCAAATACTGTGAGCATGCGTTATGAACAAAAAATTTTCACGGCGCCAAATGACATGGAAGATGTGGCGATACGCATTCCTCTCAGCCGCCATTGCATATGGCTGCTCATTAGCATAATTTGCGCAGCTTGTCGCACCACAAATCATGGTGGAAAATCTCTGCAATGGCGGCCCAGCGCAACGTCACAAAAATTGAATAGAATTTATTGATAGGAAAAACAGAGAGGTCGACCTGAGCTAGTGCGCTCTAGTCTGCTACTCTGCACTGGGGAAGAGGGAAGGGGTGGGAAAGTAATGGGATGGATGATGATGATAAGAGAAGTGGTGAGTGCTTATGTACATGAGACAGTTGTCTCGCTAGAGCCGCTCGTCGAGCTTCGTGTCCTGCAGAAACTTAAACAATACTTTTGTTGCACGCATTGAAATTGCAGCGTCAGGCCATGGGCCGAGGATAGCTTAGCTTCCTCCGACAGTGGTTGCCTGCCTACGCTGGCTAGGAAACTATCTAAAGTCCTTCGCTCCAGCATATATGCTGGGCAGTCGCACAGTACGTGTTGCAGTGTTTCGGGCATCTGGCAGTGTTCACAATCAGGGCTGTTCGATTGGCCGATGAGGTGTACTTAGCGACGGGTGAAAGCAACGCCGAGCCGAATCCTGTGTAGCAATGATGTTTTGCTCCGTGTAAGCTTCGGGGGCAAACAGGATTTACCGTCTGGGTCAATCATATGTAGACGTCTGTGAATGTTGTCATAGTGGGCTCTGTAAGCCCTTGTAAGGTCCTGCATGAGTGCCTTGATCATGGAGTTGGTGTCAGGTCGCGAGTAGGCAATCCGTACTTCATCAGAGGAAGAGGCGGCCGATCTTGTCTCACTGTCAGCAAGTTCATTGCCAAGAACACCACAATGACTAGGCACCCATTGAAAGGTGATCACGTGGCCACTTAACTCGTAAACGTCAAATTGACGTTCACGAAACAACGCTTCATGTGATGCTTCCCACGGCACATTCTTTGAGCCAATCAGCAAGCAGACATGGTGCTTATCTTCGATCGCCACCACATATTCACGAAATACGCCTCTTTCATGTTTCTGTGCTGCCCTCTGACGCACGCCGCTGGAAACGTTTTGCAAGGGTGTCAGGGATTCCGCCGGTTGATTTGTGTACCTGCGCCCATGTTGAGTGTGCATTGGTTGTGCGGTTCGTGGATCGCGATTAATTATTGATGGTTTCTCCGGGGCAGCATGTCGTTTCGAGTATAGTGGGTTAACAGGCCGCCCGAGTGCGCTGTTGCGGTAGCAGCGCGGCCAATAAAGGCACGCTGAGTTCCGTCTGCCGACGCGGTTGCCTCGAGTTCGTTGTCGCTGATGTCTGCGATTGCACATCGCTTTTTGTATTCCTTTTACACATTCAAGAAGTCTACGAGCACAGCCTTCCACGTGGGATTTGCCAAAGCGGTGCATTTGTTTACCTCTACAGCTTCAGATCGCTGTTAGCTTCGGTTATTGTAGAAACGGCGCATCGCTGATGTGAAATAATCTCAAAATGTAGCAAAACATACAGACGAGTCAGTATGAGCGGCCGAGTCCCTTAAACAACTGCAACTGTGATTTAGATACATATATATTACGGGCTGTTACTACTGATTCTCGGTTTTGTTTAACTTTATCATACTTACAGTTTGCGCGTGCTATGAAGTATTATTAGAGACTGCGCTCGGCGTAAGTCCCCACTTATATGCCGAGTAGTTCTCTCGCGAAAAGTCGGATGCCATCTCTGACACCGTTGGCAACTGAGCGATTTTATGCTGCTGTATCGAGTGTACTATCTCTTCTTTTCTGTTTGACGCAGAGGTAAACAATGCTTCTTTGGAATTAAGAAATGTCAGCATAACAGCACACACAGACCCACCATCTATGGAAATGCGACCGGCAGCATTCGGCAACGGCAAAGTACAAGATGTTGGCACAGCGCTGTGTCGCCGCTTGTCGCTTATTGTGTACATACGTGCCGTGCGAAGTGAAGAGCAATCAAATCGCTATAGGGCCGCAACCTAACTATAAGAGCGGTTTCCTTCGTCTTGACTGCTTGCTTTTTAAGTCCAGCTCCATCGGTAGCGCGTGCACGAACTCGACGGGGTCAGGCCTAACCCAAACTTTGGTGGGATCAACATTGATTCTAACTTCACGTGCACGGCATGAGAGGACTGAAGCTCGTGCATTTCAACTTCGAAGGCATGTCGACGCATTTTGAGCGCGAATAATTATATGTACAAGTGAATGAGCTGCAGCTATTGCGTTGTCGGTTCGACGGCTGATCACGTAGGGTTCGGTCAAGCTATCACGGTCAGCGCGCTGATTTTGTCGGTGCTGCCGACTCCAAAGCCCATCCCGCTATATGACAACTCGCACTCGTCGGTTGCGTCGTTGTCGCCCTATTACGATCAAATGGTCTCAGTGACACAGTGCTGGATAGTCGGCCAATTGTCGGCGTCAGCGTCTTGTCGGTCTCGTATCGACCCAATGTTACCACGCCTTAAAACAGTAGATGAAGGCAGGCCCGCGCTGCCACCACCAGCAACAGTGGGCCGACGCTGCAAGAAGACTGCGTCAGCAACGTGTTTTTGACGAGTCGTCCAAGTGTAACGCAGAGGTTTATCGATAAATTTGACCGCCGTCAATGCAACGCGGCGGTGCAGTCCGGACCAAGCCCGGGCCCTTTTCTGTTTCAAAGTGGAGTTGCAGTCTTACGCACGTTTTCGGCACTGCACCGACGCCGAGCTACCAGTAGAGTTTCAACGCGGTACATGGCACGAGCGTTTGCAACAGCGCGCGTCCAAGCGCTTCTTTTGGGGGGGGGGGGGGCACTTTCCCCCGATATCTGGCCGCGCGGCCGCGCGCGCGTCCATTCCAAAACGTTTCGCGACTAATCCGCTAGGGCAGGGCGCATGCACCGTCGCGCCGTGAAAGAGGCGGAATGGTGCATTTTACTGGCTTCTGTACACTACTGCTCACATTCTTCTTGAAGTGCTAACATCGTAATATAGCTGCCAAGGAGCAAAAAATGTATAAGTCGATAAAATTTGCAGGTCACATCATGTTTTGTCCTCTTGATTAAAACGCGAAATTACATTTTGCAAAACTTCCGTTTCCTGGCACAAATTTAAACGCACGTAAGCCAATCGGAGAGTCAACATGGCGGATGATGGTGGTCGTGCAGCCGCCATGCGTATCGGGAATAGAGCCTTAGGCTCGAGGCGGCCACCTGAAAGGCGGCCATCTGAGGCCATGAGGCGGCCATCTTGAAATGCCGATGGCGATAAGGTAATGCAGATTTAGGGTCGTAGTCGATTCTAACGTTGCCTCCGTTTTATCGGATAAAAAGTGCACGTTACATTCGAGTAAATACAATCTTTTTTCTTAGTACTCATGCACAATCTTGAAAGTATGCTTAGAGAAAGCTTGTTTTCTTCAAGTTTCAACACTCAATCCAGGCAACCTCGAAACCAAGCGCATCCCACTGCTACATCATATGGAGATGCCCTGTGAAGAGTGAAAAAGTGAATGACGGCATTTCATGGCAAATACGGATACAGCACACTATAGCAGATGCTTGCCAAGAAAAGTGCCATATGAGTATCTGCTGTGACTGGCCACAATGTTCAATATCAAACTTTGTTGCAGTTTTCATCATGTGGCGCTAGTCCGATATGACAGCGGGGAAATTTTTCTGCACTCGCAGCGTACTTGGTCTCCATATTGAATGGATTGAGCACTGAAATTCGATTATGGGGGTATCTGGGATTAGGTAATGATTTTCAAGAGTTAAAAAAATTAAAATGTGACTGCATCCAAATTTGCCATATAAACAATTGCCTGAAGGGCTCCAATAAAAATGTTAATTAACAATATTTTTAATTATTTTCTGAAACTGATGTTATTGGCGGCAAAGTACGCCTGCCTTAGATAGGAACACCTCTGTTTAAACGCCCCTTTCGCTATGCTATTAGCCTTTTTATAAAACATCTGTATATGCAGTTTCAAAAAATACCGTTTGATGAAAGTTGTTCTGTGTGGCTTTGGGGTGAGGACACATTTTCGCATCACTTGATTTGTACAAAATTCAGCACACGTTTTCAACCAAACTAAAGATGTTATGTTTCTTTTATACGTTCTGCAACTTGGGAAATTCATGTTGCCCATCTTATGATGAATTCCCACGTTAATGTGTTTCGGACTCAAGCAATGTAATGACACACCGTATTAAATATTTTTATTTCAACAAAATATTTTAAGAGCAAGTTTTCTGTCCAGTGGCATGAAAGTGTCTAATTTTTGTTCACTGAAAATGTCTCAGGCACATTGACTTAAAGATCAAACTGTCAACACTTGTCACAGTGGCTAAGGCATTCTTCTGCTGAATGTGAAGTTGTTGGGATAAAATCCTAGCAGCAGTGAACATTTCGGTTGGTGCATGGGAAATTCAGAAAATGCTCATGTGCTTAGGTTTATGTACTGATAAAGACCTCTCTACAGTCAGAATTAATACACAGCCCTACACTGTGCCATCTCTGACAGCCCACAGTGTAGCTTCGGGATGTTTGTCAAAGCCATTTATTCTTAATTCAACATGTCAAAACTCTCAACATGTGCTAAAGCTGTCTGAAAGAATAATGAATAAGAACTCTGAATAAAAATGTTGGCACTGCAAATGATCTTTAATGTACAGCAGTGCTTCAAGCTAGAATGCTGCTAGGTAAATGACATTAAATTTTATGCAAACATGACATAGCAATGACACTACTATAGTAGAATACATGCATTGTGCTACAAGCTAGATGGTTGGTATTCTGCTTTGATTATGATGTGTCCAGTTCTCAAGCTGAAATTGTGGTATGTCTCACCTACTGCAAACCAGAACTGAAGTATTATACCAAGTCTATGTCCTGGACAAGGTGCAAGTGTGTATATCATGCATATCTTATACTCTTTTTATCAAACTAAAAATCCAAATCTCCAGGTAAATTATGTTAGTTATGTGTTATTTTTGGCATTATTCTGCACAGCATGGTACATATACATGTCTAGTAAACTACTGTGCATCTACAATGTAAGCAATTTTTGCATAAATTAAAAGATGGTGATTAAGGACCTGTGTTTTTATTGTAACTTTAAAACGTGCAGCTTTTCATGTGTGCTTATAATGAATGCTAAGGTGTTATTTTAGGAGTAAGGATGCTAGAGAAGTAAAAAAATCTATTTCATAAGGTCATTTTACACACTGTTTTGCTACATGTAGTGCGAATAACTAAGCCACCCCACGTTCTCCACCCTCTCTGAGCTGAATGCCCTTTCATTTCTTCCAGGCAACACTGACAATAAAAGATCTGAAACCCACAGACACTGGAACTGTGACACTCACTCTCAAAAATTCTTGTGGTGAATGTAGCAAACCATTTAATGTCACATGCATCGGTAAGTATTATATACCTTCACGAAAATTATAGATAGCTAGCACAGTATTAACTCCAGACAAATGTTGACTCATGATAGCTTTTTCCTTGTTGTCAGGCTACTGTTGTCAGGTTTACTATCTATGTGCACAAACAAAAAACTAGCAGGGTGGGGTGCTAGAAGTCAACACTAGATTTATTAACAAAGTTTAATATAAATCCCAAAGGAAAGGCAATCATAACTTTGCTAAATGTGATACAAACTGAAAGTGCAGAGTTGTATTTAATTACTTGTACCAGTGCATTAACAGCACAGTCAAATAGTAAATAATATATAAAACGCCGTATGAAATATTCATGTGATGTGAAGGCACTAGAAGAGGAAAACTCACATCTGCATCTGATGTACTTTTACCAGAATTCGTTTGGACGACTGTCACGGTGACTACAGGGCAGTGCACCTCGTTTTTTTTCATCATCACAAAACTGGTAAAAACAGTTCACAGTGGACTTTCCGTGAGAATGTGGTTTGATGATAACAGGAGCACAGAAGGCTCTCAAATATTTAAGAAAGAACTTCTAGACAAATAAAGAAGAAAAAAAGAAAGAAAGGACATTTTGCTCTCTCCTCTTCATAACTTGTGTCTTTAAAAGACATACATTCTCCAATGGCCCCCACAAATCTGCCAATTTCCTTAGAAACCTTCCCATGATGTAGTTCTGGAATAATTCATCCACCAAAAAAAATTAGAATGAGAAAGCTTGCTAACACATGCCTCTCGAGGTTGAAGCGACTACCAATAATATCTGCCTAAGACAGGCTCTACCTGTCAAAAACCATCCATGTGGCAACCTTATCCAATATGAGGCAGCAGCTTTTGTAGGTCCCACAAAGCCAACCATAAGTACAGCAAAGTTATTACATCTCATATTTCACTGCAGTCTTCTCATCGACTTAATATATAGTGTCAAGAGACCACAGAACTGCATCACTGAGCTCTTTCACAATGGCACACCTGCATTCGAAACTGCTGTACAGCACATGTGCATGTTTTTTTTTAATCTAGCTGCCAGTGTATGTTTGCATGACTAAACTGTGTATTCGTAAGAACAACGGATAGAGTGCAACATGCCGCTTCAGCAGTCACTGTGCACACTTCACTCAATGCTATTGAAGAATCATGCTTTTTCAGACTTTTTTTCAATCATAAATAATTCAGTTTGCCTAAATTTTGTGTCTTCTGTCCAGCAGCATTATCTGTCATTTAGAGCATGTTTCTGGACACATGATAATTAGAATGAGTGCCACAAGCTGTTTTTTGTTCATAAACACCGACATTAACAAGCAATGTACACTTTGCTGGCTAAGCTTATCAACAAGTTAAGTCATATTGAGGGAAAGTCGCAAGTAAGATGAAACTATTGTTTTACATGCAGGTGAGTCTAAAATTACATGCACACACAGGTGCATGACACGAAAGGTTTGGGATTTCATCGAGACACAGGAACCATAGCGAGAGTGAAACATGCTGCTTCAACAGCCACTGTGCACAGTTCAGTTGATGCTATGAAATAATGGCAAGCCTCATTCATTGCGCACCGGTGTCTCAAGCATCACCCCAGGCGCAGCACTGTCAGAGAGCATAGCTTCACAGGTTTAAAGATATGCACTGCAGAATGTGTGTTAAAAATGCGATATTGTTTCACTTATATATTTTAAAAACCGCCATTTTGTGCATTGAAGCACAAAAGTAGCTGGAATGCCCATGTATTTCACCTCACACTTTTGGAATGAATGTCTCGAGACTGGTGTCATCCTTAAATTTCGTTCCAAGTAGATATGTTCAAGCAATCTCACCGGCTGCAGTTCGTGAATTGCAATATGTGCTGTATATTAATTAATTAAAAAGATAATCAGTGGATTTTTGTTAATTATTCAGTTATGCAGTTCCATTCCTCTTGTAATGCCCGCCTCTTCGAGTAATCTAGCTAAATGACTAGACTTATGCTGTCTGCCGAAAGCAACTTTTGCATATTTTGTATGTTTGAAAAAACCACCCGGTATAGTGCTTTTAGGCCATTTCACATGTTTCAACCCAATAATGATTATGAAGTACTGCAATTTGAATGCCCAAATGCCCAATGTGTGTGTTACCCCGTGTTTGTGCATACGCAAGCTAACAAGGGTGGCTTTTTGATTTTCTACAGAAAAGCCCAGTGCACCAGGGGTGCCTGAGCCTTCAGATATATCCAGTACTGGCTCCCTTGTGCTGTCCTGGAAACCACCGCAATCTGATGGAGGTTCCAAGATCACAAATTACATTGTCGAATACCATGATCGAAACACACTTCGCTGGGCGCTTTATTCTGACACCATTCAGGACACCTTCACAAAAGGTAAGCTTTTACATTGGCAAAAGGATGACATGGGCCAGGCGTCATCAGTGTGAGCTGACTTAAAATATTGCATTGGTTCTTCCAGTGGAGGGTCTGTCACCCAATGAAGAATACATGTTCCGTGTCACAGCTGAGAATGAAGCTGGAAAAGGTGATCCTTCTCAAGGCACTAAATATATTCCTATTCAGCCGAAAGGTAAGTCACATGCAAACAGCGAAGCGCAGCAACAATTCTGTTGTTTGGCTCATAAATCATTTACTCAGTCTAGGTGTCACAGCATGTGCAGCACTCATTATATGCCAGTCAGTATATATACTACCATAATTTCCAGTGTATAGGTTGCGTTTGTTCTCTTAATTTCTCGTCTGTGCGTATTATAGAATGGTGCGACTTATATACGACTTTCTTTTCGAAAAAGAAAGACTGCCATCAAAATTAGATTGGGTGCCATGGTCACACGAAGCTTGTTGGGTTCACCTCCTCTGGCAGTTGCTACGGGTTCTGTGCACGCTATGGAAGTACCAAGTTTTTCTCGTAATCCAGTTGCCAAGTGCCCTGCGAGAAGGACAGAGTTAATACAAACGGCGGCAGGCCGGCCAAGAGTCAACCAACTCCGAATTTGTCGCATCTGCAGATCGCTTTCAAGATACAGAGCACGCTGCTGCCCAAACTATGCAGTTGCTGCCACAGTACAAGCCGCCACTGCCCGTCCCCCCTCCCTCCCGCACTGGCTTCCCGCTTTTCTTCCTTGTGCGCAATTCGGCTCACCGTCGCACGCTTTCACGATGTTATCGCCTTTGTACGGAACATTGAGGCGACCACGATTGTATAAATGTGCCTGGAGTGTCCACATCATTGCTTTTAAACGAGAAGAAATGGGATTAACCAAGGGGCCCGATTTTTTATTAATCATATCATAAGAAGCCAATAAACACTGACACCAAGGACAACATAGGGGAATTTACTTGTGCTTAATAAATGAAGTAAAGAAACGATAAATTAATGGAAATGAAAGTGGATGAACAAACAACTTGCCGAAGGTGGGGAATGATCCCACAACATTCGCATGCATGTTGTCCTTGGTGTCAGTGTTTGCTGGCTTCTTATGACATATCATTACTATTGCAATTCTATAGTAATGACACCGATGCGCTTGCATGTGACTCGCGTTCACAAAATGAAATGTCACTGTATATTTTTTAACTTGCTTACCAAATGAACAGGTGCGTCTTATACATCAGTGCGAGTTATATACATTTTTAACTGCCATTTTGAGGGGGGTGCGGTTTATATAGAGGTGTGACTTATAGACCAAAAAATACGGTATAAAGCAATAGTGTGCAAAAAGATATGCTATTTTGCACTTTGGGTCTTCTGAGCTCAAAAAATGGCATTTTGTTGTACAAGACCACTGGCCTCTCGCGATAACCTCCTCAACACTCACTGCCAAGTTAATGATATAGCCTACCCATCACACACACGACTTGTGTATTCCAAGAATGTATAACAAGGAAGCCATATACATCAGAAAATAAGTTTGCAGTAGTGAGACAAAGTTTATAACTGCAGGGGTTAGCTGATCAAAAGGCTTGGAGTGCAAATGCAGGTTTAATATATGATGAGGGATCAAAGAAAGAGAGAGATAAGAGAAACACAACTACATGCACTCGTACACAAGCTTGTAAATGCATGCAACGGTGACACCCCTAAATGAACAAGTGGAAAGCAGAGCTTTATGGAACTGGCAAAAACAACAAAACATTTTTCATCAGCAGCACTGCACGTCCGTATTGACAACATTGAAAAACCAAGAACTTATATCGCTTATAAACATAAGTAATGAATTTTTCACAGAAATCGCAATAAATATTGTATCTTTTCATTCACTACTACGTGTGCGTGCGTGCGCGCACGCGCGTTTGTGTGTGTGTGTGTGTGTGTGTGTGTGTGTGTGTGTGTGTGTGTGTGTGTGTGTGTGTGTGTGTGTGTGTGTGTGTGTGTGTGTGTGTGTGTGTGTGTGTGTGTGTGTGTGTGTGTGTTTGTGTGCGTGCGTGCGTGTGTGTGTGTGTAAACTGACTACTGCAATTATACATGTGAAACGTCCTCTTATACATGCTGCTTCACTTGCAGTGGTACCTTTCAAAAGTTTTAAAAGGTTAAAAACAATTAATTACCATGTAAGACCATAAATTTCTGAAGGTATTTATCAATGCTAAAGTAACACCAGAAGAATGCCAGATCATAATGAGTTATAACTTAAGATGTTTCACTTTAGTCATGCATATGCCCACGCAGAAAGTGCACATGCTTGCTGTAAATAGTACCAGCCTTAAACACTGCAAGTGTTTTTTTTTCTTACGTGGTGCACAAGGAACAGCAATTTCATTTACCTGCCTTTTCTGTTGTCTTCTACATTTAGCTGGGGAGCCACCAGTCATCTTAGAGCACCTGACTGACAAGGCTGTTGGTGTGAAAAAACCAGCAGAATTAACGTGCAGAGTAGCTGGGAACCCTACACCTGCAGTCAAATGGTAATCATGATTTTGATCAACAGACTTCTTGTGTTGAGTGATTCTGTTTCTAGAGAACAGCCTGAACATATGGCTCATGCTAGATTCAGCAAGCTCCTATAGTGCATTTCTACCTTTTACAGGCTTAAAAATGGCAAAGATCTCGTCATGATCAGCAACTTTAGTGCTGAATTCAAGGATCAGAAGGCTACACTTCGCATTAAGGAGGCGTCTACAAAGTCAGGAGGAAAATACACATGTAAAGCAACTAATCCACATGGTTCCACAGAAACAACATGCACGCTATCTGTCCAAGGTATATAGAGTGCTTTCTACTCATCCTGTGCTCTAAAAAAATTTGTCTTGCTAATTTCTTCAACTTCCTCTGCCAGATCCACCACGGGCAGAATTTGATGAAAAACTTCGGAATGTCCGCATCAATAAGCAAGAGGCATTCAAGGTTCCCTGCACCATTCATGGATTTCCAAAGCCTACCGTCACATGGTTACGCGACGGGGCACCCATTCAATCAACCAAGCATACGCTCATAACAGACAAGGACGATACTTCGACCATTACAATCCATAGTACAGAGGGTCCAGATTCTGGTGTTTATACACTTGAACTAAAAAATACAGCTGGAAGCATCAGCTATGATTTCAAGCTCAGAGTGCTTGGTGAGTTCTTTATTAGCATTTCACAGTTTCCTGCCTGTTCAAGTTTGTATGCTGATAAGGATACATTTAGCTCAGTTACCGCTAACCTGAATAAGCATGAAACGTGATATTTAGTGACCTACTATTATGTGTTATATGACATGCAGCTAAAATAAATTTCTATATTGGCTTCAGACAAGCCAGGTCCACCTGAAGCACCCATTCAATTCCTGGAAACTTCCGGAGACCATATCACATTGTCATGGCAGCCACCCCTGGATGATGGAGGGTCACCGCTTACAAAGTACATTGTTGAACGCTGCGAGACTACAAGAACAGTCTTTGTTGAGGTAAACAAAATATTTGAAAGCTGAATCTTGCTGCTCCCGTGTGTTGTTTTATTTTGTTTAAGTAGACCAAAGCAGTATATATGTCCTCATAATATTCTAGCATAATATTCTTAAACGTTCTCACAATTTTATAATACAGTGCAATATAAATTCTACATGCTACAATATGCAGTCTACACTGATTAGCCACTTTAGCCTTAAGAACTTTTGTATTGTTCCTCTCTAATTCAACAAAGGAAATGATGCTGATATGAGAACAATCATCGGCATGTAGGTTCCTAAATTGTACATTGATTTGGAGCACTCATTTTAGTACCCTAATTGTAATTCGGCTGGTCACTTTCAGGTGCTCTAGAGTGCTCTCGTGGAGCAGTTTACATTCGGGTGGTCAAACTCGAGTGCGCACAATGTATTCGCCAGGTTCATTCAGAGCGCTGTGCTCCAACTGAGAGCGTGGTTGGGGCAGGCCGTCTCTGGCTCCAATCTCAAGACAGCTACACATTGCTGCAAACCAAGTTGGAGCGCGGCAGAAACCAGTCAAATGTACCATAAGTGTTTGTCATTTACATACATAGAACTAGTATTACACACGGGATTATTGCAAAGCCTCGCATGCCACAAAACCACTTACAAACTCCACAATTTTTACCGTTGTTGGTGCGTAACGCACTTTTTTGTTTCATTGTTCCTTAAATGCTAAAACAAGAGATTTGTATAATTCACGCACAATTTTTGTTATGTAGCCTCATGAACTCTAATTATAAGTTTGCACAAAGCATCAAAGAACTGGCCCAATCTGGTACAAACCGCCAAAGTTGTAAATAATATGTCATGCTTACAACACTATAAGTATTCTTGAATGGTAGCTTTTGGCAAATCCACGTATAATGACAGCCAGTCACAACTTTCTCATTTTGTGAATATTCTTAGAACTGGTTTGCGCCATGCTAAGCGGCCTCTTTGAAATTATGATGAAAACAAAAGCAATGTAAGTGCACTCGGGCAAAATCGAATGCAAGAAGAACTATTATGGTGTATTACACCACTCTGCAAGATGCTCAAAGTGCAGAAAGTAAGGTTTGCCACTCCACATAATTCCAAAGAAAAGACAGTGCCTTTTGAAGTTTAAGGTATCCTTTTTCCTGTAGTTACACAGTGTACTGTAGAAGGTCTTGACTGTAGGATATTGCCTGTTCATTTTGCGATGTCTCCACACTGTACAAGGTTAACTTTTGTTGAATGAACATTCAGTAAAAAATTTTGTTTGTGCAATTTTTAATACAAATATGACATGACCAAAGACATGACCAAGGCTTCAATTACTCTACGCTCAGGCAAAGGGTATGATGCACTATGAATAGCCAAAGATAAGTTAACAATGTGCACTCTTTGGCAAAAGATTTGAAGCCACCATCCAACAGACAAGATCTCTCACCATGCCCTGTAGCTTCCTTGACTTTTTCTGGATCTCAGCAGGGCGAAAGCACTGCCCCTCTCTATCACTGAGGCTTTGCAGCAATGCAAGTCCTACACAAGCCCCATTATGTGGTTGGACAACAGGTCTAGTCACAGCTGCAATGGCTTAAAACTTTTCAACGACTGCCCATATAGATAAAGAACAGTAGAAACCAGAGCCTACAGAGGATATAAAAAAGACACTAAAACTAGTCTGAATACATTGTAAAACAGTTTTGAGTAAATGGCAACAATTCCCAGCTTCGCACAAGTTCACTCACACTTGCCAAGACAACCCCATAGACGGCCAGGTTTTCAGCATATGAGCAGGTGCTGGCATAGACCAAGCCCCATCCGCTTCGTCACTGTCTGCCACAGTGGTTTGTGGCCTTTGCAATGGCCATCAATGTCTGAGCTACTGCAGTAGCGTATACAACCAATGTTTTGTGCCCCTTCTTCTTTTTAAGGCTTTTTGCCACTGCATTTTCTATCTTTTTTATATAAAGATAACTCTCTTGCATCATTAGGTCATAATGCAACTGCTTATTTTTTTGCAAAGAGATACCTGATTGTAGTCAGCATTAGAACTCATAAGGCATTGCTGGCACCTTGCTTGTGTCATTCCTCACACAGAAAGGCTACTTGCAGAAGAAACACGTTCGTGCTATGGCTGAGCAGCCACGACATGGGCTTCCAATACAAAATGGAGTGGACTTAATCCCACGGCATAAATGTTCTATAGAATATATGAGTTGCTCCTCAAAAGAAATTAATAATTTGAAATTTTGCCCATGTATGACATGTATAACCTCGAACATTAGGAGGTGAAAGGTATCATGTTCCTGAGGAGGAACTAAGAACCCAACTTATATAGATGTGTTGAGCCATGGCCATAGTCGTGCAACCATGTTTTTCGTACATGCACGTATTATCGATGTTCCCTTTTAAAATCTCTACAGGGATTGCATTCTCCAAATATAGATATATTATGCTGCATGATGAATTTAGCCAAATTTTTGTACATTCTTATATTTGTGAAAGCTACTTACCCCAATATTTTACACAAAATCCAGGCAAAATATGCACAGCTATTAAATGGGCTTATATAGTAGTAGATATCCTAATTTTACAATTCAAAGACACAAATATGTTTTTTCCATTTGTAACTTGCAGTCATTGTGAAAACTATACACTAGAACAGTTTTCAAATACATGCACAAAAAGCATACTCTATGTTTTAATTTGTGACACCATAACTTGTACATTAATTACACGAGATACCTGCAGTAAGATTTATACCAATGAGATCAGCTATAGTAAACATAAACATATGAAATTTCTTTGTATATCAAACACTAAAGTGATTCTGGGTGTACAAAGTAAATTCAATAATGTCAATGATTAGATTTTTGCCTGGATCAAGAGGCTTCATGCACTACTTAAGAATAAAAGGAAATACATTAAAATACTATATCGAAACAATATTTCAAACCTTTCAAAACAAGCACATATAACATGATATTTCTGCCGATACATGTTTCATACAATTGTTCTTTCTGAAAACAATATGACTGAATGAAAAAATCTTTGAAATATGAAAAGAACTTTGCAAAATATAAATGGGAACATGACAAGGTTACAGATAAGCTTGAGCACTTAGGCCTTTTCTATATGCAGCGAAATCTATGGATATTTTCAAATTATGACAACTGCGATAGTTAACTCACAATTCACCAAAATTTGGAATAGCAGCTACTTTATTTGAGCCACTACCTCAGATTGACCTATAACTTCAAATAGCTTCAAAGCCTGCTCACAAAGCACCCTTCACAAGTTCAGCCAGGATAAAAACTTACTGACCCAAACAGTCAAGAAAAAGTTTTCTCGAAGCTGATGCAGCTTTGAAATTTTTAATCGCACTGCATGTCTATGCATTAAGAAATTTCAATTTCTTCCGTGGTTCCTATTAAACTTTTGTCATCATGTGTTAAGTGGCAACATGATTTCGCATGCATATTACCATGTGACTATTCTGTATTGATTGTTATTACACTGTATTGATTATTATAACTGATTATTACATTACCAAGCATGGCTGCAATATAGGCAACACCACCATCTATAATGGCTGCACATGTGTTATAATCCATTAAAGAAGTTCTACATTCACACTAAGCATTACACTAGGACAGTTTTTAAGAAAGTGACTTTGTATTATTAAGCAGAATAGTGTGTACTGTATTCATAAACAACTAAGCTCCCTCTTTTGTTTTTCCCAGGTTGGAACAACACGGCCAGACACTACCACCCTCACAGATCCTGATGTGAATGAAGCGAGCGAGTACCTTTACAGGATCTCAGCTGTCAATGAATATGGCATTAGCGAACCACTCACTTCTGAACCTGTACTGGCCCGCTGTCCATATGGTAAGTAAAACATTTCCTGAAGTGTCTAGGTGGAGAGAAGAAGCTACAACAGAGAAAGCCTCTTGTTAAATTAGTCATAAGTCAGAAGGTTAGAAAGGCACTGAAATTAGTGCCGATGTATGTCTCTGTGTTTTTCCTATACACGCTGTTTCTGTTGTTCCTTTTCAATGCTGTGAAGCCATTCATGTCTGTGATGTATTATGTCAGTCATATTAACCATGTTTCTGATAGAATAGTTTTCGTGAGAATAGTTTTCGTGTGATAAGTGGCCCATGTAGCGTCACTGTAGGTGGCTGTATTTTTAGTGATACGAGTACGATTTTGCACGGTACATGTAAAAGTGGTACATTCAAATCAAGCTGGCAAATAATTAACTGAAAGACTACATATACTTATGTGTACTGCCCTATATTTGTACAGTAATTATGACAGCTTAGTCTCTAAGTGAGTGCAAAGTATGTTCTAGTCTGCATTATAATATCCTGTTGTACATGGCATTATTTTTTTAACATCGGTACAATCTAGCAGTTCAATTTACTTAAATCAGTGTCTATACATAACCTTTTAAGGTATTTCTTTTACTATGGTCGCTTCCTTTGCTCAAAAATACCTCCATTGCCAATGGTTTTAATGATCTTCACTTTGGTTTCAAAGATAAGCCATCTGCACCAGAAGGGCCACTGAAGACTGCAAAGATGACGGACAATTCATTGGTATTGACATGGCAGGAGCCACTGTCTGATGGTGGACGCCCTATAATTGAATATACAGTTGAAAAACGTGAGGCCTCTAAGAAGGCCTGGATTAAAGTTGGGACAACAGAGAGTTTGTCCATGGAAGTTTCGAACCTCAAATCAGACAATGCGTGAGTATCTCTCAGAACACACAACAGACTATCATATGTATTTTAAGTGCATGACATCATAAGCATGTAAGTGGAACCCTAAAAAGTAAACTTCGCAATATGTCGCAAAATGACCAGGATTGTTTTGGGGAGATTTACAATACTTTTCCACTAAAATTTACTGAGAAAAATTTGTAAATCTCTCATTATTTTTCTCAGTGCATTTAGCAAATTTCCTCGCAAGTATTTAATGTGTCACAAACAACAACAAAAATCAATGTGATGGAAACTTATTACATGACTAATGCATTGATCCCTTTCAGGTATATCTTCCGAGTGACATGTCGCAATGAAATTGGCAGCAGTCCACCACTTACAAGTGACGAGCCAATAACAGTCCATGCCCAAATACGTAAGTGATAATCTTTCACCATCACAGTACTATAGTGACATTGTTAAACAATAAATTGTCACTTAAAATGCACATTCAATAGCTGAATATTGACACGTGTACTTATCTTTATCGGGCGACTGCGTTTATTATTATGAACTCATAGCAATGTCAGTCTTGACACAAGCATTGGTGCTATGTCTGAGACAGAATGAAAGGTGTGGACTCACAAATTCATACAGCAAACACAGAAGCCCCTTACTACGAACTCCACCCTCCATCACACAGGAGAGTGATACTCTCTTTTGCAGGTTCATTTTCTATCATAACTTCCTTGCATTTAACTTACTCACAAGTTAGTGCACTGTGCATAGCACATTTAAGCATCCCCCCACCTTTTTTGTCAGCTTCCCCAAAAGTGCAATAAGAAAGGCAAAATGTGTAGCGAAGTGGTTAGCTGTCTGTGATTCTGCTTCATTTTTCATCAAGTCCACAGAAATGACAGTTACCAATTTTACATATTCACTTATTTTCGTTGTACTCAAGCACATATCCTTTTTTTCTCTAGTTAATGTTCAGGTGCTCTACTACCTTAATGCCTTCAGCTCTGCAGTGCAATGCATGCCAGATTGCGTGTAAAGTACTTCACAACCCTGGGTGAAAAAAAATGTAGTCGAGAATTGAACAAAGGTACCAGTCAGAAGTGACTACAGAATATGCAAAAACTTGCAATTTGTCACAGATACAATTTGTATAAATAAGATATTTTAACTGTTGCTAATGCCTATGAGCATGTCATCTGCAGTCAGCTAAATGAAGTTCCTAAAGTCAATGGTCTCCATCAGAGCACTCACATATGCTCACATGTCTTCTCCAAATAATAAAGCAGCAATGCTGGAGACAGCAATTTGCATTACCGTTTTGTTAAATTTCCTGCCTTCGTCAGAAGTCCATTTGTTGTGGTTGTTCTGGAGCCATATTCTGGGTCGAATATGGACGTACATCACTTGCCGAGGTACATCACTTTCAGCAGATGCTGACTGGCTCCAGTGAAGCATCATGCTCGATGCCATAGCATGAAAAAATTTAAGTATCGCTAATATATTTATCTATGGTGTGGCGCCTGGTGTGATGAACGAGGCCTGTGTGACAGTCAACTTTGTGGCATAAGGTTTGTCTGGAAAGTTCATGAAGATTTAAAATTATTTGTCAACCAATAACTGAACCTTGTGACAATTTGCATGGACCTCTAACAACGTGGCTTACGTACTATCCACCGGAAATTGCTAATCTATATCTGCTCTTGCATTGCATTAATTTAAACATAAGTTATCACTTAGTGATTTTTCTTTGCCAGTTGCAATGAGAAAGTATAAAGGACAATGGATTTGTATTGAGTTTTGAGTGAACTGAAAGTTCAGGAATTTTTTTTCATTGATGCATTAAAAGTTGAAAGCATTCTTGTCATTCAGCTACACATTAAGTCCAAACAGTTATTTTCTCTTGAACATACTAACCATTGAGGAAGAACAGTAAGCTATCTTATATGAGGTCTGAAGGTGTCATTTGCAATGAGTTTCTAACAGAAAGAATGTCAACAAGGGAAGCTACCTGGACATAATAAAATGCATTCTAGCAGCAGTAAGAAAGGGAAGATAACATGCTTGATGAGAGAAATGCTGGTTGTTCCATTGTCATAGTATTCCTGCTCGCAAATTACTGCTAACAAAAAAGTCAACAAACATACATGGCTTTTATTCCCCAACCTCCTTATCTAGAATTACTTCCACCATGCTCCTTTTCATTTTGCAAGCTAAAAGTTCTTGCAAAAGTTGCCAATCTGACTACTGATATCAAGAAAAATTCACTAAGCAGAGAAGTGCAGTATTCCAAATTCTAAGCACTCCAGACATATGGTTTTTGTTGCAGAATTGCTAGATCCTATTACATTCACAAGGGAACTGTACAGAGTGCAACAAAACATCTTTCAGAAACTTTCTGAGCAAACCTCACAAGTGAACAAACTGTATCAATTATAACTAAAAAAGTGAGATGCTCTCACGAGCACAGTGTTTCTTGTCCTGCACACAGTAGACAATTTTCTGCCATTAACATGTTTCATTTCATTACTATCAAACATACATATAAAGCAATAATTAAACCTCATTAAATACTATTGAAGAAACATATGCACAAGCATTTTAAAAGAGCTTAGGAAGCGGCTTTATGTCTATTATAAAAATAATTATCATCTACTCCCACTTAAGTTATACTGAAAACACGCAAAAGCCACAAACGATTAAGTGGAAAGCCTGGAGCATTGTCTCCTCTTTCAGCTTTGGATTCCTCACCTATTCAAAGGGATATGTCACTGCTGGTTGTAACTTCATAACTTTGAAAACTGGCCAAGGACATTCCATGTTTTTATTTACTATTAATGCTACAAATCCTTTTTTTCACTTGGTCATGGCATGTCACAGCTGTCTTTGGAAGAGTAAATTGTTATGATTTGAAAGTACAGAACACGGCCCGTATAACAAGGATGAAATAGTTAAGACCACTGCCACTTCTTTTTAAGGAATTGGAAGATTATTTTAAACGTAGAAAAAATGTAAACCTATGTGAAACGTCATTTTCGGCAGACCTGAACTGACTGAAGCAGTACGGTATGAAAGCACTCCATAGTAGAGTGTAGAAGCGCGATTGAACGAGGCCGTAGAAAGAAACAGATACACAGACACGTCCTCGTTCTACGTCCTCGTTCAGTCCTCGTTCTACGTCCTCGTTGAGTCGCGCTTCTACACTATACCATGGATTCTGACCAACTAGCCCGCCAACGTGTTTTAATGAAAGAACTGCAATTCATTTTATGTATGATTGTTGGAAAAGTCATACGTGTTAGTCATATTCCTGCACAAGGTGTCGCATGTGATATCATATGTGCCCTTGAAACACTTGACATTTACCACCTTGCACCATGTTTCCCTTTTATCTTGCATTCTTTGAGCATATCAGGTTTCTAAGAATGGCTCTGTAGCATGTTTGTTTCTTCTGGAAGCTCTTTCTTCTGGAAGCTCTCTATAAGTGCACATAGAATGCCACCCTGATGTAATGGTTAGAGACTGGAACTTTAGGCAAAATGCCTATTTTCCCCTTATGTCTTTATTGTGCCTGTTTAAATATAAGCCCGAATTATGGGTCTAGAGACATTCTAGTAGCACTTTTATTGTGCCTATAAATACCTTTTTCAATATTGGTGCCTATACTTAAGTTTCAGAGCCTAAAAATGCCATTTTACGTGCTTTGTTGTAGCCTCACTTTAATGCGAAAGCATTATATGCCCAATTACGGGAAAATACGGCACCAGTGCCGGCGGTGTGACCGAACGGGTACCAGAAATGGCTGACGGTGCAGAGTAAAAACACGTCAAAAATGCTCGGACTGGCATCAAATTTGTCAGGGAGGTTTCTGTAAACAAAGTAAATTATTGGCTTTGAAAAGAAAATTTGGTACATTTAGTTCTGGGTGGGAATCGAGCCCGAGCCTCCGGGGTACGAGATGAGCACGCCTTCCCGACACCACGGTGGCTCCGCTGTTCTGGCTGACTAAAGGTGTGCCTAGTATGTGCGTTGTTGCACACATGGCATCGCAGCCATCTGGCTGACTAAAGGTGTGGCCTAGTACATGCGTCATTGGACACGTGACGGCGCAGCCAGTGGGGAGCAGGTGGCACCACATCATGTGTACATAAAATGAGTGCAATGCCTCCTGCACGTAACTTGCTCTTCGTATTTCATTGGTGCTGCGTCTACTTCGATGGACTCTCTAACCACGTCATGAGTGGATAAAATGAGCACGCTGATTCCCATGCATCACTTGCTCTTTGGATGTTGACAACATCAAATGAAAACATTTCGCGCAAGTGACTATACTGCTTTCACATTCCCACACATAAGCAGCCGTAAGTGTCTCTGCCGAATTTCTTATTTATAATGTTATCACCCTCTGGGGGCTTGGCTGAAAAACAGTTGATTATTACCACAGACACTTTACCAGTGTAATGGCTGTTCATAACAGCTTTGCAACAGACGAGACCATAGTTCGGAGGACTCAAACTGTGCTCTGTGACAATACACTTGAAGGTAACTTAGCATACTAGTGCGCTCACTTCATGTTTATAAACAACATCATCAAAAAACTTGAATGCTCGGGCGCAACTCTGACCTGGAATCCTGGGCTCATTTTGGACATTCAGCAATGGTTTACCACCAACCCCAATGGACCTGTTGCTGCATGATAGAGTTTGCTTGAAAAAAGTCTGTCTCGGACGGAACTTATGTTTTCAGTACTGAAAGAACTGTCAAAGGTTCTGACCAGCAAACATTCTGGAATTGCAGAGGGCACTGAAGCATCGAACGTTTCGAAGTACAAATATGTGCCCATAACTTCAGTGGATGTCTAGTGTTCTTTTTTTGCATACAAACCAATACTCAGGGAAAAAAGGTGCAACATTAAACCTGAAAATCTTGAAATGTTGCTCGTTTGTCACCACTTTCACAACTTTTCTCATGGTTTGCAGTCACACAAGTTTCTGATAACTCTTGTAACCTACGCAACTTGCCTCAATCTGTTTTATAACAAAACTAAAGTGAATTTCACAAAACAGGGGTTTCGTGGGCTGTGTTCCTTATAAAATCATTATTTATCCTCAGATACACAACGGAAGTTCTGATTGATTGAGTCTATGCATGCCTAAAGGATAGTATTTAATGCATATATATGCCTTGAATGACAGCTTTAGTGCCTGTTATAAGGGCCTAAAACAGCAATATTTATAAACATCCTATCTCTAGCCATGATTCATAGCCAAGTCATGTGATGCCAGCTAAGACACATTTACTAATTATGTGGGTTGTTCTTATGTTTACAATCACCTCAGTGCTTTTCACACTAGGATTAGCAGAATTCTAAAACGTTACTTAAGTTTTAAGAATAGTTGCTCACGAACAAACTCGTGAAACTGCTGCAAACTACCATGAAGACTCACAAATTCCAATTAACTTAAAGCAGATGTTGCAAATGCATGTTTTAACCTAATCAGTACTCGAGGCATGTCCGTTTAGAAGAAATCCTGAGACTATCACCAGTCTCAGGATGTCAAAACTTAAAGTTTGGCAAGAAATATATTAGAATTCCACTTAGTTTTGTACCATAGGGTTTGAGGGAGTTTTATAAAATAATCATTTGAAGGACAACATACTTTGTAGCCATTCCGGAATATCTTCTGCAAAGCTCATGCAAGACTCCAGATATTTACTAAAGGAACACGACTTCAGCACTGCCCAGCTTCAATTTTGTAATTTTAGCATGTGCATTCAAATAAGTTAAACATTAATTATTAAAATGCAATTAATTCACTAAGTATACTTTCTAATTTTCTGTGCAAGTAATATCCACTCCTTCAAGTAATCCAACTGAAGTGGCAAAATTCTGCTATCTGCCACTGATGTTTCAATTGGTTTTTAATCTGTTAAGTACTAGCCTATGATAATAGAACTTGAAGCTTAAAAAATTAATAACGAAGTTATGGACTGAACAACAAACAGTAGAAAAAACAATAGGGGTGACTTTAAGCGATGGAATCGCAGCATTGTGGGTTATTTAGGGAGCAAACCCAAGTGGTAGATGATCTTCTAATTGACATTAAGAGGAACCAATGAGAGCAGCAGAATGGGTGCCAAGGGAAGGCGAATGCAGTAAAAGGCAGCAAGAGTAATGATATGACAAGATAGGAGATTTGTAAGTATAGAATTAGTTTAGCTGACAAAGGAAAAGGGTGCTTTGGAGAACTCTGGGAAGGTCTTTGTCCTGTAGTAGGCTTTATTAGGTTAATGATGGTGACAATAAAAAGTCACATAATTATGAAAACTGCATTATCTTTTTTCTTTAATTTTTGATGCCCCTTTTACCTAAAATTTTAATCCGCAGAATCCTTGCAACAAAGCACTTTTTCTCTTTTCATGACCTGCCCTGCCTCGGAGATAATCAATGGACAGCTAATGCGCCCTATCTTACGACTGTTATTTTTTTCCAGAACCTCCAGATGCACCCACTGGCCCCTTACACATCACTGATGTAACGAACAAAACTGCAACACTCACATGGAGTCCACCTGCATTTGACGGAGGCTCTCCCATCATCGCCTATGTTGTGGAGCACCTCAGTGAGGACCAGGCAACTGCTGACATGCCTAAGTGGGTGACAGTTGCCAATGTGGATGGAGGAACGATGACACATCGTGTTGTGAGCTTGAGTGACAAAACGAGGCATCGATTCCGAGTTCGTGCAGAAAATGTTGCTGGTACTGGGCCACCTCTAGAGGACAGTGGTGAATGGCAGGCACTACCAGCAGCAGCCGGTAAGTCTTTCATTTTTCAAATGCACTTTTTGCTCTGAAATGAAAGCAAAATAAGCTGTTTGTAGCTTAATGTTAGGTTCTGTAAAAGTACTTCAAAAGTTATCAGTGATTTGACAATAAAAAATTAAAAATGTACTGCTTGCCTAACAAATGACATGTATACATGCTGAAAAACTAGGTTTTTTGCTCATAACCATAACTGTAGCCTTTGCAGATGCTGGTAGAAAGATAGCCACATTTTAATAGCCCATCACACCATCTTTGCAGACCGCCCAACTCCACCCACAGCACCACTTGAGATCCTGGTAACTGGTCCAAACTCTATGGATGTTTCATGGGGACGCCCAGAATGGGATGGTGGGTCTCCGCTCCTCGGCTACACTGCAGCACTCAGGGACACATCACGGACAATGTGGATGGAGGTAAGGCCCCATCGGATATGACTGCACATGTACACTACTCCAGATCAACTGTTCAACAGTCCTTATGGCATAGATTTACATTACACATACCTTATCCTTTCCTTTTTTGGAATTTTGGAACTGCACATGAGTGAACTTCAAAAGTCTCAATATGCTATCACAACATCATTCAAAGTACTGTAACTAGCTCACAGACACAAATGAGAAACAGGACGTACACATTACTGCTATGTGTGTTTTGTTCCTGCTCTATGTCAGTGTGCAAGTTGTGCTACTTCAAATCCTTTTGTGATGACATACTACTACCAAGCCCCAATTGCAACCTTGATCAACTCAAAATGCTCTTTGCTCAAATGAAATACAAATGCGTGAGCTGGATATCAGCACAAGGATTTTTTATTTGTTTATTGATCTGGGTAGTTCATTAAATTGATATTTCATCATAAATAAGAGATGTCAGCAGATCTATCACTGCCTTTCCGCAGAACAGACAATCGTTTTCAGGACTAGCATAAATGTTAAGGTAAGCCTGGTCTGTAGCAAATACTATGATTATGGCCATTCAGCATATGGCACTTGTAGCAACTTTTTTAAATATCTGAATAAAGAAAGCACCACTACATGAAGTGGAAAAAATACATATCTGTGTTCACTGTGCATTTTTCTGTGCATGGCTTTTTTATCCAATATGCGGGCTGCCACATGGTCGCCCACTTAACCTGCACGAAGGTCATTGAGCTACATACGCATTAAAATGTGTTGAAACTTCCTTCTGCAGCATTGCTGCAGCCTTTGTAGCTACTGATGAAAAAGCAGCCTGTAAAGCTGCAGGCAATTTTAGGTCATTCACATGTCGCAGAAGAAAAATGTGCACAAGCCCACTCTTGCCACAATCTCATTCCAAGTTTATTTTGGAAATCACTTTGAATTATTAATACCTGGTTGTTTAACATTTCTCATATTTTAGGTGGGCCAAGTCGATGCTGAAACTCTGCGTCTTCACATCAGAGACCTCGAGGAAGGGGCGCAGTACCACGTACGCATCTTGGCTCGAAACGATGTTGGCTTCTCTGACCCACTTGAATCGGAAGAGCCCATAACTATTTTACGACCCCCAGGTAACGGCCCTCCTGAGATCAACACCTTTATTCACGAAAAAAGACACTTGTGGTCATGTGATATTTGCAATATATATGACATTAAGCTAAATGGTCACCACATTACATAACTTGATCACCAGTTATGTGCTTCACTTTTTACAGAAGTTTGGTGCACACATGCCCAACTTCAAATAGTGCAAACAATTCAAATGTGTGCTACCATTGGCTATACATGTCCATTCATTAAGGAGAGGTGCATACCTCACCATTAAAGGTGGCGAAAGGGAGTTGTTAGTCTGCACTCGTATCGGCCACTTCCTTTTGTCCTTTATCCGGGTTGCGCTGCCCACCCCTAGGAATATGTTCAGTCACCAACTCGCCCAGCTTGATGTGTTAATTCACTTTATAGAGTTCTTTCATTTTTCCTTACCGCCATAAATGTGCTCATTGACGTCAGAAATGTGGTCACTCTTATGTTTTAACATTTTATTTCAAGACATATTAGCTGCAACAGATACAATGGTACATAAAATTGTAGCCTGATCATTGATGTTTCAAATGAAAGCAAAGCATAATAATCACTACAGATTGCCAGTGGAACTGCTCCCAGCATTTACGGCCGCTTCCTCACATTCTACGTAGAATGGGTTGGGTGAGTGATCTAACACAGGCGAGAGATCTTATTAGCTTCCCACATAATATCATCAGGTATAAATAAAGCATGCCACTGCATTAAGCTTATATTTATTTTTAAGAGCATATATACATAGTAACTTGTGTACCTGTGAACATAAATGCACAAATGTAATAAAGATATATGTTTGTTAAAGCATGTGTGTGCGGGAAGGAGCAAAATAAAGAGTTGTGGAGACTTTGTGGGGTTGCACGAAGGAAGGCGAGGGGTGCAATAAAATGCTACAAAGCCATTGTACTGTGGCAACAGCAGCCGATGGGACGTGGAAGGTTTCTCACATGAACATTGGTTCAGTGATGTTCTCTTCAGTGGCACACAGGAATGGCACCAGCGCTGTGCTGCACTCCTCTTGTACTGCAGGTGTATGCAAGGATTAAACTGCAGCAGCCTCATGCTGTAAAAAATGTTTGCGCTGCACGTAAACTTCATTTTAAGGCCACCATCACCATAGCAAAACTGTATTGTAAAGAGGTGCAAGAACACACTCAATTCAAAGCAATTGGAAGTAGAAAACATTCGAGTCACCGCATGATGTTCGCCCAAGGAGGCCGGACATGGGCCTGATGCGCTGGAATTTCTAACGCACCGTGCTGCAACCCAGTGGCAAGCGATGAAATTGGCTGGGTAGTACAATTCGCAACTCTTCATATTGAGTTCATATTGAGGTATACATGACCGGGGTAGTTGGAGAAGTATCGGAGAGGCCTTTGCCCTGCAGTGGGCGTAACCAGGGTAATGATGATGATGATGATGATGATGATGATGATGATGATGATGATATTGAGTTAGGCTATCATCAGGCTGTACAGCCTGTCTTGCTTGCTTAGTTTGCATGTTCAGGCTACACTTCTTACTATATTCAAATGTTTACCAGCAGAAAAGGCACCTTTGATGACGGACAGTACGCTGTGTTTAATCTTGTCGATGGAGCGCCCTGTGTTTCACTTAACCATGCAAAAAAGCTGGAGCAAAAATGTAGTCAAGTGTCTAAACCCACGGGTGTTGCTGTTTTCTGTTGTTCGAATTCTCTTTTTAAAGAACTGCCATGCACAGGAATTTACAGGACTTGGGAGAACTTTTTATGGTGAAGCGGTACAGGTAAATAAAGGAAAGCTCAGAATGGAAACTGCTGCAGAACATATTGCTGAGAGGACAAGCGAAACAAAGTTGACTGACGTGGTACAGACAGCCAGTTACAGCATGAAGCTAGGGGAATGTAGGTACTAAAAAGTGCTGTTTAAAGGTCTGTTTTCACATTATACGTTACTGTTAAACAAATGAATGACATACAAATGAAACAATTAAAGCTGCATCATTCTCCATGTATGAGCAAAATTCCTGCACGTGAACGCAAAGGCAAGGGCGACAGAATCAGGCAATTTAACGATGGTCACTGCCACGAAATATGCATTTGCCGCATAAGCATGTTTGTGTCCAGCAGTACAACAGCAGCCCACCGTCAACACACACCAAAATCAGTCAGACTCAGTCACAGTGATAGCGCTATAAAGGCTTATTTATTGTTTTATTAGTTTGATTAATTGAATACATCATTGTTCAGGGGCCATTGTTTTGAGTTTATGTGCATTAAGTGAATAGACACACATTGTAAGTTTCCTATTACAGCTTGACATAGTGTGACTTGAACGATACATACTTGAAAGCAGCAGCGCAGCAAAACCGCATCGACTTCTCCTACATAGTGTCACTTGGCTCAGCATTTCACTTCCTTCTGAACAGAAAGCAGGCTACAAAGCCTCCCATGCAAGAAATTCTCTAAAATTTCCACTGCAGCGCAGCTCAGACAAGCAGATATAATTCAGTGCCTTGCAGTCACTAGCAGGGCCTCGCGTTTTGTGCTAGCCAAAACCACTAAACATGGCATGAAGGGCTCTGCTGACTGGCGTTTCTGCAGCGCCACCTGGGTCGCGCATCAGACCCATAGCCATTGTCACACAAAATAAAAGTTGAAGAGGAAGAAGGCTGTAGCTTGAGAGGAGAGTAATGCCTAATTGTAGCTCATTTAATACAGTGCACGGTGATAAATTTTTCTGAGAGAAAATTCCATGTGAGATGCTCTCTATGTCTAATCGGTACTCTTAGGCAAGAAAAAAGATAATTTCATGGACCCTTTTTCTACCATTTTTCAAGGACCTCTTATTTTGTACCACAATAGAAAGCCTACCACCAAATGTGCATTGTTTCTTTGGAAAGTGCATAAAAACTTTTAAAACAGAGTTTTTATATCTTCAAAGTCTCTTAAAACTGTGTACGGACACCCACAACACTGATTACTGGACTTGATGACAATGCCATGCTGGAAATGCGTAGGGTTTCCGCAAAAATGGTTACTCTGTGTTAAACATTGAAATTATGACCCTAATAGCTCGTGATCCACCGCATAAGTCATTATTTTGTTTTGTCTTTTTCTTAGTCAGCAACAATCTCACGTGCTTCCTAAAGGCACAATCTGTATGGTCTGAGTCTTTCTGTTGGCATGGGACAGTTTAGCCTTCCTTACTACATTGTGGTAAGGAATGCCTGCAGTAGTGGTGCGACGACATGAGCACGCCTTAAAAGCTGAATGCATTTTTTACATTCTGAACACGACAGTGACCTTCGAACAACTTCCACAATGCGACTCGCACTAATGAGTGTCACTATATTTCAAGAGAGCACATGTGACAGGACCCACTGATGCACCATTCCATTCATCTTCACAAAGGCAGTGCCACTTTTCAACACGCACTAACTGAAAATAAGAAAGAAATTACTCAATGACGCAAAGAAAGATGCAATTATAAGCAGAGGCAAAAATCGCCTCTCCTCTCACTCACTTTAGACTTCCCATGTGATATTACCAAACTTGTGATTACTTTTTAATTTCGTCATTCCTCCATCACTTGCATGTGCAGTTCAGTTATTAGTACAGTTTCATTATGTCTACTTGTGTGTTGTGCCTATTACATTGGTTCTCATTTCTCAAGTGATTACAGACACCTGTTTTCTGAAAGTAATGTGCATGTCTTTCACTTGTGTAGGGTTTCTGAAACAGAGCATCACCAGAACCAGGATGAGTATCATGAGGAAAATCGCAGCTAAATTTACCTGCCAGCATTGATACCTGTGTGACAAAGCAGTGTTTCTGGAGAATAAAAGCTATTCGCACATTGCTCTGTGCAGGATTTCAAGATCAAGCTGCTGCCTCACCAGAGAAGAAGCCAAAGGCGAAACCTGATGAGCCATCTGAGGACAGCTGCACAACCCAGACAACTTCATCGTGGATAAGAGAAGCCAATGTAGAGCCCTTGCTTCACAGTTACACCAAACATGTGTTGGTTAGCCGCAACGAGTATTTCTTCAGGTTGTGGCATTATGCTGACACACTTTTTAAGTAAGATAAGAACATTACTTATTCCTTCAGTCCATACACCCTGCACCTTTTCATTCACATATGTGCTCCTTAATTTTAAAACACAGAAGTAATTTGGGTAAGAAGACAAAAGTTATGTAAAAATACATTTAAAACCTCAATGCAGCAAAAGATGAGTCAAAACCAATATTTACTTTAATACTGTGACACATCATTGCTGTGACGTAACCAAGGTGCACCACATATCATACATTCTCCTCGCAAGCTTGTATATTTCCTTAAGTTGAGACATTTTTGTACCATATGAAGAGAGAAAATAACATAATGAGTCATTTTGTGATACAAAGACTGCAAACAGCTCATGACAGCAGTTTGCAGAATGGCGTAAATAAGCAGTGTATCCTTGCCTGTTTCAATGAATTCAAGATGTAAGGAACGCTGATTTATTTGTTTTGGTAACATCCATTTAAAGTTGAAACTGGTACAAAGCTACGGTAATCCTCACGGGCTGAAAATTAGCCCGACTGTAATTTTGTGTCAATTTCACCTTCACGGTCTCTTATTGTGACAATGCAAGACTGTTTGTTAGTTTAATTTTGTTGTTTGTGAATAAAAGTTGTGTTGTTACCGAATCGAAAGAGACATTACTGAATACAAACTTCACATTTCACATCTTCATTTTTGCTCTCTCACATGTGCACGAAACTACCAGTCAACTAACACAAATTCAAATTCGAGCTTTTTAGGGTCAGAGCTCTTGCTTGAATTACCTTAAATTTGAAATAGTTTACGAAAGCCAATACTATATTATAAAGGACAACAGATTTTGAAGTTTGTTAAAACTTGACGAAACACCAAAATATGATTTCCTCTATGAATTGGTACACAATTAAGACATGTAGTATATTGAACATTTGCTTCTGAACAAGTTTTTTAAGAAGCTTACTTTTAGCCTCTAAAATAATCAATAGCATGCATCTATAGTCAATGACAAGTCAAAAATGCAAGAAAGGCTCTTCCCCCAAAGAAGCATCATGCATCTACTCTTCATACCTCCTGTGCTACCGGAAATAGTGCCCTTACAAATGCAGAAGGTGTGAAGAGCAACCCCGCTTGTTAGGCAACAAATGAGTCATGCTTATGCACCACATGCACAAACAGCAAAACCACCAAGTGCGGGGACAAAGATGACCGCAAAGAGGTTGTTTGAAAAGGGATTAGGAGAGGGATTTCCCTGACCTCCAATGCATATGTAGTACTTCTTTGCCAAAACCCCGTCCCCCCACAGCATGGGTTCAAGAAGATTCACCATGAAGGGCTGATTGGCTTGACTTTTCTGTTTATTTACACCATGGTATATATTACAGTATATGCATCTGTAAGAAAGTATACAACAAAGTTGTGAGTCAGCACCTGTGTGTGTCATGCGTCTCCCTTCCGTCGATGTCTTCTGCGCTGCTTTACCATTCCTAATGTCTACCGACTTTCCTTTGGTTCCTGAACCCATATGGCACTGTATAAGGTATGCAACCTTTCTGCATGTAGTTATATGATGTACCTTTATCTAGCTCCAGACATCATCTTCATTGCATGGTGATGATAGTTATAACTATAAAAAGTCTTGAGAATCTACAAGTTCAAATCTGCAAGGCAGTACCATCACCCTTAGAGTGATGTGGCCAGCTACTCAGCACCTGGTGAAATGAGAAGTGCTCAAAAAAAAGTAAAGCTCCTAAATCCTAGAAGCAAGCACTGGAAAATGTATTCAAGTATGCTTACCGGCATCAGTTGTGAACAAGGTTATTGCTTGCTGAATAAAGCTGCAGTTGCATGTACGCTTGAAGTATGCCATGTAATTGAGGCGGAAGCCGAGTAAGGACTACAGCTTACTAAAACTTTATATACCACTACATTGAGAAGGTCCTAAAATAGAAAATAGCCATCTACCTGAAAGTAGCATGAAGCTACATAAGAAGTCCATCCAGGTTTCTCAGAAAGAAAGGTTCAGACTTGAATGAAAACTGGTCCTGGACCTTTTCGGGACAATCTTTCTGCCTTCTGAGCTAGGCGGCTAGCAGATTGCCGAGCAAGAGCAAATTAACCAACAGTCATCCACCGTAAAGTAGTCGTGAAAGGAAACCGCACAGGTTTCTCAGAAAAGCTTAACACAATGCTAGAAAAACATGACCAACAACATTAAACATTATTTCCTAGCTATTTGAGAACAAAACACGCACACAAAAAGGAAAAGGGAATATGTTGCAAACATGACTCTGTTGCCTGCTGCAGTTTACACGGTATGCAAGGTACAGTCAAGCCGTAGTTTGGCAAATCTTACATTTTTTCCTACACTGAAATTATTTCTACTTATTATCAGGCTTTTTCTTTTTTTATCTAATCAGGTCTGCAATTTAAATATATACATTTTGGTAGTCTCTACAAGAAGGACCTCTGTAGAAGTATGTGGGTTTGAAAAGCTCACGGCAATAAATTAAGCACCATACCAGCTATACCACGGCTGCTTGATGAGTGGTTCATCGAGTTATCACCGTGGCTGTGCAAGCAGCTGTGCGGTGCTTGGCTGTGTGAGCAAAGCCGCTCACTGGGCTGCACAATTGCTTCTTTTGCATATTTTTTATTATGTGTGTTTATTGTATATAAGTGTGTGGTAGTTGCGTTATCAAAAATATTAAGCCGTACATCGCTACCTGAGCCAATACCTATTTTGCCAACACCTACTTTGCCAATACTTTTCCTTAGTAGGCCATCTGCTCTGCTATGCAAATTTCCACGAAGTAATGTCTTGCGGCTGCGTAGCAGTAAACAAAGCATGCAGATTACTGGAAAGCTACGTTGCATGTAGCGTGCGAGATAGGTTCTTTCCGTGGGCGTACTTATACATTTTGATATACATACTTTCAGGTACGCGTTCTCATAAGTACGAGAAATAAATGCTCCAGATCAGCAAGAGCTTGCAACAGGATTGTTTGCTCATTAATTTATCACTTTTTGTAAGGCTGAATTAAATACAATATGTTTGGTGCCAATGCATTTCTGACTATAGTTCACAGTATCAGAGCAATAAATTTTAATGGAAGCTAGAGAGGTTTGCATGACTAGCAGATGCTAACTGCTTGATCTCAACGAACTCCCTTTGCTATCCCTCCATCCCCCTGAATAAAACACATTAAAACTCAGTTTGTCCCACTCCTTATGCAGGTAACACAATCGTTACCTGCATAAGCATTATAATTGCAATAGCAATTATATGACACTCCAGGCGCATTTCTGTCGTCGGCGTCGCCGTGAGGTTCCGTATAAAGTCCAAGGGCGATAAAATCGTCGCCGCGTGCTGCTCATTATCGCGTCTGCAAGCGAAGAAGGCGGGCCGGAAGCGCGCCCTCTTTTGTCTAGCGCGAGGCACGGAGATAAGAGTTTCGTATCACTATGCACGGAGGTGAGGCGAGGGAGGAGGGGCTTTCTTTTCCAGCAGCTGCTACTTATGGCGCGGCCGTGCGGGTGTGTCGTATCAGTTTATATAGGTGCTCTATGGCCGTATCTTGAAAGCGATCTGCGACGTGGCCAAAGTGTGTGCGCCCGCAGGCCTCATCTTCAAACCTATCTGCGATGTTTGCAGAGTGGGCCTAGTGCCGGTAGCTTTGTATGCGCAGTGCTTTCAACGTTTCGTTCGCGTTGAAGCGGGAGATGCACGAAGTCAATTCAAACACTGCTGCTGCCACGATTCCTCACTCCAGCACTTTGACAGCGAGTTTCCGCGCTCATTGAGCGAGATGTGCTCATGTTTACCTGTGCGCGCGTGACATCATTCTTGTTAATTTAGTTAAAACACGTTGGCGGGCTAGTTGGTTTGAATACTTAATAGAATGTGTAAGCGCGACTGAACGAGGACTTAAAAAGAAACACACACAGAGACAGCGTTGTCTCTTTGTGTCTGTTTCTATGTCCTTGTTCAGTCGCGCTTACTCATTATATCATTATTAATTTAGTTCGTTAGTTAGTGAATGTCTACAAGTTTATACGGCCGGTATCCTTACTTCGTATAGCTATCTTCTAATTTACTATCGCAATTGGTGCTTCGCCTTTCCGGCGAAACTGCGACTTTTTTGAAGAGGAAATGATGATGAAAGTTTTTTTTTTTAATTTCGCGCATACACCCCACGGCCAGTACGTTACGTCACGGATTGCAACGTATTCTTTAGCATATACTGGCCCTTGTGGCTAACTAAAAGTTCTTGAATCTTTTGAAGTTCAGCCTTGGGCTCTTTTAGAATACGATATAGTAAGGTTGTACCAATAAAAGCAGACTAGGAACGAGCAGCCGGCGTGAAAATCCATGAAATCACGGCAAGCTGGTGCGGGAATTTCAAGGTGGCGTAGCCACCTGTTTTTCGTTTTACCGCGAGAGAATTAAGGAGCCCGTGTCGCAGAAAATCCGGAGCCTGGAGTCGGACGTCGCCTCGGCATAAAGAATTTCAAAGCAAGTTCCGAACCACGCATACCCAACCCCTTCTCTACCACGGAAATTGATCATACCTTGTCTTTCATTCTTTACAAAGTTATTCCTCGGAATTTTGAGAACGGCGCGCACAAACAAACGTAAAAAAACACCGACCGCATATGTCCTTTCTCTTAGCTCTTCTCGGAAGGAAATATTAAAAGTGCGAAACAATAATAGGAGATCGACCCACGCAATAGGCCACGTTTCTACCAGAAAGCTCGCCTTCGTGCATAGCGTTCGCAGCCAGCGTTTCCCAGTAAACGTTACGGTTACATACGCGGCAGTTGCAGGAAAGAGTGAAAATCAGTAAGGGGTCTTTGAACGATATCACATTCCACTCTTAATCACGGCTACTCTATGCCCTCCCTCTTGTGGCGCTGCCCCCACACCGCCTGTGGAAACGGGAGCTGCACCACCGGTCAGCAGTACGGCTCTGTCTCGGCGTTCCCCGAACCTCACAAGTCGCCGCCACTGTGGCTGAGGCAGGTGCCTCGCCCCTGTCATTACTCTTCGTGCAACAGGGGCTACAACACATTGATCGCCTACACCATGCTGCAGATGGTCAAGCACTCCTGACCCGCCTACGCTCCCGGCCAGCATCACACATGGGACGGCTGTGTGGCCTCTATAAGGAAGTCATAGGGGACACGCCTGCAAACGCTGTACAGCATCGCCCACAACATCGGCCACCAATCCCCTATTTCGACGGAGCTGCCAGGTGTCAGGAAGAACCGTTCCCCAGCATGTGCCCTACAGCCGACGGAGGCCTCTCCTCCAAGAGAGACTTGGAGACCACCTTCACATCTTCGTCGATGGATCCGTGTGCCGTGTTTCCGCGACGAACGACACCGTCTTGAACATGAATGGGAATGAACACCCGCCTTTATTGCTCCGTAGTATATATACATATGTGTGCATGCCACGCATGCGCAAGGCAACGCATCAAGGGCCGTGGCATGACAAGAACTAAACACGATAACACAGCAACGATTATGCTACATCTGCCCTTTTCCAACAAAATAACAACCAACTAAATAATGATAAACACAGTCAAAAGAAACGTACTGCATTACATTCAGAAATGCAGTAACGGTCTGGTTTTCTTACAGCTCTGCCGAATCGTGTAACGTATTCGCCTGGTACCTGCGGCGAAACATTACCCTGATCCTGTGTGGGGTCACTTTGAAGGGCTTGGAAGTTGGCTGATCGCCAACTTCTGCATTTTCCAGGCTAGGAGGAAACTCGTATGTCTCGTTGTACGAGTCTGGAATTCTGCTTAGCTCTTGCTTGACTAGAAATTTCCTGTTGCGTTCGATCTGGATGCCGCTCTCCAACGCGACGACATACGACCGCGGCCGCTTTGCCCGCTGACAGATGACGTCTTCCCGCCTGCAGTCCTTGACCCAGACAGAATCGCCGGATGCCAATGGGACAAGGTGTCGAGCCGCATGACGGCGGTCATAATTTTGCCGCTGCTTTTCCCGGACAACTGCATCCTTCTTCCGTACCTTTTTCAGGTTGGGTGTCTTTGGTACCAGCCTGTTCGGATGGAGAGGCAGGGTTGTACGAAGCCGCCGCCCGATGAGCAGCTCAGCTGGCGTCTTGCCTAGTGGTCCCGGGGTGTCCCTGTCGGCTAACAGAGCCAAATAGGGATCATGAGACTTTAGCAATAGCCCTTTTACCGTTTTCACCATTCGTTCTACCTCTCCGTTTGCCTGCAGGTACCTAGGGCTACACGTCACACCTTTGAATGCATAGGCCTTCGCGAACTGTTTAAATGCTTCACTGACAAATTGAGCACCGTTATTCGTGACAAGCACTTCGGTTATGCCTTGCCTAGCGAAGACTTCTTTGACGTGACAAGCAACACAAGTGCTGGTGAGCGATTCCAGTTAACACAATTGTGGAAATCGAGACAGAAAATTCACTATGAGCAAGTAGTGACAGCCGTTGAGACGGAAGATATCTGCTGCGACCCTTTGCCAAGGTCGAATAGGTGTCTGGGATCATTGGTTCACTCGGCTGTTCTCGGAACTGTGAACACACGCGGCAATTGAGAACCAAAGAAGCAAGTTGAGAGCTCAAGCCCGGCCAGCAAACAGACTCTCATGCTCTCGCCCTGCATCTCACAATACCTTGATGACCATCGTGAAGCAGACTTAACATTCTATTCTGGAGCGAGAGTGGCACAACGAGGCGAGTGCCATGCATGAGAACCCCTTTACGCACGCTCAATGTTGCGCGATACTGCCAATATGGCCTCATAACGCTTGATAGCGAAGTTGGGCCCGGCCATACTTCACGAAGGTAACGGCACAACGTACGGCAAGTCTCGTCCTTTGCCTGCTCTTCGGCGACCAGTCTAAAGTGATCCGATTCACCCAACTCTGATAACGCACCAGTAACAAACGAGTTCACTTCCCCCATAGAAAGGAAGTTCTTGGTTTTTTGCCCTCGCACTGGCGCTCTAGAAGGTGCATCAGCAATTTCCAAATTTTTCCTAGGAACATATTCGACATCAAAACTGAATCGCATCAGACGCAGTCGGAATCTCTGAATGCGCGGCGGTACCAAATCTAGGGGAGTCTTTCCTAGCAAAGTCACTAGCGGTTTGTGATCCGTCACCAGCGTTATGTGTAGTCCACGCACATAAATTTCGAGACGCTCAGTCGCCCATGTCAGAGCTAGGGTCTCCTTTTCAATTTGCGCATTTCTGTTGGAGTCAGTGATCTTGAAACAAATATAACTGGCCGTCTCTCTGTTTGGTTGCAGCTGAAGTAAAAGTGCACCTAAACCATACGACGACGCGTCCGCAGAAAGAATGGTTTGATTCCGTGGATCAAACTTTGCCATACACCTATCAGAACAGATAGCGCGTTTTATGCTGTCAAACGCCATCTGCAGAGGCGTAGCCCAAATCCACTCACTGTGCTTGTGCAGCAACTGACGTAACGGCGCAGACTTCTCAGCTACGCCTGGAATAAACCGCGAGCAACGATTTGCAAGACCAAGGAATCTCCGCATATCGTCAACATTTTCAGGCGGCTTCATATCAGCGATTGCTACAACTTTTGCAGGATCTGGCAGTATGCCATCTTTGCTCACTCGGCATCCCAAAAAACAGCTCTTTTACAATGAAGCGACATTTTTCACGATTCAAAGTTATGCCGGCTTCCGTCAAGCGTTCTAAAGTCTGAAACAATCGCCCATCATGCTCTTCCTGTGAAGAACCAAAGACAAACACATCGCCCATTAAGTTTAATACCCCCGGCATTCCATCAATAATTTCACACATTTGCCTGTGAAAATATTCAGGAGCAGAGATTATGCCAAACGGCAGCTAGGCGTTCAAAGCAATAACATCCAAAGGGAGTAATAAACGTGGTCAATAGCTGACAATCCTTGCTTAGCTTTACTTGATGGAATCCCGAGTTCGCGTCAAGTTTAAAAAACACACCTGCTCCGCTTAGTAACCCGAGTGTCTCATCAACAGTGGGGAGCACTCATGTTTCACCCACTTATTGAGTTGGGTTAGGTCAACTCATATTCGCACTTACCCGGACGGCTTCAAGACGGGCACTATGCCAGCACACCACTCGGTTGGCCCTTCGACCTTACGAATGACCCCGTTCTTTTCCATTTCTTCTAGCTCGCGTTTCACGCCGTCCCTCAGCGGGATGGGTATACGACGAGCGGTGCAAATGGCATAGGACACCGCGTCTGCTTTGAGATTAATACAGCATTCTCCTTTCATGGTACCCAAACCGCAGAACCAAGAGGGGAAGCACGTTTGCACAGCTTGGTGGATCGAAACTTCGTCTACAAATTTCACTATTCCCAACGCTTCTAATGCTGGCAAGCCTAAAATGACATTACTCCCCGAGTTCATGACGAAAACGTCCTGCCTAACCAAACATCGTTTCCGCAGAATGTCTGCAGTGAACTGTTCTTTCAGATCTAACAATTCATTGCTTGGCCCTTTTAAAATTACGTTGGAACGCTCTAGAGTCTCGGGTACGCCAGGAAACGACGCTGGAACAACGTTTACCTCTGCTCCTGTGTCAATCTTAGCAGACACTGTGACTCCATTAATAGCGACCTGAACAAAACGAGCTCTTGCAATTGTACCAGCTAAAGTCCCAACAAAATAGATGTCACACTGTTTGCTCACTCAGTGTAGCTGTCCGGGGAACACTGCACAAATCTACCTCGGATGCGCTTGCTTCGGCGATCGTGAAGTTCTGCTTTTGTGGGCAGACCGCGGCAAAATGTCCCCGTCGTTGGCACCTGTAGCAGATTGCCCCCCCCCCTTCCAGGGCACGATGAGGTTAAATGACGAGCCCTGCCGCAAGCCGCACACTTTCGGACGTCTTCTTTGGCCCATTAGTCCTCTGGACGTCCCCGGCTTGCTCGTTGATGAATTCCGTCGACCTCTACGATGGCTGGTTGGTGGTATAGACTGCTATGAAGTTCCTTTTGTTGCTGTACCGCTTCCTTCATCCTTGCCTTTGTCAGTGCCGTTTTCAGAGTCAGCGCAGCGTCCATATGTAGGGCCTCGGACAACTTTGTGTCACGTAGTCCAACAACGAAACGGTCGAGGATCATCCGTTCTTTCATCACGCCATAGTCACACTTATTTGCCAAAGTATGTAGGGCCGTTACATACTGGTCCATCGATTCGCCTGAAACTTGGTGGCGACGATGAAAACACGCACTTTCGTAGACCAAATAGCGCGTGGCAATGAAGTAGGCGTCGAAACGTTTTTTCACCACTTCATAGTCCTTTGACTGTTCTTCCGACAGCTCAAAGGTCCTGAATACGTTGCGTGCCTGCCGCCCCATGGTAGGTTGAAGCTCGTTGGTGGCTTTACCGGAAAGAGCTGGCACGAAATACCACTTTCCTCACGCGCCATGGCTCGAAGCTCTTGTTCCGTTATAGTGTCCGAGCCGAGGACGCCAACGATGAAGGTCTGTCGTACCTGTATCTTCTCACGTCGCCCGTGGTTCCACCCAATTTGCGAAGGCCACTCCTCACACCATGTCGTGTTTCCGCGACGAACGACACCGTCTTGAACATGAACGGGAATGAACCCCCGCCTTTATTGCTCCGTAGTATATATACATATGTGTGCATGTCACGCATGCGCAAGGCACCGCATCAAGGGCCGTGGCATGACAAGAACTAAACACGATAACACAGCAACGATTATGCCACACCGTGATACCGGAAACGGGCTCATCCACAGCAGCCTGCGTTGCACCGGCCCTACAAAAGAGCAAGCTGTGCCGTCTCCCGGGGCATGCAAGCTCTACCGCAGCAGAGCTAGCAGGACTCCACCTTGCTGTGGACCTGCTTGCAGAGGAGCTACCAGCGACACCGGTAGCCATCTTCTGGGATTCTAAGGCGACGCTGCTCTGCCTGAAGAACCCTATGACAGGGCTAGACTTGGGGTTGCGCTGCTCTCTTCAAGACTGACGGCCCTTCAGGACGCAGGATGCTCACTATCCCTGCGTTGGCTACCGGCACACGTGGGGATCCCGGGCAATGAACAGGCGGACACTCTTGCAAAAAATGCCCACCACTCAAGCGTCCCCCTCAGCCCTGCTGTAACGGCCGCAGACTGCTCGAGACACAGGCTGCGCCGGCACATCATCGCCTGCCACCCGGACAAACGGGTATCCCTGGGCCAGCCTCCAAGGCCTCTTCCAAAGCACGGCCTCCTACGAAGGGATGCCACGTTGCTGCTCCGACTGCGAATTGGCTGCTACTGGACGGCAGCCTGCCGGTACCGCCTTGGGAAAGCCACCTCGCCAGCCTGTGCCTCTTGTGGTGAGCCAGAGACTCTGGAGCACCTCCTGCTGGCCTGTCCTGCTCACCTGCAGCACCGCGGCCGACTTCTGCAAGAGTTCCACCGCCTGGGGCTCCCATGTTCACGACAGGAAGATATCCTCTTCCCCTGTCGTAATCAGCTACCGGCCTTCCTAAGTGTCGTCGAGTAACTCGACTCGTCGGGGCTTTCGGCGAGACTATAGGAAATTTCTACGAAGACGGATGGCCTAGCGGCCATCCCACCACCTCGGGCTTCCTGATCCGCCACTACTTCACTTCTACTGGGCCACCTCCTATACGGTCTACCTCCAGCCTATTCCTCCGGTCGAACCCACTGGGCCCTCCCGGCCGGGCTGCTCTGGTGCTGCTGGGACAACCCTCTACCTTTCTCCCTCCTGCCCTATCTTTCTTTTAATCCCATCTGCCCCACCCTGCTGGCGCTAAGCCGTAATCCCGCGTGGGTTGCAGAAGATAGTGCCAGCCTTTCCTCCTGTCCCACAAGAACCACTTTTCTCTCCCCCCCCCCCCACTCTTAAAGGGCCCCTCACCAGGTCTGGCCATCTTGAGCTGACAAGCGCAGAGCATACATTGTCTACAGTCTACACATACGGAACATCTACACAAGTCTACACATCCGGAACTCTGCACTGAAAACAGATATCACACTTCTGTAAACTGCATCCGTTAGAGTGGGCAAACTTGGTATATGAACTTACAGGTTACATGAATTCCTTACTATGTTTATAAGGGTTTGGCAAACGTCCTACTTAAAAATAAGTGGCATATTTACCACAGGGGTGTAAATACATCAATTTTGTCCACTTTGATGCATTATTAGGCGTAGATTACAAAATTGTAATATCGTTTTTCATTCCTGAGTTACAGAGTTGTAAATATGAGTGTCGTTCTATGAAATTGCAATTTTCAACAACTTTTAGTACTAATCGACTGCTAGATAAAAAATCTAGTTGTTACAGTCACTAGATGTTAAATATAACAAACCTAATCAAATTTGGTGCAGTGGTTGCCGAAATACATTACCATGTAGTATTAAGATATTGACATGTGTACTTATCTTTATCGGGCGAACACGTTTCGCCGCTTAACAAATGTTATCGCACAGCGCGGGACGCGCCTGCATGTATCCGAAGTTTCTGGAAAGTTATCGATGCTTCTATCCGATGTCTGTTGTCGCCGAACCTTGTGTTATCTGATTTCATCGCCTGACGCGAATGGTGTAGAACATTGTGGAAGAGCACGAGGGTCCCACCGATTAGTCTGGAACATTCGACGACTGCTGTACAAAAGCCGACGCGCTTGACCCGCTGATCAGATTTTCGACGATCGCCGAGTGTGTTCGCCGCTACCGTTGTTCATCGAGTGTAGCCTGTTTTTGAGGGCACAAGTTCGCCCAACAAAACGCTCGTTTCGTTAATCACAGTTTTCCTGCCTTCTTAACCGTCACTACCACGTGACATCTGGTGGAGGTGCTATTTGTCCAAGTACCGCACGCCCCAGACAAGCCGTGATCCACGCCCGGACCGCAAAGAGAGCACCAACGTAGTCCCGGACCATCGAGCAAGCCGTCGTCTACAACAGCTGCCCCCGGAGCACGGACTTCTACTTGAGAAGACCAAAAAGATTGTGGCCAAGACAACCACAATGGCAGCCCCAGTGTCACCCGTCGTACTTCAACAACCCAAAGAGCCCCCTACCTTCCGTGGAGCTACGTTGGAGAATCCGGAAACCTGGCTCGAAACCTTCGAAAGGTTCTCGACCTTTAACAACTGGACATCTGAGGATAAGCTACGACATGTGTACTTCTCCTTGGAAGATGCCGCGAGGACTTGGTTCGAGAACTGGGAGTCCGCCCTTGCAACATGGGACCTGTTCCGCAGTAACTTCCTGAGGACGTTCACGAGCGTTGAACGAAAAGAAAGGGCCGAAGTTCTGCTGGAAACCCGAGGCCAACTACCCAATGAGACCATCGCCATCTTCACAGAAGAGATGACCCGTCTTTTCCGGCACGCCGACCCGGAAATGTCCGACGAGAAAAAAGTACGTTTCTTGATGGGAGGCGTAAAGCAAGAACTTTTCGCCGGACTAATCCGAAACCCACCGAAGACCGTAGCTGAGTTCCTGACAGAGGCTACGACGATTGAGAAAGCTTTAGAAATGCGCATTAGGCAATATAACCGCCAAGTGCTCACGCCTCAGTGCGCCATCCAAGTGCTGGGCTCCGTTGATCTCCAAGAGACCATCAGTGCCGTTGTGCGCGAAGAACTGCGCAAGGTCTTGCCTTCGTCGCAGCCTCAAGTAGCTTCGATCGCTGACATCATGAAAGATGAGGTTCAGCGATCGCTGGGAGTTCCTGAGGTGCAACCTCAATTACCGCATCCCCAGCTAGAAGCGATGACCTACGCCGCCGTCGCACGCCGTCAAGGTCCCCCTCCGCGACCGCGCCAGGGCCCTGCAACGCCGCGATTCCGTCATCCGCCGCCGCCACCACCAGCACGGCCACCCGTCGCCCAGCGCACCTACGCGAGGAAGACGGACATTTAATTGGCGTGCCCCCTACCAACGCCCGCTCTGCTACCACTGCGGCGAGGCCGGCCATGTGTACCGCCGTTGCCCATACCGCGACCTGGGATTGCAAGGCTTCGCCGTCAACGCACAGCGCCCGAGGGAAGGTGAACGCCCTCGTGACATCGCCGACTACCTCGCTGCTACTCAGTGGAGCCCTCGACGACCGTCTCGTTCGCCATCACCAGGCCGCTACCTGCCGCCGCAGCGCCGACCATACACTGGCCCAGCCCGGGGCCGGTCAGCGAGCCCATATCCGGAAAACTAAAAGCAGCAACCGATGGAGGTGCGGTTGCTGTTCGTCGAACTGACGAAGATCCTCCGCCGCCGGCGAAGACGCCGAAGTTAACTACCTCGACGATATAACGACACGCCGTCGTCCCGACGAAGTGTGGAAGCAAAAAATACGACGATGAAAGACGATCTGACGACGTCACATACCAGCCACAGGTCAACGCGACGCAGCCGTGATCCCACGCCAAGGCCGAACTGTAATGCAAGACAAAGAACCACCGACCTCGACGTGGTTCTCGATGGCCACGCAGTCACCGCCTTAGTCGACACAGGGGCTGATTACTTCGTCATGAGTGGACACATCGCCGCCGCATTGAAGAAAGTAAAAATTGCATGGGAAGGCCATCAAATTCGGACCGCTGGAGGACACATCATGCCGACTGGAATCTGCACGGCAAGAATTTCCGTTCATGACCGGACTTACCCTGCCACCTTCGTTATCCTCCAACAGTGTTCACGTGACGTCATTCTCGGCATGGACTTCCTGAACCAATACGGCGCAATCATCGACCTGAAGTCGAAGTCGATAACACTGTCGGGAGATGGAGCGATACCGCCGGAGAGCTCTCGTAGTCACCATGCCTTAAGCGTGCTCGAAAGTCAAGTCAGCATCTTGCCTCGCCCCAGCGTTGTCATTTCCGTCGGCACCAAAACACCTGCCGACGTAGAAGGCGTCATCGAGGGTGACCAACGTCTACTGCTCGACCGTGAAATTTGCGTCGCAAGAGGGACCGCTCGACTGCACGGAGGGAAAACTGAAGTGTTGCTAACAAACTTCAGCCAGGAGTTCAAGCACATCAACAAGGGCACGACGATCGCGTACATCGAGGAAATTCTGGAAACCAGTAAGCGAAATTCTGGAAACCAGTAATGCGTTTGTTCCCTCCGGTTCTGCCGCATCTACCCCGACGACCATAATTCCAGAACCAGACTTCGACGTAAATCCAAGTCTCCCCATGAGCAGGCAGCAACAGCTCAGAAGTCTTCTCCGACGATACAAGGACTGCTTTTTGACGTCATCAAGGATTCCACAAACACCAGTTGCAAAGCATCGCATAATCACCGAGGAGTGCGCTAGACCACTCCGCCAGAGCCCTTACCGAGTTTCGCGGCGAAAACGTGAAGCTATAAGAGAAGAAATCGACGAAATGCTGCGCGACGACATCATCCAGCCGTAGAAAAGACCGTGGGCATCTCCTGTTGTCTTGGTGAAGAAAAAGGACGGAACCTTACGTTTCTGCGTCGATTATCGTCGAATGAGCAAGATCACAAAGAAGGATGTATACCCCCTACCACGGATAGACGACGCATTAGACCGGCTCTGCAACGCAAAATACTTCTCGTCGATGCATCTCAAGTCTGGCTACTGGCACATAGAAGTCGACGAGAGAGATCACAAAAAGACCGCCTTCATCACGCCAGACGGCCTCTACGAGTTCAAGGTCATGCCATTCGGACTGTGCTCGGCGCCTGCAACGTTCCAGCCCGTCATGGACACGGTGTTAGCAGGATTGAAGTGGCAGACCTGTCTTGTCTACTTGGATGACGTCGTCGTCTTCGCCGGAAATTTCGACGATCACCTTAGGTGGCTAGCGACAGTATTAGAGGCCATCAAGTCATCAGGGCTCACTCTGAAGCCAGAAAAGTGCCGCTTCGCTTACGACGAACTTCTGTTCCTAGGCCACGTCATCAGCAAGTCTAGAGTCCGCCCCGACCCGCAGAAGACAGCTGCCATCGAAAAGTTCCCACAGCCCATCGACAAGAAGGCAGTGCGTAGATTCCTTGGCATGTGTGCCTACTGTAGGCCCTTTGTCAAGGACTTTTCACGCATCGCTGAGCCGCTGACCCAGCTAACTAAATGTGACGTCGAGTTCAAGTGGGGAAACGCCGCAGGCCGACGCATTTCAAGAACTCAAACGACGCATGCAGTCACCGCCCGTACTTGCGCACTTCGACGAGGACGCCGATACCGAAATCCACACTGACGCCAGTAGCCTAGGCCTCTGTGCCATCCTAGTCCAGAGAAAAGATGGACATGGACACGTGATAGCTTACGCTAGCCGGTCGTTGTCAAAAGCGGAAGGCAATTATTCTACAACCGAAAAGGAATGCCTCGCTATCGTTTGGGCTACAGCGAAATTTCGCCCTTACCTATATGGCAGGCCATTCAAAGTCGTCAGCGACCATCACGCCTTGTGTTGGCTAGCGAAATTAAAGGATCCTTCAGCACGGCTGGCGCGGTGGAGCCTAAGACTGCAAGAATATATCACTGTAACCTATAAGTCCGGACGAAAACACTCTGATGTCGATTGCCTATCACGCGCCCCCATAGACTCACCGCCGCAAAATGACGAAGATGACGACGCCTTCCTTGGCATTTTAAGCGCGGAAGACTTCGCTGAACAGCAACGAGCTGACCCGGAGTTGAAAAACCTCGTCGAGTACTTGGAAAAGCACACCGACGTTGTCCCTAGGGCATTTAAGCGAGGATTGTCTTCGTTCTCGCTTCAAAGCAACCTACTCGTTAAGAAGAACTCACCAGTGCGCGCCAACTACCTTCTTCTTGTCCCGTCAGGACTGCGTCCAGAAGTATTGCACGCCCTGCATGACGATCCGACCGCTGAACACCTCGGATTTTCCCGGACACTATCGAGGATACAGGAAAGGTATTATTGGATTCGCCTGACCGCCGACGTCGCCCGTTATGTCAGAACATGCCGAGACTGTCAGCGACGCAAGGCACCACCAACAAGGCCAGCGGGATTACTACAGCCAATCGAGCCTCCTTGCCGACCATTCCAGCAGATCGGGATGGACTTGTTGGGACCTTTTCCGACGTCAACAACCGGAAATAAGTGGATCGTCGTGGCGACGGACTACCTCACCCGCTTCGCTGAAACTAAAGCACTGCCGAAAGGTAGCGCAGCCGAAGTGGCGAAATTATTTGTCGAAAACATCCTGCTGCGACATGGCGCCCCAGAAGTCCTCATTACCGATAGAGGAACGGCCTTTACAGCGGAGCTAACCCAAGCCATTCTGCAATACAGTCAGACAAGGCACGGGAGGACAACGGCGTACCACCCACAGACGAATGGTCTTACGGAGCGCCTGAATAAGACCCTCGCCGACATGCTAGCAATGTACATCGACGTCGAACACAAGACTTGGGATGCCGTCCTGCCGTACGTAACATTCGCTTACAACATGGCCGTGCGAGAAACAACACAGATCACGCCGTTTAAGCTGGTTTGCGGCAGGAACCCGACGACGACGCTCGACGCCATGCTGCCGCACGTCACTGACGAGGAGAATCTTGACGTCGCTACCTATCTCCAGCGCGCCGACGAAGCCCGACAGCTTGCCCGCCTGCGGATCAAGAACCAGCAGAGGACCGACAGCCGACACTACAACCTCCGACGATGCTTCGTCGAGTACCAGCCCGGCGACTGTGTTTGGGTATGGACACCGATACGCCGACTCAGGACTCAGTGAGAAACTACTGCGACGCTATTTCGGGCCCTACAAGGTCATCCGACGTATTGGCGCACTGGACTGAGGTCGTGCCAGACGGCATTTCGCATTCACAGCGGCGCCGCGCACGATCTGAAGTGGTCCACGTGGTGCGCCTTAAACCTTTTTACGGACGCTGACGAACTTCCTTATTTTCTTGTTTTCTGTGCTATGAGTACTTTTCTTTATTGCGTTTGTTTGCAGCATCGGGTCGATGCTTCTTAAGAGGGGTGCTATTGACACGTGTACTTATCTTTATCGGGTGACCACGTTTCGCCGCTTAACAAATGTTATCGCACAGCGCGGGACGCGCCTGCATGTATCCGAAGTTTCTGGAAAGTTATCGATGCTTCTATCCGCTGTCTGTTGTCGCCGAACCTTGTGTTATATGATTTCATCGCCTGACGCAAATGGTGTAGAAATTTGTGGAAAGCACGCGGGTCCCAACGATTAGTCTGGAACGTTCGACGACTGCTGTATAAAAGACGACGCGCTTGACCCGCTGATCAGATTTTTGACGATCGCAGAGTGTGTTCGCCGCTACCGTTGTTCTTCGAGTGTAGCCTGTTTTTGAGGGCACAAGTTCGCCCAACAAAACGCTCATTTCGTTAATCACAGTTTTGCTGCCTTCTTAAACGTCACTACCACGTGACAATATGAGCCCCAGAGCTAAAGTTTCCTCTTCAGAGACGAAAGACATCAAGACCACGGACTTACATAATTTTTGTTTTAATGCAGAATGTTAGAGAGTTACTCTGAGCTAAAAAATTTTAAAAATATAATTAATTTACAATCATTTTTCCTTTCTCCTTTGTATTGAAGGCATGCTCGACTCTCACGCGTCCCCTGAGGTTGTCCCCAGCAGGGCACTCGTGTCTCTTGTAATCCGGCTTCTCCGTGTAGCTAAGCCCCGGCGGCGGCCGGTGTGGTTGCAACATATCACGAGATGGCGCGGGTGTTGCGCTGCTAACGCCATCTGACGGCGGGGTTACTGGGGTGCGAAAGGGAGTAGGCTCGTTCTCTTTGGCTTGGGATCGGCCAGCTCCGTGGACGTTTCGCGCGCTCGCTCACCGTTCGTGCGATTGTCCTGCGAAAGTCTTAGTAGCAGGACACCGGAATTGACAAACACGATCTTTCGAACACGCTAGCTTTCGCATGACCGTACACGTGAACGATTAGGCGTTGGTGTCCAGCATGCGGGGCGAACATATATTCGCTGGCTATCACGTCGCGATGAGTCTGACGTCGTCGATTTGGCGCGCGCCCATCGGCATATTCCATGGGTAGTAATTCGGCTAGCAGGCATTAGTTTATGAAAGGTGCAATAAATGCCCTTTTTTCGCACTACTGTGTTGTTCCTTTGTCCCAAGAGCACGCTTGAGACCCCACAGTATGCATGTATGAGTGAATGAGTAAAACGTTTAACAGATGGCTGTCTGGCCTATGGATAGGGAGGGAGGATAAGCATAGGATAGGTAAAAAAAACTATTAGCTGTCTTGGAGTCTGGCTTCACATGCAAAGTGTCCCAGTGCGCGAGACTTCAGCCTGAGCGGCCGGCTTAAGCTCATCCATACTGCAGATTGCGGGCCCTCTGTGCTTATCTTCCAAAGCAAGGGCAATACCGTAGCAAGTGGTGCAGACTGGGGCGCGCTCCCATGTTATGTCCTACAAGTGACATCAAGCACGGTGGAGGAAGGTGCTTCGTCTTGTGGAAGCACATACTCCTCGGCGCTGTTTCTGACGTTCCGTTTAGTCCTAGAGGTGGTCCTTCACCGCAGGCCCGGACATCCTGCGTGAGGGCTGCTTCCGTCCTGGCTTTGTGGACCGTGACCTGAGCACTTCGAGGGAGGCTCTTGGGCAGAGGGTGGGTGTTGTGTGGCACTGTGGCCTGACCTCCTTTTTTGCCTCTAATTTGCTTGGCCTCGTAGATCTTTTAGTTTCATGAAAATTGTATGTAGGCTCTGCGAAAGAAATTGTATAATTTGATCACGTACGATTATAAAATAATTCCTGACAGAGGCCGCTCGGGCCGGAACGTCAAATGTTTTTCAATGTGACAAATTTGCGTAGTCCTTTTGCTGCAGCAAAAGGACCACGAAAATTTGTTGAAGCTGGCGATAAGGACATTGTCCATTGCAGCAGGTGAGCGGGAGTGTGGCAACTTGCTCACTGCGTCATGGGTCGCGCCGTTGCCGACAATGCCCATGACCCAGTCCACGCACACCTTAGCCCCATACGATAGATGAAGATCCCACGCAGCTTGCTTTATATGGTATACCCAAGTACCAACACATGCGGGTCTTGAAAAAGGTTTCAAGGCCTCCAGCGAGTCAGTAATTATATTGTTCGGCCATTATATCCGCTGTCATTGTTCGTCTCCTTCAGTCTCTGCAAGGCGAAGCTAAAAGGTGAGTTCATTACTACTCTCACAGCAACAAAATGGCGAGTTGCACCGTGGATGACGTTAAGTCTTCATTGGTGGCTCTTCTTGGTGTCGAAACACCACATTCTCGCTTATGTCCCCACTCGATAAACCCACTGCCAAAAGTCGGGACACGGAGTCCCATGCGGCGTCGGTATGAAATCAAGCATACGATATGAGGACAGCCGTGATTAGTGTACGTGCTGTTTGTGTGCCTGCCCTAGCACTTCGATGAGCTTGTATGCGTGTTTATTGCTGTTATGTGTTGTCCCCGAGGGACAGATAATTTTCGTGTTAAGTTCTCATTACTCTTCCAGCTTGAAAATTGTACGTAGGCTCTGCGAAAGAAATTGTATAATTTGATCACGGACGCTTGTAAAATAATTCCTGGCAGAGTCCGCTCGGGCCGGAACGTCAACTGTTTTTCAATGTGACAAATTTGCGTAGCCCTTTTGCTGCAGCAAAAGGACCACGAAAATTCGTTGAAGCTGGCGAACAGACGCAAAGACGTGAAGGACATCATAGAAAGATCTGCTAGCGCACGTGCTTGTAGCCTACATAATATTACCTCATTCGTCTCTTGTTTGGCACTGAACGATAAAAATAGCACAGTATATGGAAAATAAAAAACTACATACAGGTTCTATTATAAGCGATTATAAGTACGAGTTCCGTCTCGTTCGGAAAGACTTCTCCGATGCATGAGACAGGCAGCCAAGAACGTGAATTGTTTGGTGTATAGCACCTTCCATACGCGACTAGTGAATTCGCGGTAAGCGCTGAAAGTTTTTTGTTATTTTCTTATTTATTTTTTTCCACACTACTGTTAAGTGCTGTTCAAATTAGCCGACAATATATCGTGTATCTAGCCGCGTTCATGGCCGCTTGCATACGGGAGACTCCGAAACCACGAGGTTGGAACCATTGAGAGAGAGAGAGAGCAAATGATGAATGAAAGGTAGGGAGGTTAACCAGGACTGAGCCCGGTTGGCTACCCTACACTGGGGAAAGCAAAAAGGGGACGGAAAGAGCAAAAGAAGAAGAGAACCATTGATAAATACTTTGCCGTGCCACCTGCCGCGATCAGCGAAATCCGTGTACAGCGGATAATGTAAGCATGTTGTCAGGCATTTGAGAAATACTAAATTGACTTAAACTGACTATACCGACATGCCTCGCGCTGACTTTCTAGTGAGAGCACTTCCCACCCTCCATCCCCAACAAATTTTTTTGTAGCGCTAGAGGAAGAGAAAAAGTGATGAGAAGGTTTGCAGTATCACGCAAACAATAACAAAACATAACGTAACGAAAACAGTTGCAAAGTTCAAATACAGATTTTGATCAAGTAAAAAAAGAAAGAGTAGTAGTTTCGGTCCACTTATTTCTTCTACATTTGCACTTATATTCGTTTTCACGGGTTTACGTTTGTACTCCTGCAGATCACGAGCATGCATTCGCAACGGTTAAAAGGTCGTCGGCACGCCTGTATAGTTTGCCTAGCCTAGTTCACGGCCGCCTGCACACGTCAGATTCCGGAACTTCAAAGCCAGAATTGTTTAGAAATCGTTCTATATTGAGTTACCCATCGCGATCAGGAGAACACATCTATCGCGGATAAATCAATGAAGTTTTAAGGCACGTAGGGCCCTCTGCGCTGTACTTGTCGGCGATAAGGTAGCCACGCCGCCTGCGAGATTATCTGACTCAGCTATGTCGAATGCTCGGATGCCGTAGTCGGAAGTTCGAATACTTTTATAAGTTCTTTTGTTTTAGAGCGCAGCTCTTTGGCGTCCGTTCCTGGGTTTCGCGTCGTCGTCGGCGTCGGCCTCGTAACCAGCTCCGCCCCCCTTTCATCCCCCCAGCGCTAGCAGCGACCGACTGATACCGCTGGATGCCGCTGTCGCCGCTAGAGAGTCAAGATAACGTGACTGCATAGAACACCGTCGCCGCCATGCAGAAAGAGGAGGAAAGGGTCCCCCCCCCCTGTTCTTGTGTGGCGGATAGGGTGCTCTTCAGTTGCATCAGTCAGTCGCTGCTATCTCTTCCCTCCTCCCTTTATCGTGTTGTCCGCTTGCTGCGCGCTCTTCTGCCCCCATCGTTTGCCGCTGGGTGTACACGCCGCCCCCCTCCCCCCTCTTCCTGCGAGTCTCCGGTTGTCAAAGCGCCGGCTCGAACTTAATTCCTTTCTTCGCTCCTCCTCCAATGCAACCCCTGTGCGGTGGCAATCAGAGAGGCAGATCGGTGGCGGCGGATGTGTATATGTGCACCGCCCGAGCCGAAATTGCCGCTGCCGTTCGCCCTGTGCGGTGGCAATCAGAGAGCCAGATCGGTGGCGGCTTGACATAAAGACAAACAGCAATTTCCTAACACTTATGCGGGAGAACATCCCGTTCCTCTCGCTCGTAACGCGTCCCACGGCTGTGACAACCTCGCGAGGCACTTGTATACATCTCGTCTTTGAGAATCAAGCATTGGTGTGCCAAGTCGAACATATATCAGTCTATTTCTCCGACCACAAAGCTTCCTTCATGACTGTCAAGAACTGTTAGTGGAGTCTTTGTTAAAGGAATACGTGTGAAAAATAAAAAAAAATTCTGTGATAGCGCATACATGTGTTGCTCGATTTCTTTGCCTCAATCTATCGAAAAGGTGAAACAGCTTATTTGCTGCGCTCAAATTTCGCATTAGGAAGTAACGTAATCGTCGGTAATTTTTTTTTTTAATTTGACGATGGTGAGCTTGAAATTCACCTCCTCCAGTGCACATCTGCAAGTTTGGAGTGACGCCTGACACCGGCGAAAGATGCCGACAGCGAGTGGGGCTATACTAATCCAGGTACAACCAAATTAGGAAGGCCCACTAAGCTTCAACAAAGACACACCCTCACCAGAACAGGAATTGGCGTCCCTGGTGCAGTATTCGGCCACTACCTCCTGATTGATTCCTACAATGAACCCATGCCCCTCAGTCCCCAGCAGCTGCAGAGCACCCGACCAAGGCGGCGGGCAGGCTCCTAACGCAGCAGAGGGTGCTAAGAATCTCTGGGTCCGGACAGGCCGCCAATGAAAATTGAACCTGTCAACCTTCCAGGGTATTTACGCAAGCGGTCTGTACTCCTTGATTACGCTGTGCGTCTGTGACTGCTGGTGTCTCTACTGAATCAAATGCTTTTTTTTGTAATCTATGAAAGCCATATACAGAGGCTTATTGTACTCTGCGGATTTCTCGATAACCTGATTAATGACATGGATTTGCTTCATTGTAGAATATTCCTTCCTGAAGCCAGCCTGTTCCCTTGGTTGACTAAAGTCCAGTGTTGCCCTTAATCTATTGGAGATTATTTTGGTAAATATTTTCTATAATACTGGGAGTAAGCTAATGTGCCTATAATTTTTCAGTTCTTTAACGTCTCCCTTTTTGTGGATTAGTATAATGTTTGCATTCTTCCAGTTTTCTGGGACCCTTGCAGTCGATAGACACTTCATATAGAGAACCGCCAGTTTTCCTGGCATTATGTCTCCTCCATCTTTGATTAAATCGACTGTTATTCCATCCTCTCCTGCCGCTTTTCCCCGTTTCATGCCTTGCAAGGTCCTTCTGACCTCATCTCTAGTTATAGGAGGAGTTTCTGTATACTGTTCATTATTGTTTCGAATAGAGTATTCCTGAGTCCTCTGGGTACTGTACAGGTAGCTCAGTATAGAATTCTTCCGCTGCTTTTATTCAACCTTCGAGATTGCTGATGATACTTCCCTGCTTATCTTTCAGTGCATAAATCTTGGTTTGCCCTATGCCAAGTTTTCTTCTGAGTGATTTCAGGCTGCGTCCATTTTTTACGGCTTCTTCATTCTTTCTCACGTTATAATTTCTAATATCACTTATTTTCGCTTGGTTGATCAGTTTTGACAGTTACGCAAATTCTATCTTATCTTTTGACTTGGACACTTTCATTTTTTGTCGTTGCTTTATTAGGTCCTTTGTTACTTGGGAGCATAGAGTTTCTCACTATATTACCTAGAGGGAAATCTGGCGCTTCTGCGCTGTGGTATGCATGGGAATGCCGGTATATTGTGATTTCGGATTGGCATCGTTCTCAGAGAGCCAGGCAAACACCGTTCCGTCTCTCACAATGATTCATTTTCTACTAAAACAGCACGTAAATAGCTGTCTTAGCTTTATTATTACACAAAAACATGTTTTGTTAACTATCAGAACTTGTTATTGCATGTACAATTATATGATACGTAAGAAGTATCAGCGGGCCGCTAAAGTTGGAGGACAGACGACAAGATTCGCGCTCGCTTTGAAACAGTTTGTGGTCTGTTCTTGCTTTTCTTAGCGTGGTCATGCACTGTAGGTGAGTAAAGATGTAATATGCGTGAATGGAAACATTTTATGAAGCTCTTACTTTAAGAACGCGTTATTTGTGTAGCCAGATCCACGTTTTAGACGAAGCCTCTTACAATACCAGCCAACACAAGCCTCGCAGACACATATACCGTCATTCCCATGACGGCACAGTGCCTCTTAAGAAACTCCCATAGACGGTAGCGCCAGATTTCCCTCTAGGTGTTATAGTGAGAAACCCTGTGCTTGGGAGAGCTTGCCTACTGGTTGCCTTGGTGCCTTGCCTCCCACTTCAATTGCTGCCTCTGAAGCCAGCTACGTTACGGTTTCATTCATTACCTCTGTCATCATCATCATCATCTCTCTGTTGTAACGCTGCACATTTGTTTGCAAGTACTAGCCTAAATTTGTCTGCTTTTACCCTGGATGCCTCTAAGTTTACCTGCTTTTTCTTGACCAATTTTACTCTTTCTCTGTTCGAATTGAGATGAATCCCAGCCCTCACTAACCTTGTTAGGATCGGCCTGCAGGGGTACTGCTCTGCAAAGCTATTTCAGCCCGCTGCACGTGCTTCGATCGACCCGCGGTGCTGGCGCCCTTAGGAGAACCAGCGAGGACGACAGCGCTAATCCACCATGCGCCTCGTTCGGAGAATCGGTGACGACAGCAAGGCGGGCCACGTTTGGCACCCAACGTATTGTTGGTTGATTTGTCGGGTCTTCATGGTCTCTCTCGGCAGCAAGAAGAACTTCCCTAACAAAAGGGTGATTTGCGGTACGTGGGCCCCAGGATTCGTCACAGTCTGCTGACACTCGTAGCAACTGCAGGAGAAAGGCAGCTCTGGAATTTAGAGGCGCCGCGCTGAGGGGGTCAGCTCGGGGAACCGACGTGCCTTTCAAGACTCAAGATAATGAACAACAGGCGGGCCAGCGACGGGGACTTTCTACGATGCCTCGAACGGTTTTCTCACCTAGGGATCTAGGGAACACGGAGTGTTTATAAGCGGATTGTCGGCTGCTAGGTGTGCTCGTGAGCTGCCTGCTCGTCTGTGTGCTTGTCGACGTGCTCTGTGCTCGTGTTCCCACTCGTAAGCTGTGTACTGTATGTTCGACTTGCGTGCTCTGTTTGGGAGTCACGCTAGACTGTGTAAATGTATCTCTTGTTTAAAATATAAATACTGTAAATAAACCCTGTTCGCCTAGTTCCTCCCAAGTTCCTCTCTACGGCCTACAACTCCTTCAACTGGTGGCAGCGGCGAGATCGTCCTCCAAATGTTACAACCTATGATCACTGCACTTCTACATCCTGGACTATGCTGGGATCGGCAGAAAGTGTGAAAGTGTGTGAAGTCCTCCAAATGTTACAACCTATGATCACTGCACTTCTACATCCTCGACTATGCTGGGATCGGCAGAAAGTGTGAAATCAATTTCATTTCATGTTTCACCATTATGGCTTTTCCAGGTCCACTTTCTGTTGCTACGTTTCCTGAAAAAGGCGTTCATTATTTTCAGCTTATTCCTTTCTGCGAATTCTATCAGCATCTCTCCTCTAGCGTTTCAAGAATCGACGCCTTAGTTGCCAATTGCCTGTTCACCCGCCTTCTTTTTCCCCCACTTTCGCATTGAAGTCACCCATTACTACTGTATACAGAGTTTGCTCTTTTCTCATCGCTAATTCAACATATTCATAAAACTGATCTACTTCCTCATCGTCGTGACTGGATGTTGGAGCGTTGGCTTGTACTGCCTTTAATCTATACCTCTTATTAAGTTTGATTACAACTACTGCTAACCTCTCGTTAATGCTGTACAATTCGTCAATGTTGCCCGCTATGTACTTAGGTTCCTTAGGTTCAGAGGTTCCACAGCTACCTTAATTCTACACAAGAAAAGCAGGAAGATACCTATAAAGAAAGGGGTCAGACAGGGAGACACAATCTCTCCAATGCTATTTACTGCGTGCTTGGAAGAAGTATTCAAGCTATTAAACTGGGAAGGCTTACGAGTAAGGATCGACGGCGAATACCTCAGCAACCTTCGGTTTGCCGATGACATAGTTCTATTCGGCAACACTGCAGACGAGTTACAACAAATGATTGACGACCTTAACAGAGAAAGTGTAAGAGTGGGGTTGAAGATCAATATGCAGAAGACAAAAGATAATGATGAATAGCCGGGCAAGGGAAACAGAGTTCAAGACGGCCAGTCAGCCTCTAGAGTCTGTGAAGTAGTATGTTTACCTAGGTCAATTAATCACAGGGAACCCTGATCATGAGAAGGAAATTCATAGAATAAAAATGGGTTGGATCGCATACGGCAGACATTGTCAGCTCCTGACTAAAAGCTTATCATTATCATTGAAAAGAAAAGTGTACAATCACTGCATTTTACCAGAGCTGACATATGGGGCAGAGACTTGGAGACTGACAAAGAGTTACAAGTGACACAAGTGACAAGTGAAGGACCGCACAAAGAGCGATGGAACGAAGAATGATAGGCGTAATGTAAAGAAACAGGAAAAGGGTGGTGTGGATCAGAGAGCAAACTGGCACAGCTGATATTCTAATTGACATTAATAAGAGAAAAAAACGGAGCTGCGCAGGTAATGTAATGCGCCGGTTGGATAGCCGTTGGACCACTAGGGTCACAGAATGGATACCAAGAGAAGGGAAATGCAGTCGAGGACGGCAGAAGACAAAGTGGAGCGATGAAATTAGGAAATTCGCGGGCTCTATAGCTGGAACCGGCTGGCACAGGACAGGGGTAATTGGAGATCGCCGGGAGAGGCCTTCGTCCTGCAGTTGACATAAAACAGGATGATGATGATGATGATGATGATGATGATGATTATGATGATGATGATGATCTCAATCCTGTATTTGGAATTAAACAGCTCCACAAAAGACTGTTTATTGAGCTCGTGCACTTGTAACATGCTTGTAAGTAGCAAACAAATATAAAGCTTACCACTTCTTGTTGCTGTGCTACTTGGTTCATACCTTTATGACAGAAAACGCGCGAAACCATATGAAGAAATGACCGGATAGGAAAGAACGTCATCGTAACGAAGTTTATTCAGAGAGGACGGGTACACTTTTAAAGGTAGGTGCCGGCATCCGCAGGCACACTTGCCCACTATAATCAGACCAGATAACAATGAAAATGAAATTTCCAAAATACATATGCTTATGCTAATATGCACTCGAAGAATGGACGTTCATTGATGCTCAGGTTCACAGACGTATCACCGACATTCTTTCCTGTCCGGTTGTTTCTTCATATGGTTTCGCGTCTTAATTTTCCGTCATAATAAATATAAAGTTCAAGGCATTCATAACAAAACCACATGTGCGCAATAAAAACACGTGCATTCAACACGCAGTTGCGTTATCGTTGTGTCCAACAACAATTTAAAATGTCGTTTTTGACAGCAGTTACGAATAAATGCTTACGATTTGAAAGAAAATGAGACTCCTGTGTTTTGAGAGTGTTGGAAATGAAAATGGATCAGATTGGACTTTCTCAACGTGTAAGCAAGCGCTAGTCCGTCCGTACTGTGCACATCTCGTAGCTCACCCATATTTCGCAGAATTATCATGTAATGCACTCCACAAAAAATTCGGCAGAACCCATCTCACAATGACTGTCAACGGTAATGCGTTTAGCACTGAATCAGTATAGCGACACAAGGTATTGCCACCGTCGAAACGAGTTATGTATGAGGGGTGTACTGCAGCGGGACTCCTCTTTCGCGCTTTTCTGGGAATAATCAGTGCCATCTAGCGGCGCGTCGCGAAACCTGCATGCGGTCTCCGAAATTCATGCGTGCGAACGCTGAGAAACGCGACATGCAACAGCCAAGCTCCCCTCTCGCACTTTTCTGGACACGTTTCGCCATCTAGTGGCACTAGCGAGAAGCCCACGTGTGGCCTCCCAGACGACAACCGCGGCGCGCAGGTACGTGCGAATGCTGAGAATCGTTCCCTCGCTTGCCGCATAACCAGTGGTACATACACAGTGACTCGTTGGCGACAGGTTCATTGAAGAGTACCACCTGCCCAGTGAATTAATGGCGCAGCTCGCTAGAGCATTGGCATGAAAGACGTTAATTGAAAAGTGGCACGTACCCAGTGCATTTGTGGAGCAGCCTGCTAAAGCGCCGGGTTGCTGTTCTTGAGGAACCCGTGTGACGTGGGCTCGATTTCCCTCAGCATCGGAGAAATTTAAAGGATCTTCGTCATTGTAGAGCGGTACACACCTGCTCACTGAAGACTGGTACAGATCGATTGGCACATACCCACCCAGTGCTCCTAGTCGGCGTCAAATAGTTTCATTGAAGAGCAGTACATACACAGTACCGCATCTACAGTGATCCATGTCTGCGGAATATAGGTTCGCTGAAGAGAGGCACATATGTACATATTTTCACATACTCAGTGACTACAGTTGGTCAGATCGTTGGTTTCGAACCCTGTTCTATTCGACCACGGACTACACAGTGACCCAGGTGGGCGCTAAAATAATGTCGCTACATTACACAACACCACAGAACAGGAGGTGTTGCTTTACTTCTCCTTATGGTGCCTACATGCTCTCGCTCTCCCTCACTCCGTGCAAGATGGGGACAATCACAGTGACCGCCATTACGTCTCTCGCTCCTATCTACGAAGCGCACAGCCGGTTTTAAAGCAAATGCATTTCTATTGTTTTTAGGCCGTTTTCCTGGTAGATACGAAGGTGGCAGGTGAACCGCCGATACAAAGATGCCGACAATGGGCGCGGGCTCTCATGCAACCGAGTGACCGAGTCGCAGGGTACGTTCATCGCCGAACGCAAACAAGAGCTCTCCGAGACGCACGTGAGCTTTGGGGCATCTGAAAGTGTAGATGTTGCGGTGGAGCAGTAAGGCAGAACAGCCCTTGTCAGATTTTTCGGACGATCTCGCCGCTGCCACCATTTGTATGATTTGGAGTCGGGCTTGTAGGACGATCGGAAGAACTTGGGGCGACAGGACTAGGCGAGCAGGGTTTATTTACATTATTTACAGTGAGACATGAGATAGATTTACACAGTCTAGCGTGACTCCCAAACGGAGCCCGCAAGACAACACATACAGCAAACGAGCACACAGCTCACGAGTACATTTCGAGCACAGAGCACGACGACGAGCACACTCTAGCAGCCGACAATCGCTGCTAATAAGCACTCCGTTCGACGTCATCGTTCGACGTCACCGTAAACCAGCCGCCTCTCCGCGGGACGGTTTACACACACACACGTTTCAGTGCCCCCTTCGAAGGCAGATGACCTTTGCAGCGCGGCCGTCGTGTTATCCATTGTCCTGCGTCCCCGTGGTCAGGTGATCACGCCCGAACCCATCCGGCGCCTCTACATTCCAGAGCTGCCTTTCTCCTGTTCTCCGAACGAGGCGCTTGGTGGATGAACGCCGCCATAGTCAAGTTCTTCAAAGGAAGTTCACGGTTGGTTAGCGCTGTCCTCGCTGGTTCTCTGAAGGGCGCCACCACCGCGGACCGGTCGACGCACCTGCAGCCGACGCACCTGCAGCAGTACCCCTGCAGGCCGATCCTAACAGCTCCTCCATGGCCCGGAAAATCTCTCCTGGCCAGTGCCGGCAACCGCTGGGCAGGAAGAGAATGGCTGGCGAGCAAGATGATGCCTTTGCTCTCTGCAAGCCCTGCGCACTTGGAATGCCTTCAACCATCTCACAACAACTGGCACAGAAGAGTCGATCCCGGCAACACAATACCACTCAGCGTGCAAACGCCCGGGATCAGCTGTTAATCCACCAGGCTTCCTATCAAAATTTCCATGCAAGTCGCTCAACTGGGAATCCCAAATTTTGCCCCAAAATTTTGTGCCGCCAAAGCGAGCGTTCACGTTCCCCTTGAGTTCGACCAAACCTGACTGTCTTGCTACACAAGAGCAAAGGTTTACGCAGAACTAAACCGAAGGCTCTCAAATACCAATACCCAAACATAACTTAAGCAGCCTAACTTCACGAACAGCCTGTTCTTACCCTATCACAGTGGCGTACTTATCTCATGTACTGTTGCCACTGAACAGTCTGGCCAACTCCATAGGTACGTAATCACAAACGCGCTAGCTTTGTGGTCCCTATTCCGAACGCGTACTTGCATCTTACGCAAACGTTTCATCACGCTTACTCTCATTTGTTCCTTTTGTCCACACAGGACACGTTCCTTAAACGAACAACCCAACTTGCGTAACTTACGCAACGCAGAGGAACCTTTAAACAAATGTGTCTTCTAATAACTAGCTCTACGCACGCGTACTAGAGAAATCAGAATACGGCTGCCCTCAACACACACGAGCAACCCAGTCATGAACCTTCTGCTTCCTTCCGTCCGCACAGGACACGCGCTAATGAACCTAAGAGCTCTTAGTGCAAATCACGCACTTACTGAAAACCTACGCGGTTAACCTTAGAAAATAAAAAAACACTTTAAAAAAAGGTTAAGTAATACACACGCGCGTTACGATAGGCCTCTCAACGATAACCTTGACACTCAGGTTACTTACACACACAAAAAAAGAAAGTCTATGAACACCTCGTGATACTACATGTTTACAAAAAAATGCGTCTTTCAAATTTCGAGCTTCTCAAACAAAACATAAACAGAGCTCATACCTTACATATTGAAATAAATTCTAGTCTTAAATCTCGAAAATTTTCAGAACGTTCAAAAATAAAACGAAACATGTTTCACTTCTACGGAAGCTCTCTTGGCCTCCCGTTCCAAACATTTTCGACTGATTCATACTTTTGAGCCGTACTCGAGGTGGTCGCGGTTCGAAAGCTCTTCTGGCTACCCAGGAACAACAAAAGGGCTGACATACAATCAGCTCCTTCAACAAGTTACAGTTTCTGGCCAATTTGCGTCCTGGCGCCCCGCTTTCATCTTGAACTCTACTGACCGCGTCGCGACTCCTTACTACCTCGTCTCGTCCTGCCACCTTGCGCTCCTTCGAATTGCACGCTGAATTTCGAAAAGAACGACGGAACAACGAGGAACGTAGTTGCCTCGTTCCCTGTGTGCGCGTCCGTGCAGAACATGCTTCTCGGTCACTTTTTGACCGGTGGGCAGAACGTTTTTGATGCGCACATGTCCACGACGATCGCACCTTTCTTTTCTTCGCGCCCTGCCTTATTGCGCCTGTCGCCGCCTTTGGCTTCGCTACATTAGCCACCGCATTGCGATCTTTAGGGCGCTTCTTTCTGCGGCGCTTTTTCCTCGAACTCTCTTTCATGTCGCCTTCTCGCGCCTCGCGCTGGCCGGTACATATTTCGTCGGCCCGGATCGGTCTCTTACCCGCACAGTCTGAATGATCTTTAACTAAATCATCCCTCTCTTGGCTACCTAGACTGGCGGAGGGCTGCACCGATCCCTGAACAATGCAGTTGTTTTCTTTTGAGCTACGCAGCTCGCAATCCTGAGAGCTGCCCTCAACTGCATCGTCCAGCTGGCACTTCACTTCGGCACGCAGATCTGACTCGACATGGGTGCTTGCGTCTGTCGGGTCAGCAGTACTCTCTACTTCGCTAGCAACCTCGTTAACATTACATGGGACGCACACACGCGGTGACCGTGCCAATTTGTTCGCAGCTGGCCTAGCTGTCTCTACAGTCCTCTGTTGGCACAGTACCTCGTCGCTCTCACTATGGCCTTTAACGGCCTCTGCTGCCACTAAGGCATCGTTAACTGCTAGCACTTCGAGTTCACTTATGAACGTGCTGCTAATCTCGCAGGTGCTACTCCTTCTCTCGGCTTTTGAGCAAAATCTGCTATCTACTTCCGCCCACTTTCGCTGCGTCCAGCCTACAGATTTCTCAAGCCACTGTTGCCTTTGTGCGTTTAACTGCTGTAAACTTTGTATCTGTTTGTTCACTGCTGCCATTTCTTTTTCAAGCTTTTGCCGTCTCTGCTCACGCTCTTGGCGTTCTTGCCTAATTGATTCCCGTTCCTGTTTTTTACTTAGAATTCGTTTGGCCATTTGCTCGATGAATTTCAAATCATTGTTACTTTCTAGAATTGTCTTACGCATTTCTGCTTCCGTCAAGTCCTCATCTACGTTTACCTCGATCTCTTCACACAACCACAACAGGTCAGCTCTCGTCAAACACATCAGGACCATGGTCGCCACTTTAAGCTTTGGCTCTGCTGTCACACAATACTTGCTGCAATACCCACGCAAATCAAAATGCAAGTAAAAGATCCCCAGCGAATCAAATCAACAAACACAGCGAAATTGAAGCCTGGTAAATCTTATAGCCAAAACCAAACGCTTACCCACTGAAGCAGCACCATATCACCAGTCCTTCTCCGCCGTATCCAGTCAGTTGCAAGAGGTGGTCAATCCCAAGTCTCCTCCAACTTGATCAGGATACCGGTCGGTCACCATGTGCCAACGTCCGTCAGCTGCCGTTGCTGTCTCTGAATCGTAGGCCGATCTACGAGCCGTAGGCCGATCTCACCGCTGCCATTCAGTTGTAAGATTTGGCAGTCGTTGTTGTAGGGAGGACCTTGACTCTTCGTCGGGACTTAGGCGAGCAGGGTTTATTTACATATTACCATTTGAACATGTGATAAATTTACACAGTCTAGCGTGACTCCCAAATGGAGCCCGCAAGACGAAGCATACAGCAAACGAGCACACAGCTCACAAGTATATTTCGAGCACGACAACGAGCACACTCTAGCAGTCGACAATCGCTGTTTATAAGCACTCCGTTCGACGTCATATTTCGACGTCATAGTTCGACGTCATCGTTCGACGTCACCGTAGACCAGCCGCCTCTCCGCGGGACGGTTTACACACACACACACACACACACACACAAGTTTCAGTGCCCCCTCCGAAGGTAGATGACCTTTGCAGCGCGGCCGTCGTACTATCCATTGTCCTGCGTCCCCGTAGTCAGGTGGTCACGCCCGAACCCATCCGGCGCCTCTACATTCCAGAGCTGCCTTTCTCCTGTTCTCCGAACGAGGCGCTTGATGGATGAACGCCGCCGTAGTCAAGTTCTTCAAAGGAAGTTCACGGTTGGTTCGCGCTGTCCTCGCTGGTTCTCTAAAGGGTGCCACCACCCCGGACCGGTCGACGCACCTGCAGCGGACGCTCCTGCAGCGGACACACCTGCAGCAGTACCCCTGCAGGCCGATCCTAACACCCTATTCTCCTCCTGCCAGCATCTCTCCCTGTGGCGGCTGCAAGAGAAGGCTCTGCCGGATAGGAGGATGGCAGTCGCCTTCCGCTCGCGCCGCTGGAGACAACAAACATGACGCATCGACTTAAAGGTATACCCACCTATACTACCGGTACTGATGTGCTGCTTAACGGCTCTGTTCTCTAGAGAATTAAACGCAATGAAACAGCGAGCGCTACCTAAATATACTCACTGTTGCTAATATACGCCATCCAGCGCATCAATATTTTAATAAAGCGAGTAGCTTTCTGGAAGCGTTTGGCTATTCACTCACATTGACAATAATCGTCATGGTTTCCGCAATTTTTTTCGTAACCAAAGACTTTCCGCGTGAAAAAGAGCTGCGTTAATAAGTGTGTCAGCGCTCACTCAGTTTCCAGGTTCACAATTTGATCTAGCTAGCTGTCACACTCTGAATCATGTTATCGCGATTAATCACAAGCCTCGACAGCCGTATGGTCAGTCGGCCGCTCTGTAAAAACTTTATAGTAAAAAGCTGCTTAAATTTCTGTTACCACCTAGGATACATGCCACCATCCGATCATAAATTTAGGTCACGAAATGAGCGGTTTTTCTTATCTAAGAAGGTGTTACGTTTCGCCTACGACGCGCGGTTTAGCCGGCGCGGCTGCAACAAAGCGGCAGACATTTTGGCCTGTTCGGCGCCGCCGCTACGCCTCCCCGCCAAGCGCGTCCAGGCATGTTCCAATGCCACGTGTCTTCATGTGCGTGTGTGTGTGTATGTGCATGTTGGTGCCCACGCTTGTCGAAGCGCGGCAGCCGGGGAGAGGAGCTCCCAACAACTGTGAAGCGAGGGGGTCTAACAGGCGCCGACACGACGGGTGCGTCCACCTTCTCTTCCCATTGTGCCCCAGCGGCGCCGACACGACGTATGAGCCACCTTATCCCATTGTTCCCGAGCGGCACAGTCACGTGCTCGTCTATAGAGGGGTTCCTTCTTGCCCTCAACTGCGAGAGTATAAAAGCAGCTGCCCCCGGACGCCAAAAGGGGGGCTCCGATTTCTTCTGTTGAGTAACGTGCACTCCCGTCTCTCTACTTCGGTCAACCTGACCGCCAACTCTTTGCGATGTTAGAATAAACAAGTTGTTTTGTTGTTACCAGTCGACTCATGCTTTGCCGGGACCTTCGGATGCTTCCAGTTGTACCCCAGGCCGCCAGGCCAACGCTACCCTTGGGGCTTGCGACCCAGGTGCAACAACGGGCGTCAGCGCCGAGTTCCCAACAACTCGTACCAGCGGTGCGATTACAACAACTGTCTGCCAGCGGTGAGATCGCGACAACGGAGGCCAGCAGCAAAGATATGCAGTTGACTGTATGCTGAGCAGCTCAACGACCATCCGGGAGCAGTGCAACGAGCCCTGTGTGATGACTGGTTGCCTGCAGCGGAACGACTGCGCTGAATTCTTGGCTGCGGGGTTTGGTGAGTGCGGGACTTTCTTCTTCTGAGCTTTGCCAGGCTTTTGTTAGTGTCAGAAACAGAGCTGGTAATTGTGGTTGTCGTTGCTGCCGGGTTAGTTTGCGGCAAGACAATAGTAAGCAGTAGAGAAAGCAGCATTCAGAGCAGCCATGGATTTGAAGTCGTTGCGCAAACCGAAATTGCTGGAGCTTGCAAGAGAGTTGGGTCTGGATGTCTCAGACAAACTCAGAAAACCAGAACTGCTGAGGGCTATTCTTGAATTAGAAGCTGAGGATGACGAGCTGTCGGAATGCCTTGAGACCATTGAGGAGAGGGAGACTGCAAAAAGACAGGAGCGCGAACTTAAAGAGCAAAAAGAGAAACAGGAGCGCGAACTTAAAGAACAGAAACAGAAAGAAGAGCGTGAACGTAAAGAAGAGAAAGAAAAAGAAGAGCGTCAACACGCTTTGGAAATGAAGCGTCTCGAGATAGAGATGGAACGCGCTCGTAATGGAAGTCAGGCACACGGTGCAGGAGAACGAGTATTGCTCAAAATGACTGACCTGATGCGGCCGTTTAAGCTTGGAGAGGACATTGGTTTGTTCCTGGTTAACTTTGAGCGAACGTGCGAGAAGCAGGGGTTCTCTCGGGAAACGTGGCCACAGCGCTTGCTCACTTTGTTACCCGGCGAGGCGGCCGACGTAGTCGCTCGCTTGAATAGAGAGGAGGCAGAGGATTTCGACAAAGTGAAATCGAGTCTGCTAAAGAAGTACAGGCTGTCAGCGGAGGCGTTCCGTCGGAAGTTTCGGGAAAATGAGAAAGGCAGAAGTGAGTCATACACAGAGTTTGCGTACTGTTGCGTTTCGCCTGCGACACGTGGTTTTGCCGGCGCGACTGCGGCGGGGCGGCAGACATTTTGGCCCGATCGTCGTCGCCGCAACACTCATCGCCAGGTGTTTCCAGGCGCGACTGCGGCGATGCGACCGCCTAGGGATCATCCTCGCATTCCAGTCATTGTGCCCGAAACAGGCGATGCCAAAGCAGGGATCTCATTCCAGTCATTGTGCCCGAAACAGGCGATGCCAAAGCAGGGATCTCGTTCCAGTCATTGTGCCCGAAACAGGCGATGCCAAAGCAGGGACCATCCTCTCATTACAGTCATTGTGTCCGACCGGCAGCGCCACGACAGGGTGCTACGAGATCGTGCTCGACATGGTGCTACGGCATCGCTACGACAGTGTGCGTCACCATTAGCCCATTGTACATTCACGTGCTCGTCTTTTGAGGGGTTCCTTCTTGCCCTCAACTGCGAGAGTATAAAAACAGCTGCCCCCGGACGCCAAAAAGAAGGGCTCCGATTTCTTCTGTTGAGTGAAGTGCTCTCCCGTCTCTCTACTTCGGTCAAACCTGACCGCCAACTCTTTGCGATGTTAAAATAAACAAGTTGTTTCGTTGTTACCAGTCGACTCTTGCTTTGCCGGGACCTTCGGATGCTTCCAGTTGTACCCCAGGCCGCCAGGCCAACGCTACCCTTGGGGCTTGCGACCCAGGTACAACCACGGGCGTCAGCGCCGAGTTCCCAACAGATCGTACTAGCAGTCGGATCCAAACATCTGGTTGGCAGCGGTGAGATCACCTCCGACTTCAAAAAACTGTCTGCCAGCGGTGACATCGCGACAACGGAGGCCAGCAGCGAAGAGATGCAGTTGACTGTATGCTGAGCAGCTCAACGACGATCCGGGAGCAGTGCAACGAGCCCTGTGTGACGACTGGTTGCCTGCAGCGGAACGACTGCGCGGAATTCCTGCCTGCGAGGTTTGGTGAGTGCGGGACTTTCTTCTTCTGAGCTTTGCCAGGCTTTTGTTAGTGTCAGAAACAGAGCTGGTAATTGTGGTTGTCGTTGCTGCCGGGTTAGTTTGCGGCAAGGCAATAGTAAGCAGTAGAGAAAGCAGCATTCAGAGCAGCCATGGATTTGAAGTCGTTGCGCAAACCGAAATTGTTGGAGCTTGCAAGAGAGTTGGGTCTGGATGTCTCGGACAAACTCAGGAAACCTGAACTGCTAAAGGCTATTCTTGAGTTAGAGGCTGAGGATGACGAGCTGTCGGAATGCCTTGAGACTATTGAGGAGAGGTCAAAAAGACAGGAGCGCGAACTTAAAGAGCAAAAAGAGAAACAAGAGCGCGAACTTAAAGAGCAAAAAGAGAAACAGGAGCGCGAACTTAAAGAGCAGAAAGAAAAAGAAGAGCGCGAACACGCTTTGGAAATGAAGCGTCTCGAGGTAGAGATGGAACGCGCTCGTAATGGAAGTCAGGCACACGGTGCAGGAGAACGAGTATTGTTCAAAATGACTGACCTGATGCGGCCGTTTAAGCTTGGAGAGGACATTGGTTTGTTCCTGGTTAACTTTGAGCGAACGTGCGAGAAGCAGGGGTTCTCTCGGGAAACGTGGCCACAGCGCTTGCTCACTTTGTTACCCGGCGAGGCGGCCGACGTAGTCGCTCGCTTGGATAGAGAGGAAGCAGAGGATTTCGACAAAGTAAAATCGAGTCTGCTAAAAAAGTACCGGCTGTCTGCGGAGGCGTTCCGTCGGAAGTTTCGGGAAAATGAGAAAGGCAAAAGTGAGTCATATACAGAGTTTGCGTATAGGCTTATGTCGAACATGCAGGAGTGGCTCAAAGAAGAGAAAGCGTTTGGTGACCACGATAAAGTTCTGCAGTGTTTCGGGCTAGAACAGTTTTATAGTCGGTTACCGGAGAACGTGCGATACTGGGTCTTGGATAGGCCAGACGTGAGTACGGTGGCTAGAGCCGCTGAGCTAGCCGAGGAGTTTGTGACGCGTCGAGCTCGCGGAGCTAAGGACGGTCAAAAGGGTGAATTTGGCTCCAAGTCTGAGAGGCCAAGGTTCACGCCCATGAGATTTAAGGGGGACACGCGTAGTGAGGATGCGAGTGAAAGCAATCCGACCAAACGTAAAGAGACGGCAGCCGAAGCCGAACGCAGAAAGCGGTTCGAGATGAGGCGAGCGGGCGTTTGTTATACGTGCCAGAAGCCGGGTCACTTTTCGGCGCAGTGTCCGGAAACAACACCAAAAGTTGTGTTTTTTTCAATAGGCAGCACGGACGAGAACATGAAGCTTCTCGAGCCTTACATGCGAGACCTCCTCGTGAACGGGAAAGAGTGCCGAGTGCTTCGCGATTCCGCAGCTACAATGGATGTAGTTCACCCGTCTTATGTAGAACCCCATATGTTCACGGGCGAGTGCGCGTGGATCAAGCAAGCCGTGGAAGCTCATAGCGTGTGTCTGCCGGTAGCAAAAGTGCTTATTGAAGGACCTTTCGGAGCGCTTGAGACGGAGGCGGCAGTGTCATCTATGCTGCCACCCCAGTACCCGTACCTATTTTCAAACAGGTCCGATCACCTCCTGCGCGAGAAGGGGCTTTTGTTTGGTGAAGCTAGTGTTCAGGCCTTAACCAGATCGAAGGCTCGGGAGCTCGCTGCAAAGGCGGTAGTTGCGGGGCCGACGTTATCAAACAATGAAAAAGGGTCAGAGGCGCAGCAAACTGATATTCAGAGCACGCCCGAACTGAATAAAATTGAGCCTGTAGCGTTGAAGGCGCCAGATACTGGAGAGGAAATGCCCGATAAGGGAAAGTTAGAAGAGCTATCTGCAGATTTGCTCATCGCGCCTACGTCAGACGGACTTAATAGGTTGCTAAAAGTCAGCCGGTCGGCTTTGATAGCCGAGCAAAAGAAGGATGGCAGCCTAGAAAACATACGCTGCATTATCAAGGAAGGTATCGCCAGGAAAACTGCGCGTTTTGTGGAAAGAGGTGGAGTCCTGTACCGGAAGTATCTAGACCGCCGAGGAGTGGAGTTCGATCAGCTGATCGTGCCTCAATGCTATCGTCAGGATCTGTTGCGCTTGTCACACGGGGGTTCGTGGTCCGGACACCTAGGAGTTAAGAAAACTAAGGACCGTCTCTTGCAGGAGTACTATTGGCCAGGGTGTTTTCGGGACGCAGACCACTTCGTGAGGTCATGTGACACCTGTCAGCGGGTGGGCAAACCAGGGGACAAATCGAGGGCGCCGTTGAAATTGGTACCTATCATTACGGAGCCTTTTAGACGGCTCGTTATTGATACTGTGGGACCTCTGCCGGTAACAGCCACGGGGTACAGACACATTTTGACTGTGATCTGCCCAGCGACAAAGTTCCCTGAAGCAGTGCCGCTTAAAGAACTCAGCTCAGTTGAGATAGTTAATGCACTACTGTCCATATTTGCGCGAGTTGGTTTCCCTGCGGAAATCCAATCAGATCAGGGCACCGTGTTTACTAGCGCTTTGACGACAACTTTTCTCGAAAGGTGTGGGGTAAAGCTGTTACACAGCTCAGTGTACCACCCACAGTCGAATTCCGTTGAGAAGCTCCACTCCGTCATGAAGCGCGTGTTGAGAGCGTTGTGTTTTGAACATCGAACTGACTGGGAGCTGTGTCTGCCTGGGGTGATGTTTGCTTTAAGAACCGCGCCGCATGCAGCTACGGGGTTTTCGCCAGCTGAACTGGTGTACGGTCGCTCGCTTCGATCTCCGCTTCGCATGCTTCGAGAATCATGGGAAGGTAGGGGCAACGACCCAGTCGTGGTGGAGTACGTGCTTAAGCTCCTCGAACGCTTAAGAAGGGCACAGGAGTTGTCAGGTGAAGCAATGACAAAGGCCCAGCAGAGGGCCAAGGTTTATTATGATCGGACAGCCAGGGCCCGTCGTTTTGAGGTTGGCGATGAGGTCATGATATTACGCACATCGCTAAACAACAAACTAGACGTGCAGTGGGAGGGCCCAGCACGAATTGTTCAGAAACTGTCGGACGTTAACTACGTGGTAAGTCTGCCAGGAAAGCGGAAAGCACAGCAAGTTTACCACTGTAATCTGCTCAAACCTTATAGACAACGGGAAGCAGTGGTGTGCATGATGGTAAACGTTCCTGAAGAGCTTCCAGTCGAGCTTCCGGGACTAGGCTCAGTGACGAACAGGGAAGACACCGGTCAAGTCATTAGTGACCTTATCAGTAAAGCACCGCTGTCGCCTGAGCAGAAAACCGAACTACACCAGCTATTACAAGAGTTTCAAGGTCTGTTCTCTGAGAGGCCTGGTAGGACTTCTGTACTTACTCATGATATAGAACTTACCTCCACAGAGCCAGTACGATCCAAGGCGTATCGGGTGTCACCCCGCCAGAGCGATATTATGGAGGCTGAGGTAAAGAAAATGCTACAGCTCGGTGTTATTGAGGCAGGTGAGAGTGATTATACCTCCCCTTTGATTTTAGTTGAGGTACCGGGCAAGGAACCTCGTCCTTGCGTCGACTACCGCAGGCTTAATTCCATCACTAAGGATCAAATTTATCCGATCCCTAACATCGAGGAGCGCCTTGAGAAAGTTAGTAGCGCTCAGTTTATTTCCACCCTAGATCTTGTCAGGGGTTATTGGCAGGTCCCACTTACAGAAGAGGCTAGTAGGTATGCGGCGTTCATATCACCAATGGGAACATTCCGTCCTAAAGTGTTGAGTTTTGGTTTGAAGAACGCGCCATACTGTTTTTCAAGCCTCATGGATAAAGTGTTGCGGGGACAGCAAGAATTCGCTTTACCGTATCTAGACGACGTAGCGATATTCTCCGCATCCTGGTCTGAGCATATGGCACACTTGCGGGCAGTGCTAACCCGCCTGCGCGAAGCGGGCTTGACAGTCAAGGCTCCTAAGTGCCAGTTAGCACAGGCCGAGGTTGTCTACCTCGGTCACGTGATTGGTCAGGGTCGTCGCCGCCCCTCTGAAATAAAAGTGGCCGCTGTGCGAGACTTTCCGCAACCGCGCACCAAGACCGATATTCGGTCGTTCTTGGGTGTCGCCGGCTACTATCAGAGGTACATCCCTAGGTACTCTGATATCGCGGCTCCCCTGACGGATGCTCTAAGAAAGACAGAGCCTCAAACAGTCGTCTGGGACGAGACCAAGGAAAGAGCTTTTAGCGCCCTAAAGAGTGCCCTAACAAGCCAGCCTGTGCTACGATCGCCAGACTATACAAAAGGGTTCATTGTTCAGTGCGATGCTAGTGAGCGAGGCATGGGCGTTGTACTGTGCCAACGGGAAAATGGAGAAGTAGAACACCCCGTCCTGTATGCTAGTCGTAAGCTGACCAGTCGTGAGCAGGCGTATAGCGCCACCGAGAAAGAGTGTGCATGTCTCGTGTGGGCCGTTCAGAAATTGTCATGCTATCTAGCCGGCTCGAGGTTTATCATTGAGACGGATCACTGCCCTCTCCAATGGCTGCAGACCATCTCTCCCAAAAATAGCCGCCTCCTGCGCTGGAGCCTCGCTTTACAACAATATTCCTTTGAGGTACGTTACAAAAAGGGGAGTCTCAACGGTAACGCCGATGGCTTAAGTCGAAGCCCCTAACGTAGGAATCAGCCTCAAAATTGTTTGTTACTGATGTTTTTCTTCCTGAGGCAGGATTTTTTTTTAACATATTGCTTTTGTTTAGTGTTTCAAAGTGATGATATGCCTTCTAGTGCAATTTTTCAATTTGTGGACGCGTTCTGAGTGATGCTAGACTACTGTAAGGAACTAGGCAGTGGTATAAAAAGGGGAAAGAGCCTGGCAGGGCTTAGTGAGGGTTGTGCCGTGCTTGCTGACTGAGCGGTTGAGTTTCAGCGTAGTTCTAACGCTTGCCGGGAACGAGAACAAAAATGTGAACTCTCCCGAAGTCACTTTGCAGTGTCCCGTGCGAACCTGAACAAGAGAACGAGGCCTTCTCTGTGCGCTGCGCTCAAGAAACGTCGAGGGACGCCCGACTTCGGTTATGAGCATCATCGAGCGACATCCCTCCGGACAGCGGATGCAGTCCCCTGTCCATCGGGATCTCCTTCCCCCGGCGGGGCGGTCTGTTGCGTTTCGCCTGCGACACGTGGTTTTGCCGGCGCGACTGCGGCGGGGCGGCAGACATTTTGGCCCGATCGTCGTCGCCGCAACACTCATCGCCAGGTGTTTCCAGGCGCGACTGCGGCGATGCGACCGCCTAGGGATCATCCTCGCATTCCAGTCATTGTGCCCGAAACAGGCGATGCCAAAGCAGGGATCTCATTCCAGTCATTGTGCCCGAAACAGGCGATGCCAAAGCAGGGATCTCGTTCCAGTCATTGTGCCCGAAACAGGCGATGCCAAAGCAGGGACCATCCTCTCATTACAGTCATTGTGTCCGACCGGCAGCGCCACGACAGGGTGCTACGAGATCGTGCTCGACATGGTGCTACGGCATCGCTACGACAGTGTGCGTCACCATTAGCCCATTGTACATTCACGTGCTCGTCTTTTGAGGGGTTCCTTCTTGCCCTCAACTGCGAGAGTATAAAAACAGCTGCCCCCGGACGCCAAAAAGAAGGGCTCCGATTTCTTCTGTTGAGTGAAGTGCTCTCCCGTCTCTCTACTTCGGTCAAACCTGACCGCCAACTCTTTGCGATGTTAAAATAAACAAGTTGTTTCGTTGTTACCAGTCGACTCTTGCTTTGCCGGGACCTTCGGATGCTTCCAGTTGTACCCCAGGCCGCCAGGCCAACGCTACCCTTGGGGCTTGCGACCCAGGTACAACCACGGGCGTCAGCGCCGAGTTCCCAACAGATCGTACTAGCAGTCGGATCCAAACAGTACAGGCTTATGTCAAACATGCAGGAGTGGCTCAAAGAAGAGAAAGCGTTTGGTGACCACGAGAAAGTTCTGCAGTGTTTCGGGCTAGAACAGTTTTATAGTCGGTTACCTGAGAACGTGCGGTACTGGGTCTTGGATAGGCCAGACGTTAGTACAGTGGCTAAAGCCGCCGAGCTAGCCGAGGAGTTTGTGACGCGTCGGGCTCGCGGAGCTAAGGACGGTCAAAAGGGTGAGTTTGGCTCGAAGTTTGAGAGGCCGAAGTTCACACCCATGAGAGCAAAGGGGAACACACGTAGTGCGGATGCGAGTAAAAGCAGTGCGACCGAACCTAAGGAGACGGCGGCAGCCGAAGCCGAACGCAGAAAGCGGTTCGAGACGAGGCAAGCGCGCTTGTGTTATACGTGCCAGAAGCCGGGTCACTTTTCGGCGCAGTGTCCAGAAACAAAACCAAAAGTTGTGTTTTTGTCAATATGCAGCACTGACGAAAACATGAAGCTTCTCGAGCCTTACATGCGAGACCTCCTCGTGAACGGGAAAGAGTGCCGAGTGCTTCGCGATTCCGCAGCTACGATGGATGTAGTTCACCCCTTCTACGTAGAACCCGATATGTTCACAGGCGAGTGCGCATGGATCAAGCAAGCCGTAGAAGCTCATAGCGTGTGTCTGCTCGTAGCAAAAGTGCTTATTGAAGGACCTTTCGGAGCACTTGAAACGGAGGCCGCAGTGTCATCTATGCTGCCCCCTCAGTACCCGTACCTATTTTCGAACAGGTCCGATCACCTCCTGCGCGAGAAGGGGCTTTTGTTTGGGGAGGCTAGCGTTCAGGCCTTAACCAGATCGAAGGTTCGGGAGCTCGCTGCAAAGGCGGTAGTTGCGGGGCCGACGTTATCAAACAATGAAAAAGGGTCAGAGGCGCAGCAAACTGATATTCAGAGCACGCCCGAACTGAATAAAATTGAGCCTGTAGCGTTGAAGGCGCCAGATACTGGAGAGGAAATGCCCGATAAGGGAAAGTTAGAAGAGCTATCTGCAGATTTGCTCATCGCGCCTACGTCAGACGGACTTAATAGGTTGCTAAAAGTCAGCCGGTCGGCTTTGATAGCCGAGCAAAAGAAGGATGGCAGCCTAGAAAACATACGCTGCATTATCAAGGAAGGTATCGCCAAGAAAAATGCTCGCTTTGTGGAAAGAGGTGGAGTCCTGTACCGGAAGTATCTAGACCGCAGAGGAGTGGAGTTCGATCAGCTGATCGTGCCTCAATGCTATCGTCAGGATCTGTTGCGCTTGTCGCACGGCGGTTCGTGGTCCGGACACCTAGGAGTTAAGAAAACTAAGGACCGTCTCTTGCAAGTGTACTATTGGCCAGGGTGTTTTCGGGACGCAGACCATTTCGTGAGGACATGTGACACCTGTCAGCGGGTGGGCAAACCAGGGGACAAATCGAGGGCGCCGTTGAGATTGGTACCTATCATTACGGAGCCTTTTAGACGGCTCGTTATTGATACAGTGGGACCTCTGCCGGTAACAGCCACGGGGTACAGACACATTTTGACTGTGATCTGCCCAGCGACAAAGTTCCCTGAAGCAGTGCCGCTTAAAGAACTAAGCTCAGTTGAGATAGTCAATGCACTACTGTCCATATTTGCGCGAGTTTGTTTTCCTGCGGAAATCCAATCAGATCAGGGCACAGTGTTTACTAGCGCTTTGACGACAACTTTTCTCGAAAGAGGTGGGGTAAAGCTGTTACACAGCTCAGTGTACCACGCACAGTCGAATTCCGTTGAGAAGCTCCACTCCGTCATGAAGCGCGTGTTGAGAGCATTGTGTTTTGAACATCAAACTGACTGGGAGCTGTGTCTGCCTGGGGTGATGTTTGCATTAAGGACCGCGCCGCATGCAGCTACGGGGTTTTCGCCAGCTGAGCTGGTGTACGGTCGCTCGCTGCGATCTCCGCTTCGCATGCTTCGAGAATCGTGGGAAGGCAGGGGCGACGACCCAGTCGTGGTGGAGTACGTGCTTAAGCTCCTCGAACGCTTAAGAAGGGCACAGGAGTTGTCAGGTGAAGCAATGGCAAAAGCCCAGCAGAGGGCCAAGGTTTATTATGATCGGACCGCCAGGGCCCGTCGTTTTGAGGTGGGCGATGAGGTCATGATATTGCGCACATCGCTAAACAACAAACTAGACGTGCAGTGGGAGGGCCCAGCACGAATTGTTCAGAAACTGTCGGACGTTAACTACGTGGTGAGTCTGCCAGGAAAGCGGAAAGCACAGCAAGTTTACCACTGTAATCTGCTCAAACCTTATAGACAAAGGGAAGCAGTGGGGTGCATGATGGTAAACGTTCCTGAAGAGCTTCCGGTCGAGCTTCCGGGACTAGGCTCAGTGACGAACAGGAAAGACACCGATCAGGTCATTAGTGACTTAGTCAGTGGAGCATCGCTGTCGCCTGAGCAGAAAACCGAACTACACCAGCTCTTACAAGAGTTTCAAGGTCTGTTCTCTGAGAGGCCTGGTAGGACTTCTGTCCTTACTCATGATATAGAACTTACCTCCCCAGAGCCAGTACGATCCAAGGCGTATCGGGTGTCACCCCGCCAGAGCGATATTATGGAGGCTGAGGTAAAGAAAATGCTACAGCTCGGTGTTATTGAGGCAGGTGAGAGTGATTATACCTCCCCTTTGATTTTAGTTGAGGTACCGGGCAAGGAACCTCGTCCTTGCGTCGACTACCGCAGGCTTAATTCCATCACTAAGGATCAAATTTATCCGATCCCTAACATCGAGGAGCGCCTTGAGAAAGTTAGTAGCGCTCAGTTTATTTCCACCCTAGATCTTGTCAGGGGTTATTGGCAGGTTCCACTTACAGAAGAGGCTAGTAGGTATGCGGCGTTCATTTCACCAATGGGAACATTCCGTCCTAAAGTGTTGAGTTTTGGTTTGAAGAACGCGCCATACTGCTTTTCAAGCCTCATGGATAAAGTGTTGCGGGGACAGCAAGAATTCGCTTTACCGTATTTAGACGACGTAGCGATATTCTCCGCATCCTGGTCTGAGCATATGGCACACTTGCGGGCAGTGCTAACCTGCCTGCGCGAAGCGGGCTTGACAATCAAGGCTCCCAAGTGCCAGTTAGCACAGGCCGAGGTTGTCTACCTCGGTCACGTGATTGGTCAGGGTCGTCGCCGCCCCTCTGAAATAAAGGTGGCCGCTGTGCGAGACTTCCCGCAACCGCGCACGAAGACCGATATTCGGTCGTTCTTAGGTGTCGCCGGCTACTATCAGAGGTACATCCCCAGGTACTCTGATATCGCGGCTCCCCTGACGGATGCTCTAAGAAAGACAGAGCCGCAAACAGTCGTCTGGGGCGAGACAAAGGAAAGAGCTTTTAGCGCCCTAAAGAGCGCCCTAACAAGCCAGCCTGTGCTACGATCGCCAGACTACACAAAGGGGTTCGTAGTTCAGTGCGATGCTAGTGAGCGAGGCATGGGCGTTGTACTGTGCCAACGGGAAAATGGAGAAGTAGAACACACCGTCCTGTATGCTAGTCGTAAGCTGACCAGTCGTGAGCAGGCGTACAGTGCCACCGAGAAAGAGTGTGCGTGTCTCGTGTGGGCCGTTCAGAAATTGTCATGCTATCTAGCCGGCTCAAGGTTTATCATTGAGACGGATCACTGCCCTCTCCAATGGCTGCAGACCATCTCTCCCAAAAATGGCCGCCTCCTGCGCTGGAGCCTCGCTTTGCAACAATATTCCTTTGAGGTGCGTTACAAAAAGGGGAGTCTCAACGGTAACGCCGATGGCTTAAGTCGAAGCCCCTAACGTAGGAATCAGCCTCAAAATTGTTTGTTACTGATGTTTTTCTTCCTGAGGCAGGATTTTTAACATATTGCTTTTGTTTAGTGTTTCAAAGTGATGACATGCTTTCTAGTGCAATTTTCCAATTTGTGGACGCGTTCTAAGTGCTGCTAGACTACTGTAAGGAACTAGGCAGTGGTATAGAAGGGGAAAGAGCCTGGCAGAGCTTAGTGAGGGTTGTGCCGTGCTTGCTGACTGAGCGGTTGAGTTTCAGCGTAGTTCTAACGCTTGCCGGGAACGAGAACAAAAATGTGAACTCTCCCGAAGTCACTTTGCAGTGTCCTGTGCGAACCTGAACGAGAGAACGAGGCCTTCTCTGTGCGCTGCGCTCAAGAAACGTCGAGGGACGCCCGACTTCGGTTATGAGCATCATCGAGCGACATCCCTCCGGACAGCGGATGCAGTCCCCTGACCATCGGGATCTCCTTCCCCCGGCGGGGCGGTCTGTTACGTTTCGCCTACGACGCGCGGTTTAGCCGGCGCGGCTGCAACAAAGCGGCAGACATTTTGGCCTGTTCGGCGCCGCCGCTACGCCTCCCCGCCAAGCGCATCCAGGCATGTTCCAATGCCACGTGTCTTCATGTGCGTGTGTATGTGCATGTTGGTGCCCACGCTTGTCGAAGCGCGGCAGCCGGGGAGAGGAGCTCCCAACAACTGTGAAGCGAGGGGGTCTGACAGGCGCCGACACGACGGATGCGTCCACCTTCTCTTCCCATTGTGCCCCAGCGGCGCCGACACGACGTATGAGCCACCTTATCCCATTGTTCCCGAGCGGCACAGTCACGTGCTCGTCTATAGAGGGGTTCCTTCTTGCCCTCAACTGCGAGAGTATAAAAGCAGCTGCCCCCGGACGCCAAAAGGGGGGCTCCGATTTCTTCTGTTGAGTAACGTGCACTCCCGTCTCTCTACTTCGGTCAACCTGACCGCCAACTCTTTGCGATGTTAGAATAAACAAGTTGTTTTGTTGTTACCAGTCGACTCATGCTTTGCCGGGACCTTCGGATGCTTCCATTTGTACCCCAGGCCGCCAGGCCAACGCTACCCTTGGGGCTTGCGACCCAGGTGCAACAACGGGCGTCAGCGCCGAGTTCCCAACAACTCGTACCAGCGGTGCGATTACAACAAAGGCCAATGATCACTCGTTACAGATTAAAGTGAGATGTAAAATGCCAGACTGTGTTCAGTGTAAATGTATCTTGCGGTTTTCTATGTGACATCGAAATGAGCATATTACTTGAAGCTTTTTAGGGCCGTTGTAAATGGAACTGAGTTATAGACGAGTCGCTAATGCGGGAAACGTCACGCATTTTGGCAATACTTTTATGTTTGCAGTCATTAGACATATTTTTATAGGAACCATTTCCAAAACTTTTAGCAGTATACATGTGTGTTAATATTGCTTACCTATCTAAATGTAGCGATGTAGACTGCGTGCATGCGTTTGTGCGTGTTCTCCTTATTGGGGAGTTGAGTTGTACGGTTGTTTGTTTATGTTGTTTAATTGTTTTTGCTTAATTTTATATTGTTATCCGAATATGTTGCCGACTACTGCCTATGTAAATGACGCAGATGGGCTCGTCAACCTGCTTATGCAAACTTTTCTTCAATCCTCCCCATGTACTCAATGGGTAAATAGAAACTTTCAAACCTTAGCGCTAATGTAACAATGCTGTATGTATTCCAGGCGCATTTCTGCTGTCGGAGTCGCCGTGATGTTCCGTATAAAATCCAAGCATAAAATCGCCGCCGCGCGCCGTATTCTGTATGTGCGAGTGAAACTTGCGACGGTCACCCGATGATCGCGGCTCAATCTCTCGCGCCCAAGGGAGGAAAGCGGGAAGGAAGCGCGCCATCTTCAGTCGCGCGCGGGCGCCGGGGGGAGGGGAGAGATGGGGAGCGGGGTCATTCTACTCTAGTAGCTACTTCGTACGGCGTAGACGCGCGGGCGCCTTATCTTGAAAGCGATCTGCGATGCGGACAAAGTGCGCCGAGTGCTGGTATATAGCTTCGTATGCGCTGTGCTTTCGATGCTTAGTTCGCGTTGAAGCGAGAGGCAGCACGAAGGTCAATCCGCTCGCTGCTACTGCCGCGCGTCATCACTCCAGCGTTTTAACAGCGAGTTTCCACGGTCATCGAGTGAGATATGTTCACGTTCACCTGTCGGCGCGTGACACCATGCTTGTTAACACCAAGCTGTCTACTAATTGGACAGGGCAACGAATAGCAATAAGCGAGATGCCCAGCTTGATCGTCGCAGTTTCAGGCCTGCGCATCGCCACGATCGCCGGCAATATCACTAACATGCGATTATGTTTTTACACCAGACTGTGGAATATTGTATAGATGATCCAGCTGTTGCTCTTTCGCTGTAAAAGCTACCTTCGTGCATTTAGGAAGAAGTCGCTGCAAGCATACGGGATGTTGCTGAACTACGACAGAGTTGAGTACAAAGTACCTGCACAGCCCGTAATCGCAAATGCTTGTTCACACATTTGGCTAAATAAGCAAGTCTTAGAAACTTGTCCTAGACTGCTGGCATCGTTGTGGTTTTTTTCTTAACCTGTCAGAACAAGCGTGTGAACCGCATCATGCACTGCTCATACATCCTGACACGCAAGTGCACACTCGGATATCGACTGACATGTTTAGGTGAAGCTCACACCTACACCACCAAGCTCACTATATTGCACGTTCAAACAGCACATACAAGGGAACATTTCATACCAGTTTCTTGCAGAAGCGGAACCACACGCGATAAAGCAACACTCTTGCACAGCAACACCAGGCAGAACACGTCGTCTGCTGCGGAGGATGGGTGGATGGATGGATGGATAAGGCTGAACCCTTTAAATCGGGTGACCGCACACGCCACCTAGACGTGACTAGTAATATTTTTTTGTACTTAGTGGAGAGTGAAATTTCACTCTTGCCTTGATTTTAGTCACCAATCAGATAACTTCCGTTTTGTTATTTGTACGCGCTTAAGATCTATGTTGTATCCACTGTCTCTAAATCCAATGCGTTGAAAGAATCAGCCCTGTTGCTTTGAACTGTAGGACGAAGCCCTTTACAGAAAAGTATAAGATGTTCAGCCGTTTCCTCCTCCTCTCCACGCGCACCGCTTAACGTGTCTATCCCTTGGCAGTTGAATCGTATACGTCTTAGTCCGTAATAGTCCCGTCCTGGCTTCAAACAACAAAAAGCTTCCCCTAGAATCATCGTAGACATTCTCTTTGGCAATTTCCTGCTTGAAAGTTCTGTATGTTACCAGTACTGATTTCGACGGCATCCCTATTTTCCACAGACCCCTCTATGTTTCTTTAACCTTTTTCTTAACTGATGTTTCTTAGTTTTTACAATAATTTTGGTCGTTACATATTTTTCATGTTCCGTTAGGCACTCAGCCCCATTGTTTATCCACATGAAAAGATATTTGTACTAATCCAATACCTCCAGCGTAACTTACTGTATCCTATGCTTGTGGCCGTGATTATCATTAAAAATCACGAATGCCGATTTTTCGCTACTAAACTTCAAAACTAATCTATCTCCCTTTTTACCGTAATGTCCATCAGTTACTGCAAATCTTCTTTGTTGTCAGCCATAACTACAATGACCTTTGCGTGCATCAGTCCTGGTAATGACTGTTCAATCCATTCTCCTTGCTTGAAAAGAGAAATGTTGAAGCCAAGTCCTCTCCTCTCTAAGTTGGTCTCTAATACCTGTAGATACAACATGAACAGCAAAAGTGACAGATGGCACCCTTGCCTAAGCTGCCGCTATATCTATATAGGCTCAGATGCCTTTCTTTCTCATTTTAGAAGCACCTTGTTACTTTTATAGATATATTTTAAAAGATTAGTTACTCCATCTTCCACATCTAGTGTTCCCAGTATGTCCCACAAATCCTCTTGGATTACACTGTCATAGGCTCCCTTGATATGCAAAAATGCCAGCCAAAGGGACCTGTGTTCATTTTCTTCTATTTCGATATACTGCCTCAATGAGAATAGATTGTCCTCTAACCTCCTTTGTTTCCGGAACCCATTTTGTAGTTCCCCCAGCACATCCTCGGTCTACACCAATGTCTGCAGTCTGTCATTTATCATCTGCATCACCACCCTGTAAACTACTAACGTCACTGTTATGAGACAGTAGTTGGTCAGCTTTGTCCCCCTTTCCCTTATATATCATGCTCATCCTGTCTCCACTGCGGGGGCTCCACTCATCGGGAGCTTTACTGTCCATTATCGTTTTGCTCACTACCTCTATTAATGCTTGCTTAGTGTTTTGGCCCAATGTCTCTATTAACATAACTGGGATGCCATCAGGACCTGTCGACGTGCTACTAGGAACTCTCTTCTCTGCCCTTTGCCACTCGCTTTGTTCAAGCAGAGCCACTGCACTAACCGGTCTATCCTCATCTGATAGAAAACATGCAACGTTTCGTTGTTCTTTAAATTTTTCTGTCGTCATTGTTCCTATGTGTTCCATTGCCTCATCTTCTAGCCAAACACCTTGAGCTGTAACTATAAAGCTCTGCTCTTGGCTAGTTTTTTTACTCAAGGGGTCGAAATGTTTCCAAAATTTCTTAGTTTTCTATCCTTTTTGTTTCCTTCTGAAAACCACTGGGTCCCCTTTCTTCTAATCTTCTCATTTATTAGATGGGATGCTTCCCTTTTACAGTTTAAGAAGTTATCCAATTTTTTGTCTACATCAGCTTCTGGTTCACCCCTCTGCTTAGGATATCTGTGTTCCCTGGAGGCTTCCTGACGTTTTCCTATGGCCTTCTTAACTTCCTCATCCCACCTGCTTTTGGGTTTATGTCTTCTTTTCCCTTTGGGCCTGACTCGTACCTCAGCAAGCTCTAGCTCAAATATCCCTGTTAAATTTGCGTATGTCCATTCTGTTTTAGTATCCTGAGAAATTACTTCATCAATTTGTTTGGTTGCTATTTTCAGCTGCTTTTTCGAATAAAACATCCCATCTCGTCGCTCATCTTGCCTCGTTCCTACTTTCGTTTATCTTCTAAAGCTCAGCCTGGTACGTTTGTGATCATTACCTAGACTTCCGGAGCCATATTAATATATGTTCATTACCCCTAGCCTATCAGACATTCTATGTGACATTAGTGCTTAATCTATCGTCGACTGCAGGCATGTTATGCCTCCCATGTTATGCGCCCTTCACACTTCTCAGTACTGTTACATACAACTGAGCCATGCCTTTCGCACATACCCAGCAGCATGTTGCCTGTTGAATCTGAGTACCCGTCCATATAGTCTATGTGTGCATTAATGTCTCCTAGTATAATTATCTCGCACCCTCCTCCTCATTATATCACTTGCTATGCATTCTACCATTTTTTTTCCTCGGCATTTGCGCCCGTCCACAGGTACACAAAGTCAAGGAGTGTCTGCTCCCCTGCCACTTTCCTTTTTAGGCACAAATATTCCTTGCATTCCTGTTTGATCCTTTGCCAACTCATATTTTTATTAATGAATGCCCCAATTCCACCCCCCTTTCTGCTGCTGCTCTCTGTTATATTGCAATATTCCCATGTATAGTCAGGATTACAAGGTCGTTGCTCCATGTCCTTGAGATGTGTCTCCACAAACCCGTATACCATCAGCTCCTCCAGCCTTAGCTGCTCGTCTATTTCCTCCTACTTCAGCCTATTCCTGCCGCTTAGCATGTTAATAGACCCTATGTCAGAATTACCTTAGAACTGTCGCTTACGTCTATTTCTTTTCCTACATACTCTACGTTTCTTGAATCTTGGGGCCCCTCCAGGTCCGTCGTTGTGTACACTGGTAGCCTCAGAGCCCTGCGTCCCCCCAAAAAAGCCGATGCTTGGCGGCCTGTCCTACTACCTAGCCTCCTGCCCGTGGCACCACTGTGGTGAATGCCATCCTGTGCAAAAGGGTGGAAGCCAGGCTCGTACACGTCCTAGTTTACCTCCATTATGCCGTACCCGAGTCGTCGGCTCAGACCCCTAATGACACGGTTGGCCTCAACCACACTAATTTCCGTTCCGCTAGACTGCCCCTGGACCTCTGGGATTATGCATATGATTATGCATAAGGTTACTAGGCCGCTATAGCGGCCTAGTAACCTTCACTTGCCTGTCTGCCTTCACTCTGTTAAGACGCCCTGCTCAACCCTCGCTCAACCCTCGACAAGCATTCAGGAGCAGCGGCACCGCAGGAGCTGCTATCCGGACCCCAAAAACTTGGCCTTAAATTGCAGGTTGGTCTGCATTTTTTTTTCAATTTTTTTCTTTTTTTTCTTTTTTTTTTCTGGTAGCCGCTGCTGCTGACTGCTCGGTCTGTGACAATCGGAAAAATAACTGACACATGTCTTACATGCAACGAAGAGCTTTCTGAGGATGCAGTGTTCCTAACGTGCTCGGAATGTCATTATATGTATCACATTGGCACATGTTCAGGGGTAAATGAAGCCGCATACAAAAAAGACAGAAACTGAAAAAAAAGCGTGGAAATGCCCAACATGTAAAACAGCTAAGGCTCGAAGCAAGCAGAGCGGTAAGAAAACAAGCGAGGAACAGGAAGCAAATCTTGCAAGTGAAATTGCGGATATTCGTCTCGTGCTCACAGAAGTACTTAAGATTAAGTCAAAAATTGATACACTAGGTGAGATAAAGGCCACTGTGGATGGTATTGAGCACTTTATGCAAGAAATGGCCACAAAATACGACGAAGTTCTGTCAAAGATAAAACAGCAGGATGCAGACATGCCTGCCCTCGGAAAGCGAGTGGATAAACTTGAGGCTCGGGTAACAGAACAAGAAAACCAGGAATTAAGGCAACAAGTTAACGAACTAGAGCAGTACAGCAGACGTCAAAATTTAGAAATAGTTGGGCTGCCATATCATGATAATGAAAACTCGCTGGAAAAGCTTAATGTCTTGGCCACTGATCTCGAACTTCCACTCCTTTCCGAGGCAGATGTTGAGGCTGTTCATCGATTGCCCTCACGGTCTATCAATGACATTGAGGTCAGGGAGAGTGCTAAGAAGGTTGCATCTGTTCTTGTACGCTTCGTATCCCGTTCAACCAGAGACGCATGGCTTGCAAAAAAAGGACAACTAAAGGAAACGAAATCTAAAATATTCTTCAATGAAAACCTGACAGCACAAAACAAGACGCTCTTCTGGAAAATGAAGAAAACGGCGAAAGAAAAAGAGTATGTGTTTGCCTGGCTAAAGAATGGAAAAATGTTTGTTCGCCGCGGCCCCCGCAGCCGAGCTATCAGGATTAGGACGACAAATGATCTGGACAAGATACGTTGAGTAACGGGCGGTACGCGAATTGCGGTAACTAATACCACTGACACCCTTGAAAATGCCAGTCCCGTTCACATATTCTTATCATGATGCTGATTCGTTCAAACATTCAAAGCACCTAGGAGAAAAAAATAAATTTTCCTTATTCCATCTCAATGCTCAAAGCCTTCGGAACAAACAGGATTCTGTGGAAATCTTCCTAAATGAATTAGACCATAAATTTGAAATTTTAGCTTTCGCTGAAACTTGGTTCACTAACCATTATGATGTTATACAGTTTCCAGGATACAAATGCGTATCAATTTCACGGAGTGATAAGAGAGGGGGAGGTGTGGCTATTTATATAATGCACTACCTAAATTATGTCACCATAGAAGAGTTTTGTATAATAAATCAACACTTTGAATGTCTCATGTTAAAGTGTGCTGGTACCATACTTGCCGTTGTATATAGGCCGCCTTCTATATCACAGGTTATTTTTTAGAATTTCTTGAAAATATGTTAGAACAGTGCATGCAGTTTAAGTTGCCTGTAGTTATTTGTGGTGATTTCAATATCGATCTTTTATTGCTCGATTCTAATCAACAAAAAATGCTTGATATTTTTCTCTCGTTTGGTTGTGAAAATGTAATACATATGCCAACTAGAGTGACAGACATGTGCCATACTTTACTAGATGTGTGTTTTACAAGTTACAAAAAGGATGATGTGCAATCAGGTGTACTAACAGCTAATATTAGTGACCACTTACCTATTTTTATGTTCTTTAATCCCTACTGTACACCACAGAGTCCTTCCAAAACATGTGCACCCATTACATATAGAATCATTAATGAGGCTAAGACCACAATATTTAGAAACTTAGTAGCAGAAACAAGCTGGGCAGATGTTCTTCAACTATCTGACCCCGTCGCAGCATATGACTTCTTTATTAAAATAATTACTGAGCTCTACAATCAAGCCTTCCCTACCGTAGAATTCAAAAAGCGTAAAAAAGCCAGAAAGCCATGGATACATGCCGACCTTCTAAAAAGAATTAGAGAACGTGACAGACTATTTGCCTCTTTTATTAGAACGAAAAATATGGACTGTTTGACTGAATACAAACAAATTCGTAATAAATTAAGCTCTAATATTAAAAAAGCCAGGACTAGTTATTACGAACACAAGTTTACTGATATCTGCAGCAACCCTAAACAAGTATGGAATACAGTAAACAAGCTCATGTCCAACAACAAAAGATACGGTATCTCTGAACTCGTTATAAATGGAGTGCCTTACACAGGGGCGTCGCTTGCCGACAAACTTAATGAGCATGCACTTTCTTATATCAGGGGCTTCAAGTAAACCTCAGGCAAGTAATTGTGATTTTGCAACGTATATCACGTCCAACATCGAAAACTCAGTCTTCATGTTTCCAACTACAGAATTAGAAATCTGTACAGTAATCAAAAACCTCAAAAATAACAGTGCATGTGGTGCTGACGACATTAAAGTTCAACCTATAAAATCCATCAGTCACATGATTAGCCGGCCACTTACGCATATATGCAACCTGATTTTGAGTACTGGAATATTTCCAGATAAATTAAAAAGTGCAAAAATCTGTCATACACAAGGGAGGTGATAGAAATGACATAAATAATTATAGGCCAATTTCAGTCCTACCAATCCTCTCGAAAGTAGTTGAACAAGTTATAAACACCAGGCTACTAAACTTCTGCAAGCGAAACGATATCATCGCCGAGCAGCAATACGAATTCCAGAAAGAGAAATCTACTGAAATGGCGCTAATAAAAATTAAGGACAAGATAATAGACAACTTTGAGCAGAAAATATATACAATAGGTGTTCTTCTAGACTTAAAAAGGGCATTCGACTCCACTAAGCACCCTGTTTTACTGTACAAGTTATATAAATATAGCATTAGAGGAACGGCTCTCACATTGGTAAAGAATTACCTCCTAAATCGTCAACAGTACACGAATGTTACGAATGTAAAATCCAGCTTAGGTCAGATACATTATGGAGTGCCACAAGGATCAATCCTTGGGCCGCTGTTATTTCTGCTTTATATAAATGATATAATTAACGTGCCCTCTACACCAGAAATAATAATGTACGCTGATGATACCAATGTATTCTTCTGCATATTGAAAAGATTTTGCGCCAAAAAAAAAACAACACACACAAGAAAGACGACGACACCACGGGCGCAAAATCTTTTCAATATGCAAGATCACAAACTAGCCCAGCAGTTAACTCTTCTAAAGTACATTCTTCTGCGGACAAGACCTAGAAGTCCTCCAAGTAGAAACAAATGTATGGCTGGAAAATTTGTCCACGTGGCTCCACGGTAATGAACTAGAGTTAAACACTAAAGAAACCAAGTGCTTTATATTCCGCGCTCGTAACAAGTGTATAAAACAAGAAATACTTATCCAATTTCGCGATGAATCTATCGAACGTGTAGCAACACATAAATTTCTTGGTGTCATATTTCACGAGCATCTTGACTGGTCACCTCACATTGAAAAAGTTCGCACTGGCATATCTATGTCCATTGGTATCATGTATAAAATAAGGAACATTTTGCCTATCTGGCTAAAGAAACGACTATACTACACACTGGTACATTCGCGTTTCCACTATTGTTTTCTTTTCTGGGGCACAGCACCTAAAACAAGCATAGAAAACATATATTTATTACAAAATAAATCATTGCGCTTAATTGACAATGCACCATACCTCAGCCACACTGCCCCACTGTTTAGAAAACGTCAACTGTTTACACTGTGGAATGTTATAAACAAAAAGATAGCTTTAGCTAGTTACCTACAAATGCATTCCGATCCTACGGCTTTTTTTCAACAGTATCTAACGAAAACACAAACCTACAACACCCGGCACATATGTTACAATGAGGAAAAAATACGTACGAACTACGTCACCCAGAAACTTAGCTACAGAATTTCCAGTTTTTTAAACGATCACCATCCTGCTGTAATCATTATCCAGGAAAGTAAATCATTCAAAGCTTTCAAAAATAACATCACTACGTATCTATTGTCACTGTAGGCATGACCACTCCTTTTATTTTGTTTTTTCTGTTGTTTCTTACAGCATTTTTCCCAATTGTACATAAATGTTCAATATCAAATAACTCCCGTTTCAATGTTACCCACCACTCTGTATTTCCATCTCGGTTGTGTTTATTTTATGCGCTAAATGTCTTCTGCTCTCGAATGGGAGCAAAAAGGGCGCAGACTCCTTGTCAGGCAATCATTTGCCTTTTGGTCTCCGCCCTAGGCAACTGTACCATACGTTGTCTGAATGAACTTTGAAAAAAAAAAAGTTGGAGTCCCCCACCACCAGGACCCTTCGCTCCAATCGCTCGCCTCCAGCATGCTATTGCTGTCCCCCGGTCCGCGCTAGCTGGCCCTCCACCCGCCGTACGCCACTGCCGCTACCCCCCGCCCCACCCGGAGCCTGTGCGCAACAGCACTGTATAGCGTGTTGCCGCCAGCTCCCGCCTGCGGTTCTACGGCCTCTCGGTGTCCCTTCCTGCCTCTCTTCGTTCTTATTACATGTCGGAGACTCCGCGCTGTTCTCGCCCTGCGCGCATCTCACGCTGCTCTGAACCGGGATTACTCGCTGCCCTTGTCATTAGCGCCTCTGCCCGCTCTTCCAGCTCGGCCCGCTTTTCCCGTTCTTCTTTAAGCTCGCCAGCTATTCGCTCTAACAGGTTGGTGAGCTTTCTCCCTCTCACGCAACTCGCCGATTTTATTTTCGAGCTCAATCCTCCGCTTTCGCTCCACCTTCAGCTCCCCCTTTGAGCTCCTCGACACTGGCTGCCCATTACCCTTCCATCCCCCGCACAGCCCCCTTTAATCCCTTGCACAGCGTGCACGTGAAGCTAGCCTTCTCAGCGTCGGCTAAACTTGCGAAGTCCGTCTCGTCCAAATAGCACCAACGTTTGCACTCTTCGCACTGCATTAGCTCGCCATCACCCGTGACTTTCAAGCTACCGCTCCATCGCCCGCCCGCCCACCTAACAAAAAGCCCGTCAAAACAGCCAGAACAAAGCCACACGGCAAGCCTACGGCAATCTCGCTATCCGGATACCTCCGCTAGCCTCCCTGCACCTACCACGGTTTAAAACTACCGCCCCACAGTACGCACACCCTGCACAACAGGGACTTTATGCTCAACAACAACTCACCCGACCACCTAACAAAAAAAATTACCGACGATTACGTTACTTCCTAATGCGAAATTTGAGCGCAGCAAATAAGCTGTTTCACCTTTTCGATAGATTGAGGCAAAGAAATCGAGCAACACATGTATGCGCTATCACAGAATTTTTTTTTATTTTTCACACGTATTCCTTTAACAAAGACTCCACTAGGTAAGCTTCTGCTTCGGCGGCACGCACCTCTGGATTCTGACGGCGACGGCGCTGGGCCTCTGCTCTGGCAGCTCGTTTAGCAGCAGCAGCAGCAGCAGCAGCAGCAGGCGGAGGACTTCCATCGGTCGTCTCGCTCATGGCTCAGAAAGAACTGGCAGATAATTTCGCAGTGGCGAACGGCAGCGGCAATTTCGGCTCGGGCGGTGCACATATACAGATCCGCCGCCACCGATCTGGCTCTCTGATTGCCACCGCACAGGGCGAACGGCAGCGGCAATTTCGGCTCGGGCGGTGCACATATACAGATCCGCCGCCACCGATCTGGCTCTCTGATTGCCACCGCACAGGGGTTGCATTGGAGGAGGAGCGAAGAAAGGAATTAAGTTCGAGCCGGCGCTTTGACAACCGGAGACTCGCAGGAAGAGGGGGGAGGGGGGCGGCGTGTACACCCAGCGGCAAACGATGGGGGCAGAAGCGCGCGCAGCAAGCGGACAACACGATAAAGGGAGGAGGGAAGAGATAGCAGCGACTGACTGATGCCGCTGACGCCGATAGTGAGTCAACCCCAGCTGCGGAGTTGGTTTCAGGGACAACGCCGCCGATGCCGACACAAACAATATGATACCCTCGCTTCCGCAGCGCTAAGAACCAGGTGTAGCCGTGGGAAGGTGGTCACGTATTCGTCGACGTGCCGGGGCCTACGTGAAATAACCGGCGCGTCGGCAACTGAAGAGCACCCTATCCGCCACACAAGAACAGGGGGGGGGGACCCTTTCCTCCTCTTTCTGCATGGCGGCGACGGTGTTCTATGCAGTCACGTTATCTTGACTCTCTAGCGGCGTCAGCGGCATCCAGCGGTATCAGTCAGTCGCTGCTAGCGCTGGGGGGATGAAAGGGGGGCGGAGCTGGTTACGAGGCCGACGACAACGCCGACGACGACGCGAAACCCAGGAACGGACGCCAAAGAGCTGCGCTCTAAAAAGCCCGTCAAATTACCCAAACAAATCCACCACGGTAAGCCCTACGGAAATCTCGCTATCCGAATACCTCCGCTAGCCTCCCAGCACCTACCACCATAGGGCTGTTGGACATTCGAGGGCTGTTGGACATTCCGATAAGAAAAGAGTACGCATTTGAAAATGCTATTCCAAGCCATAGACGAACTAGAAGGCTGCAGTCGCGTCGTGGAAGCTCGGGCGGAATACAGAGTTGTAAATTAGGGTCCAGAGTATGAAGGCGTGTACTTGCGAAATCGGATGAATTCCACTGAGCTAATGTCAGGTCATCTGCAAGTACGGCAAGCTTTTTTCGCTGCGTCGGCTCTCGAAAGAGGAATGGTAACGCAGTTGACGCCGTCCTGGGTGGATCGGGCAGCTGCGTCTGCTCGATCATTGCCATGTATGCCACAGTTACTAGGCAACCTCTGATATATGATATCGTGTCCTTCGTCAACTATGTGATGGTGTACTTCTCTGATCTCTGCGACGAGCTGTTCATGTGATCCATGGCACAGTGCTGAGAGTACACTCTGTAGGGCTGCCTTGGAATCACAGAAGACTCACCATGCATGGGGTGGTTCCTCCTGAATGAAATGAAGAGCCGCACGCAGGACTACCAGTTCAGCAGCTGTCGTTGAAGATACATGTGACGTTTTTAGCTGTATTTTGACGGATCGTCCTGGTATCACCACAGCGGCAGCTGCACTTGCAAATGTGACTGAGCCATCGATGTAAACGTGTACGCGGCCACTGTGCACCTCATGTAAAAGTTCTAATGTGGCCTGCTTAAGGGCAGACGACGGCATGTTGGCTTTCTTCATGATTCCTGGGATGGTGAGGCGTATTTCAGGTCTTTTCAGGCACCATAAAGGTCAGGATGGTCTTGCTGCAGGCATGTAGTTCGATGGCAGTGACGTACAATTGGCAGCAATTATACGACTGATAGTTGCGTGTGGCCTTTCTGCGTGTACTCCAGGGACTACAAGCTCAAGCTTTAAGGACGTGCCTCGGTCTTCCGAGGTGTGCGTCTACAGCGGCAACGATTGTCATAGCTCGAGATCACCCAATATCAACGTACTTGGTAACCGACGCTCTCAGGGCGCATATTGGCCACGTTGCCCGACTGCCTTCTTACCATTTTGCCGCTCTACCCACTTCCACGCAGAGGTCATAAATATATACAGGGTGTCCCAGTTAACTATCATGCACCAAGATTTTTAAAAACGCAATGCGTTACTCAAAGAAAACCTAGCGCATATTGTTTCCAGATTATGTTACTCGGGACGTGCTACCATAATTATCAAAGTGTCAATGAGGCATTTGCAGACACAGCGAAGAGACATCTAACTGCGGTATTTCCAGCGACGTACTAATTGCGCACTAATTTTTTCCGACTCATAAATAAATCCTGCGACATATGACGAATACCATGTGACTGCGCTCAAAGCCGGCTCCTTCTGAGTTAGTCAGAACGAAATGAAGGAAATAAAGAAAAAAAATTATCACTCAAGCACTACGTGCAGATGGTTAACCAGCGAAGCTGAAACGTGCGGTCCTGATGTTTATCACTGTGTTAATCCCAACGGTTTATTAAACGAAGACTTGGTAGACTGCTAGATCCTCCGTACGCAGTTGCTGCTTGCGCTCAGCTGCACGAGTCTGTTCTTGTGCCCGGGCTGCGGGATCGGAACGGCGTAGACTAGCTCCTTCCCAGTTCTGCTCGCGGCGTTGCTGATAGAAAGCTGCTTGCTCCTCAGAAGTACGTATGACGCTTGGCCTAAACAAGCTGCGATGTTGTTTTGGCGTAGATAAAGTGCACGGATGGTTTTTCTTTTTTTCTTTTTTTGCGCAATACCTAGGATCACAAAAGCGACAACGTCAGTGTAAAGGTTTAAGGCTGCGTTTTGTTTCGTGCCAGTCGCCATGTCTTTTTCTATTGAGCAGAAGGAAAACATGATCTTTGCCTTGGGAGCTGCAAATGGCAACAAGAGGAAGGCCACAAATACATATCAGTCATGGAAGTGTGGCGGTATACCAAACGCATCGACTATCATCAGAAATGACGAAAACCTGAGCCAAACCGGCAGCTGCCAGAAACAGCGGCGGAGGACTCAATCAATCAAGTTTTATTTTCGCCGCAGACAATACATTGTTACTGCGAAAATAGGGGGCCAGAGAAAAAAGCTGCATCTGTGCAGCTTGACTAAGCTCTAGCCACCCGTACAACAGCAGTGGCACGACGATTTGTTATCTTGATTCAGTTATATAAACATATCAGCAAATAAACGATCAGACAGTCCGATCACTCCCAGCCACGAACGGATGCTATAGCATTTATGGCCTCAAACCATCATGCTAGCATGCGGGACGTGGCCGCCCAGGTGCCAATTTCCAAGTCATCAGTTTGGAGGATTCTAAATGACGGCCTTTCACCCGTGCCACCTTAACCAGCACAAATGCTTGGAAGATAGGGACCTGTAGAATCGTCCAGATATCTCGAATTGGGTCTTCACAAAAGCTGATGAGTCACCGGACTTTTTGAGCAACACTATGTGCACAGATGAAGCCAATTTTCACAGAAACGCCCAGGTAAATTTGCATAATGCGCCCTATTGGAGTGACTACAATGCGAACTGGGTAAAGCGCAATCGGCACCAGTACCAGTGGTCGTTCAATGTGGGGTGCGGAATTTACGCCGGTGCTATAATCAGTCCCATCTTCGATCACACACTGTACTGGATAGCGTTACGTGGACGAAGTCATTGAAGGAGTGGTGGATGAGTTTCTCGGCGAAGTCCCGCTGTCATGTCTTCCACTTCTGTGGCATCAGCAAGGAGCCCCAGCACACAGCAGCAGCCGAGCACGAGACTGACTGGATGCGACTTTTCATGCGCAAGATTGGAAGGCATGCGGGCCTGTAAATTGGCCGGTTAGATCACTTGACCTCTCTCCACTTGATTTCTTTCTTTGGGGTTATGTGAAAGATCGTGCTTACGTGATCGAGACGGACGTCAGATTAGCTGCAGACAAGAATAACGGATGTCTTCCGTAGAATTCGAGCGTCGGTCATCAAGAAAGCCACCGAAGATGTGATAAAGCGGACAGAGTATAATGCGTAGCCGCAGGTGACCTATTCGAACACTTCCTCTATATAGGCTGCATCTGGTGTTCAACGGCGCCTACAAATTCACAGATAATAAGGACACACTGAAATCTCATGTCTTTCTTTTTTTGTGTGTGTGTGTATGCAGACTGCCAATTCAGAAAATTTAGAAGTGGTTATTTACTTTCTTGAACGCATTGGTTTTGCTTTTCTCAACACGTAAGTCGCTTCCCGGTCTGTTTATTTCGCTTTAATTTTATGCCATGAACCTGTTTTTGCAGCACGTATACACTCTCATGAAAACTAAAACAGTCACTTTAATTTGGCTTTGGTTCGAAATAACTTTCTGGCACGAAATATAGCTGCGCGCGCATTCTGTCGACGCGGTGCGAGAAAAGCCGGGATTTTGAAACACTCTATGCCTACTACATTGCTTTTTGCGTTTCGTGCGTGGCCAGAGCGGCGCTTCGGCAGCGTTATCACGGGGCTTTTGTTATCAATGTGATCAGCCGGCCTTTAGAGAGAGAGAGAGAGTGAACTTTAATGAGCACCAGCAGCTTAGTCGGCTGTGCCTATAGGCCTTCCATGATGGGACGTCAAGGTCTTGCCTTGAGAGACGGATAATAAGTGTGACGTAGGGAGGAGGGAATATCTGCAAAGCCGCGAAACCTGCTATTGGCGCTTCTGTACCATTACCAAGGTGCTGAGCTGTCTTTTCGGGTTTGCGACAGTCAATGCAGTTGCTTTCAATCAGCTTATTTGAGGGCGCTGCTTTATGATGCGGGTGATGCTCAGTGATGTGGTATTTCATATTTCTTTCTTTCTTCATTTTACACACATACATTTCATTACACAAGATACGCACAATCTGTATGGTCTCATAGCTAGTGGCTAGTACGGACTTGTGAGGTTTGTTTGCCAGTCAGAAAAAAATTGAACGCAATTAGTACGTCACTGAAAACACAGCATTTAGGTGTCATTTGGGGGTGCCTAGATATGCCCCATTGACACTTCGATAATTAGGACAGTACCTCTCGAATTAGATAATTAACTGCAATTGACGAATTAAATTTCAGGAATGAAAGAATTACTGGCGGCTACTCCACTGTACTGGAAACAATATGCACTAGGTTTTCTTCGAGTAACGCAACTGCTCTTTGTTTAAGTCTTGGTGCATGATAGTTGGGGCACCCTGATAATTCGCTCAGTAACAGAAATGAGGCCAAGCCGGATTCACTCGAAATCAGAATCAACAGCAGCCATGCGCAAGAGCGCTTATACTCGGATTCACAGAAAAAGAAAAAAAAATGACAGAGAGAGGCTGCAGTTTCGCCGGAAAGGTGAAGCATTATTAATGATAGCGAAGTATACGACGATTACACGAGACGCCAGATTCTTGGTGGTGGGAGAGGACTCGGGCTGTAAAGTTGAACTGTCTCCTACTATGAGGTCTTTTAAATTTTGTTATAAAGGCCACCACTTCAGTGAACAATTCTTCGAGGTCACCCGAAGTTTGTTCAAGTGCAAGAAATTTATATAAATATATGAAAACTTTCCCCCTATGTCTACCACGGTTTAAAACTGCCGTCCTATACTACGTACACTACGCACAACTCGCCGACCACCTAACAAAGAAGCCCGCCAAAATACCCAATCAAAGCCCCATGCTTTGACAGCATAATTTGATGCGAAGTGGTCGCGCATATATATATATATATATATATATATATATATATATATATATATATATATATATATATATATATATATATATATATATATATGATCCTCAAGAAAATAAAAATTTTCGCCTACAAATTGATACATTTTATAATGTATGTTGATGACCTAGCTGGTACACGACTTGGAATAATGAACAGCGCTAAAAACGGGGCCACACGCACTATATCGTGTGTCTTCTTGTTTCCAGGCCGGACACTATTTTGCAAGCCGCCTATCCCTCGGTTGCGCCTTCGCGTTGCGGGCATGTTATATTATTCTAGATTTTTAAAAAAATACAGGAACGAAGCTTTGCGTTAGAACTTCGATAGTATCATATGATGCATGTTTCACTCACTTTTGGTGACTTGCTGTCCGACTTGTTTGAGGAGATGTTTGAAAGTAACTTTCGATCATGGTATTGTAGTCATGACGCGACGCATATTCTTATTTGATCACACTCGGGAACTGATGAGGCAGATAGTCATATGCAGGGCTGCTTTCTGTTTAGAAGCCTTTGTGAAAATTACGGCATTCGTTGTTCACAGTAAAATAAGGGCCATGGAGTAGCTCCGAGAGATTTGAAAGCGTTGTGTCTCTTGACACTCGTCTATTCTGAAAATTGCCGAGATGCTTAGTTAGGATGGGCTCTCCGCAGCAAGCAGTACGTGTCACCACGTGGTAGGTGAGCCTCAGCTAGGCTTCTGGCCACGGTTGTCTGGTGTTGAGCGATTGGGCAGTGACGAGACGCGCTCCCTATGTCCATAATTATCCGCCAACTTCGTTCTTGACGCCTTTTATGCGCGTCCCTCCCGCCTCGTATGCGTCACTCCACTACTCTTCTTAAGGTTCTTTTCCGTTACTCTAATAAAAGTTTACACCCTTTAGGGCTTATCATGTCCCCAAACAATAATCGTCATCTGCCTTGCTTGCGTTTCCTTTCTTGAAAACTCGGCGCTCGCTCCTTTGCTGTCGAGAATACTGTGTCAAGCTGATACGCGCAAACCGTTCGTGACGAGGAAGTAAGCGCCCAAAATCTCCTGGTACCACCGGTATCAGCGGAATATTTGTAAACATCAAGGGGATTCAACGGAGCCGAACTTCGGTGAGCCGCAGTTTTAAGACCAACGAGAGCCCTATTCGTTCGGCCACGCCGACGGTAGGGTTAGCCCTAACGCCGAACGCTGGCGCGCGGGAGCTCGGAGACCCGCAAGCAGCCACCGTGTCATGAGCTGTGGGGGCGACCCAGCCCGGAACGCTACGATCGTGGGAAGCCCAGGCACCATTGCCCACCAACCTACCGACACCGAAACCATGGAAGTTGTATCCGAGAGTCACCCGAGACCCCTGCCTGACGAGGCCTTGCCCGGGCCGTCTCCCGTCCTCCCGGAGCAGCTCCACAATCAAGAATCCCAGTGGCAAACGGTCGTTTCCCTCCATCGGAAACGCCGTCTGCAAAAACAACAATCCACTGGTGAGCAAGACCCAGTCGGGCAAACCCCGCCATCGAAAACCACACCGTTAGGGCTAACTCTAACCCAGGCGCCAGCTGCCGCCGCGAAAGCCACGTCGCAAGCTACCTGCGAAGAGCGCGGAGCCGGAACACCTATTTCTGAAGACGCGGCTGCAAGGAGCAGGCCTCGCCGACGCGCGCCTCCACTACCGCGCACTGACATGAAAATCATTATCCCACCGACCCCGGGCCTCATCGTTCGAAAACTACAGACCCACCAAGTGGCCAAGGCGATCGTACAAGCCACCGGAGGTGCGCCGACCTGCAAGGCGGATGACTTCATCGTCCGCCTGCGACACGGCTCGAACATCATCATCGTGAGCACCCCTCACGAGGCCACGGCGGCCACCCTCATGAAAATTATAAGCCTCACCTTTCACGGACGATCACATCCTGTGAAGGTGTATCTATCAACACCCGAGGGCCTGCTTAACGGTGTCGTACACGGCATCGACGCAGGCACCGGCGAAGGAGAGCTTATGGCGAATCTTCGGGTCCGCGCACACGGAGTCCGCATAGTGCGGGCCCGTATGCTCGGACAATCCCAGACAGCCCTACTCCACTTCGAGGGACCCCAGGTGCCTAGATTTGTATACTATTAAGGAGGGGAGATGCCTTGCCGAGACTACCAGCCGACAAGGCAGTTCTGCTCCATCTGTAGAATCACCGGACATAGACCAGACGTCTGCCCCAACCCAACAGTTCGTGCGTGCAACGTTTGCAACAACATTAACCCAGACGCCGGACACACTTGTGTTCCGAAGTGCGCCCTGTGCGGAGGGGCCCATCTCACGGCCGCAACAGGGTGCAACAACAAGCTCAAGCGCATTCCACCCAGATGGAAGCCTGCCTCCACCACCACACCCAAAACCCAACGACAGCCCCGCCCGGTCACTCAGTCGACCAAGGCGGCTGACCTTCGCCCGCGATGGTTCAGCTCCGAGCGGGAAGACTTCGACTTCGACTACTCGGAGTCTCCGAGCATCTACGGATCCCGGTCCGGTTCCAACCCGAGGTCCAGGTCCCGCTCCTGCTCTCGCCCCCGGTCTCACTTTCGGTCGCCCAGACGGCGATCCCTGTCGACGCCCAAACAAGGACAGCAGGCAGCACCAGCGACCGCGGCACTCAAAGGCAAGGGGCCCCGGCAACACAACCGAAAGACCAAGGAGGCCTCGCTCAAGAGGACTACCACCAAAGAACACGAGGTAAGCTGGGCAGCAGTAGCCTCCCCTTCGCATAAAAAACCACAGACGCCACCATCTGTAAACTTGGAACAGGAACTCGCGGCCATGCGCGCACAGATACAAACACTCACACAAGAAAACAGACAACTCAAACAACAAGTGTAACAGCTCACACAAATACCACAAGAGATGGCTCCACACAAGGACATCATTGACCTACAAACCCATGTCGATGCCATCCGCACCCAGATGCAAGCCTTCATGGAGGCTACACGCACCCAATTGGAACAAATCACACAGACTGCAATACAACGCACAGATGCAGCAATAAAACACATGGAAGCCACTGTAGACAGCAAGCTTAAGAACCAGCTTCACTCCATAAAACTACGTAAGACGCTACGACAGAACCTTTACAAGGCCACAGCTGTAGCAGCACCGAACCAAATTGTAACATCACCGACCACAACGTCCAACAATGCCTAGACCATACAGGCAAGTCAAAGAAAACTTAGAAATTTGGCAATGGAACTGCCGTGGGTACCGGAGGAAGAAAGGGCTGCTGACACAATTTATCGCTCATTCCTCGAAGCCACCTGGGGTCATAGCCCTACAAGAGCCCGGTGCCCGACCAACACTACATGGCTACGAAGAATACCACACAAGTCAAGACGACAAGTGGAAGGTAGCCACACTAGTAGACAGAAACATCACAACCATACAACACAAACCCATAGACGACGTGGACGTACTACATGTACTTCTCGAAATAATATACAAAGGCAACCAGAAACAGAGCGCCTTCGTTCTCAACATTTATTGCCCCCCCCAGCCAAAGGCGGGCAAACATAGGTAAACTCTTTGGGGACACCCTCCGCCTCGCTAAAGACAGTCCCCTGGAAATCATAGGCGACTTTAACGCTCAGAACACGCTGTGGGGATACCAGAGGCAGGATTGGAAAGGTCTCCAGCTACAAACACTAATTGAACAGTGTCACCTCACACTCATCACAGACCCGAACATACCGACGAGGGAAGGGAACAGCGTAACACGCGACACCACTCCCGACCTCGCCTTCATCACTCAAACCACGCGAGCCGAATGGCTCAACACACTCGAAAACCTAGGCAGCGATCACTATATATTAAACATAACACTACAGACTGGACGCCTACGCAGGCAGATCGGCACAGCTAAACTCCCTGACTGGCGAAAAATCATGGAAGCCCAAGAACAGGACGCCGACACAATCACGAACCTGGAAGACTGGTGCGACAACCTCCGTCGACATAAACAACGCCACACAAAGGAAATCGCCAGAACGGAAGAGACCCCAGAGGTGGATCCCCACTTACTACACCTGTGGGATGCCAAACGGGGCCTTACCCGCCGCTGGAAAAAACAGAAATATAACAGGAAACTGAAGACGCGCATAGCACAAATAACAGCGGAAGCAGAAGAATATGCCATGCAACTCGCCTCCGCGAACTGGTATAGATTCTGTGACTCCTTCGGTGGCACGCTGGACACGGCCAAGACTTGGCACATCCTCAAAGCCATCCTGGACCCCACCAAAATAAAAGGAGAAGGACACAGGGCTCTGGAACGGTTACTACACACCTACCCAGGTAGCCAACAAGACCTCATCGATGCCATCAAGACCAAGTGCTATGGAGATCCCACTCCCACACAAGCATGTAGAACACCCTACACAGGACAACCCAACCCGCTAATGGACGAACCTATCACCGAAAACGAAATGAGAGCGGTCATCGCAGCCACCACCCGTAACACAGCGGCGGGCACGGACCAGAACACGAATTCGATGATCAGAAATCTGAGCGACAAGTCTATCTCCGCGCTCACGGCCTTTGTCAACCAACACTGGGAACAAGGTACGGTGCCGGCGATGTGGAAACACGCACGAATAATCATGATCCCCAAACCAGGCAAGAAATTGGCAATTGAAAACCTTAGGCCCATATCGCTCACGTCCTGCCTTGGCAAGGTGTACGAAAAAGTTATAAACGCGAGACTACAGAGACACTTGGAAGATAACAAACACCTGCCGGACACCATGTTCGGTTTCCGCGCAGGCCTGTCCACACAAGATGTGCTACTCCAAATCAAGGAAGAAGTCCTCAGTAACGTTTCCCGCAGCGGCGAACACGTCCTCCTAGCAATCGACATCAAAGGAGCTTTCGACAACGTCAGCCACCAAGGAATCCTAGAAGGGCTGGCCAACACCAACTGCGGCGAGCGAACGTACAAGTATGTTCAGAGCTTCCTGAGCCACCGCACGGCGGAGCTGAAGATGGGAGAGATCCAGACTCCAGTGTACCACCCTCCCAACAAGGGCACACCACAAGGTGCTGTCATCTCTCCCACGCTGTTCAACGTCGCCATGATCGGTCTCGCAAGCAAACTGCAGGACGTAGCAGGTCTTCGGCACGCAATCTACGCAGATGATATAACACTCTGGACCAGAACAGGGTCCCTCGTTGAAAAAGAAGAACGGCTGCAAACTGCAGCAAATATCATCCAGGAATACGTCAGCCGACGGGGACTACAATGCTCCCCCGAGAAATCTGAGCTCCTACGAGTCTGGCGAGGCCGGGGTAACAACACAGTCCCCACAGACCCAACAAGAAGACTCGAGGTACGCCTCAACGGGGGCCTCATACCAGAGAAGCCATTGCTAAGGGTGCTGGGCATGTGGCTGCAGTCCAACCAGCGGGCCACAC